>NC_134580.1:6358548-6673548 GCF_037038515.1 Microtus pennsylvanicus
ACCTGTCTTTCATGAATTTCAGTAGCTGGTTAAGAATGCAAGACCCTGGGGCTGGAAAGATGGTTCAGAGGTTAAGAGCACTGCCTGTTCTTCCAAAGGTCCTGAGTTCAGTTCCCAGCAACCACATGGGGGCTCACAAACATCTGTAATGAGATCTGGTGCCCTCTTCTGGCCTGCAGGTAGACACAATACTGTATACATAATGAATAAATAAATCTTTTTTAAAAATGCAAGGCCCAAAAGTCAGTAACAAAAGCAGAATCACCAGGGGTCCCTGTAGAGATGAGAGCGGTCAACCAAGAGGAGTTATTAAACCAGGTTTCAAACCAACCCTGGCTGGCCTGGCATTCTTTCTGCTTCGCCAGTCCTTCTCCAACACTGGCCATGTTGCCTTTGATTCTTCCTGAATGATCAGTGAAGAAACAACATTCTTCCCCTGGAGCTGCACAGAGCCCAACCTGCCATAAGAAGATCTAATCCCCTCCTGTTCTGCAAGACTACCTCCGCCTGGGAGGATAAAGACTCCTCTAGGTGGGGGATGGATTTTTCTATGCATCTATGGCAACACGTAGACTGGAGTAATACTGATTCTGGGTTACTAGTGCTGAGATTCCCATTCCCAATCCCCCAGGCTAGTGCCTAAAAGTAGGCCAAGGGTGAGGACTGTCATAGGTGAAAGGTTTTTATGGCCCGGCTGATAAGCCAATGCAATAATCCAAATCAAACTGAATTAGAAAAAGCCCAGGTTTAATGGATGCCAGCACTCCTGGGTGGCCTTCCAGGTCCCCCAGGGATGGAGATGGGACGAAAAACCGGGAAAGCTCGGAGAGGGAAAAGGAGAACCAGAAAGACCCCATGTTCATTTGCTGGGGACAGTTTAAAGAGCCTGTGGGAGTGGTCTTGACCCTCTCTGGGGAGGGGTCACCATTTGGCCAGCTTTCTTAGAGGTGGAGTCTGGACTGTGGCAACTCCCCGGGGAAGGGGCTTGGGATGAAAAGTTCTACCCAAACACCTTAGACTCCCCAACACATGGATGCCAGGGCTGGTATGAAGCCTGGACCCAAACATTCCAGACTCTTTGGATATAGGACTGCCAGGGGGCTGGGGTGACACTTCCAACCAAACAATAGGCTCTCTTATGTCTCCATAACCGTGAAGGCTGGCTCCATCCTTGCTGCATGAGGTCTGATCACTCCTGATCAGTGTGACAGGTATTCTCGGAACAAGCCTGACTAGTACATAATATCCCCTGGTCTGGTATATCAACGGGCACTCTAGGTAGTCACTGTACCCCCATGCCAGGAGTTCCCCCTTGTCTCAGCATTTCAACCTGTTCTGTGCAGGGAGCATGGGACGATGTGTTCCTTTATGCAACTACTTCAAGCTGACATGGGGCGTTGTCACCAGGGCCCCAGTAGACTGAAAGGCTAGCCAAAGGTAAGGAGGGAATTCAGGCCATGGGGCACTCATCAGAAGCATATGGTTCATAGACTCTGTTGAAGAGACAGGGAGCATTCACATCAGCTGGACTGGGCCACATCAGCTCTCAACAAGGCAGTCATTCAGAGCAGGTTGTAGTCAGCAACTGATGCTTAGATGTGTCTGCCAGCCAAGTGGAAACCTACTGAGATCGGTTTAAATAGGAACAGAAGTTAAAATGTATGTACTTAAAGAAAAATAATACTTTGATTCTTCAAGCGGTTTTCTCCCTCACACTTACAAAGCAACTTTTCTCCTCAGCCCCAGACCTAGGAGCATTCACGGCCTCAGTTTTCATTCAGAGCCCGGGGTTTTGTGCATGCTCGCTAAGCAGTCTACCAACCGAGCAATAGTCTCAGCCTCAGCCTTAGCTGCAATTCTCCGTGAACACTGAACACTGCGGTGCAAAGAAACAGATCTCTGTAAAGGATTCCAGGGTGAGTCAGGAATCCAGGTACCGGCACAGCACAGTGGAGTCCATGGCCACCCACAGAGCAGGGGTAAGGGACTCAATAGGTGGAAATCCTGGCCAGAGCCGGGAAGGAACCTTCATTTTCTCACTGTGTAGAGAAAGCAGCACACAGCAGGGCAGTGCTGAGTTACAATAGGTGTGTGCCTGACCTCCCAGTAGAGAGTGTGGAGGCTTTAAAGCCACACCTGTCTTCTCAGCAAGAAGCCAGCCCTCCCTGCTGGGAACCCCAGTGATTACGTTTTCTCATTGCCTTCACCAGGCTGCTCCTGCTCAGCTTGCAGGGTGCTGTTACCCCACTACCATCCTTAATCTAGCTCTACGTCATCAGTGCTGCACACCACCACCATCCTTTATCTCGCTCTATGTCATCAGTACCGCACCCCACCGCCATCCTTTATCGCGCTCTACGTCATCTACGTCCTCTACGTCGCTGCATTTTCATTCCCCTGCGTTCTAGTTTCGAAAGGGACCCTGAGTACCACCGAACGATCAGCAAGAAAAAAAAATTTCTCTCTAAGAACTAGTGTATGAAGGCTCCACAAAACAGCAATCACACTTTGTGTGTCCAAGCGAGGTGGCTATGGGTGGCTCAGAGCCTACATTTGTTTGTCTTTCTACATAGGAAGTTCCAGTCCAGCCAGGGCTACGCAGTGAGACTCCTTCTCAAAAAATAAAATAAATACTTTTAGAATTAGAGGGGAGAGAGAACATTTTCCAACTGACCCTGGTGAAATCCAAGGGAGTGTAATACCCGGCATCCGTCTTTGGAAGTGCCACCCCAGCCCCTAGCCTGGGGGTTGCCTTAGTCCAGACTGTACCTCCGGAAAAGCTCACCAAGCGCTGACCCCTCCACAGAGAGAATCAGGACCACGAGGCTATTTAGGTTGCCAGTCAAACAAACAAACAAACAAACAAAACCCCATGGTCTTCAGGTTTTGCACGATCGCCCCTTCTGTCTGTCTCTTTCTCTCACCATACTCCCGGACACCCGGGAGCACTGTAGTCAATGTGGGCATCTTTTACTTTGGTCTAATTTGAATTATTTGCGGTGGCAGAGAGGCTCGTTTTAAGATTACTCCTAATATACGGAGGTTTCCCACTGAGGGGTCTGTTTTTCCCATGGGCCCAGCACCACGGGCTGGGAAAATGTCCTTCTTGCGCACTCTCCGCCAGGCTAAGACCATCTTAGACTCCGTGAGTTCTCCTTTTGGAGTACATGGCCGGTAGGGTTAGGGGACCCATTTGCTTTTTGGGCTTTCTGTTGAAGTCGAGGCGGCATGGGAAGTCTGACCCACAGGGCCAGCCATGCCTCACTGAGAGAAGACTTGGGTGTGTTTGGAGACATCCGCCACTCAATTCTCATGCACCCCGTTTTGACTCAAAAGTTCTGTACGGTAGCTTGAGTCCCAGTAGGCGTGGGCGTCTACTGGGTCCTTGTATTTCAAAGCCATTTCCTCAAACGCCCTTGGGCTGCCTTTCACAAAAATCCTTTTATATTGGGGCTATCTAACATCTGGTGTAAAGCAAACAAGGCCCCATAGCCCACGGTTTCTGCCGTTCCCTCCTCTCTTCCCTACTCCCGTCCCCGGGCTTCTATGTCCACCTCCCCTCTCTACTTCTCCCTCCGGCTTCTCTGTAGCCCGTGGTTTCTAAATGTGTGATCCTGCCCCCACTTCTATGTCCCGCTCCCCTCCACACTTCTCTGTCCTGCTTCTCTAGCTGTTTGTCTCACCCTGAGAGTCCCCAAAACGGATCTGTTGCCCCCTGTTCTTCCACTCTCCCGGCTTCCGTCCCCTAACTACGCCGGGATTTTAAGTTGGTCAGCTGACACGGGTTTCTAGAAGTGTTCTGTTTGTCTGTTAGAATAATGTGGCCACAGTATGTCTGTGTAAGAATGTGGATTTCTGTTTCTGTGTGCATGTGTGCTTGATTTAAGATAACTCCAGACTAAAACAGCTCTAAAAAAATACAAACACGTGGGTAACAGCCATTTTGACCCCACCACCATCTCGGGTAAGAGCATATCCACATGCGCTAGTATTCTTTGACTTATTAAAATATTCCTTTTAAATCTTCTTACATTTACTAGCATTGGTAAACTATAACTAATTGGATAAAATACATGTCTAAATGTAGCTTATATGACCAGTTTAAAACAACAGGTAATAATACCCTGACTCTCAAGTGCCTTTACAGATCTAAGAGTATAGCATTTGACAAAAGAGCTTCTAACACAGAGACATGCCAGCATCCCATAGCTCCTCCAAGAAGACACATGGTTACAGAAGACCTTCCGCCTTGAGGCTTGCCTTTGGGTTTGGCAAAGCCACCCACACAACACAAAGCGGCATTTCACCTCTTCAGCTTCCTGGATGCCACCGGGGAAGTGATCTTCTCATCCTGCCAAGACAGGTAGACTAAATCTCCCCCCTCACAGGAAAATCTTTGGGCCTCTTGTACTCAGCAGCTAACAGCAGGCGCTGCTTCTAGGCTGACATTCTTCAAGGACTGAAAAGAGATTTGGGGTTGCCTGTGTAGCTAAAAAAGCTGTCTCATTTCTGCTCATTTATCCCCTTAGACCTGTCTAATGGCATCTGATGACTTAAGGTACTGGTAGCTCATTACTACATTTGTTAAGTTTCCTGCTAAAAATACAAACAGATGTGCCCCTTTCACAGGCTTCTCAGTTCAAGATCAACAGGTTTTAGTTGTATCTTAAAAATCCAGAGTTCCCAACTTGCTTTAATTGTCTGTCTAATGGCACTTGATGACTTAAGGTAAAATACAGAGGTGTGCCTCTCTTTAGCAGGCTTCATAGTCCAGGACTAACAGGTTTCAGGTGTATCTTAAAAATCCAGAGTTCCCAATTCCCTTTATCAAAAATCAGGTCTGATAAAAAACAGTCTCCAGGGCTGGAGAGATGGCTCAGAAGTTAAGAGCATTGCCTGCTCTTCCAAAGGTCCTGAGTTCAATTCCCAGCAACCACATGGTGGCTCACAACCATCTGTAATGGGGTCTGGTGCCCTCTTCTGGCCTGCAGGCATACACACAGACAGAATATTGTATACATAATAAATAAACAAATATTTAAAAAAAACAGTCTCCAGATCCTAATTTAACCCAGCCAGTTTCAAACATATTTTAGAGGTCACTCCTGGTGACTAGGCCAAAACCAACTTACAAAGTACTCTCCAGACAATGCCAAACACCTACACCAGCTCCTGGGACTTCACCACTGGATCAAGGACACCTGCCAACTAAAATTTGGTTTTGTCTGCTATTGTGTCCCAATTATACACCCGAGCCTCGCCTGTACAACCAGGGCACGTCTCTGTCCCATTCTTTGCGGCAGTTAGTGACTTCCCATGGCTAGCCCCATTTTATAGGGCCAAAAATAACAATATTTTTTCTCTCCTAGCCACCTGCCTTCTCATATGCCTCAAAAAGCAGCTGCCTGAGGACTCCAGAATGACAGTTAAACTGGATGCCACTCCAGCTGCACCTCTCACTGAGCGTGAGTCCACCAACTCCCAGCTCTCCCTTTCCCCACATTGCCCCATGCCTGCAGGAAGTAGCCAGACTTGAGCTGACAGCCGTTTATCCAAAGAGAACCTAAAATGTTGGTTATAAGCGTCACCTCAGCTCCCTGTTACCCCTTATACAAAGAGTCTGGAATGTAATACCCAGCATCCATCTTTGGAAGTGTCACCCCAGCCTTAGTCCAGACTCCACCTCCAGAAAAGCCCGCTGAGCACTGACCCCTTCCCAGGGAGGGTCAGGACCACTCCCACAGGCTATTTAGATTTCTCCCCCCCCCCAAAAAAACCCTCGTGGTCTTCAGGTTTTGCGTGATCTCCCCCTCTGTCTCTCTCTCTCTTTCCCTCGCTATGCTCCTGGTTACCCAGAAATGCTGCAGTAAGCATGGGCATCTTTAATTTTGGTCTAATTTGGTCTGATTGGAATTATTTGCATTGGCAGAGAAGCTTGTCTTAAGATCATTCCTAACAGGGAGCACTCTGACTGGCCTGGATTGGTTGAGTCTCCACCTTAGGGAGAGAATGTTGATGGTCTGGCTGGGTGCCTCCCAGAGCTGAGGCAGGTAGATCTGGTGTTGAAATAAAGGAAGAAGAAAGGGCTGGCAGTGTGGCCCAGTGGTAGACACTCTGCAGGGTTCAATCCCAATCGTGTAAAAGAAAGAAGAATGGGGCCCACACTGTCTGCATCTCACATTTTAGGGATAAAAAATAAAGACATTCTAAAGGAGTTTGCTAAAAGGAATACTAGAGCTGAGTGTGGTGAGATGTCCCTGTCACCACGGCTGGAGCTGAGCGTGGTGAGATGTCCCTGTCACCATGGGTGGAGCTAAGCGTGGTGAGATGTCCCTGTCACCATGGATGGAGCTGAGCGTGGTGAGATGTCCCTGTCACCACGGCTGGAGCTGAGTGTGGTGGCATGTCCCTGTCACCATGGCTGGAGCTGAGCGTGGTGGCATGTCCCTGTCACCATGGCTGGAGCTGAGCGTGGTGAGATGTCCCTGTCTCACCATGGCTGGAGCTGAGCGTGGTGAGATGTCCCTGTCACCACGGCTGGAGCTGAGTGTGGTGGCATGTCCCTGTCACCATGGCTGGAGCTGAGCGTGGTGGTATGTCCCTGTCACCACGGCTGGAGCTGAGTGTGGTGGCATGTCCCTGTCACCATGGCTGGAACTGAGCGTGGTGGTATGTCCCTGTCACCATGGCTGGAGCTGAGTGTGGTGGTATGTCCCTGTCACCATGGCTGGAGCTGAGCGTGGTGGCATGTCCCTGTCACCATGGCTGGAGCTGAGCGTGGTGAGATGTCCCTGTCACCATGGGTGGAGCTAAGCGTGGTGAGATGTCCCTGTCACCATGGGTGGAGCTAAGTGTAGTGAGATGTCCCTGTCACCATGGGTGGAGCTAAGTGTAGTGAGATGTCCCTGTCACCATGGGTGGAGCTAAGCGTGGTGAGATGTCCCTGTCACCATGGGTGGAGCTAAGTGTAGTGAGATGTCCCTGTCACCATGGGTGGAGCTAAGCGTGGTGAGATGTCCCTGTCACCACGGCTGGAGCTGAGTGTGGTGGCATGTCCCTGTCACCATGGCTGGAACTAAATGTAGTGAGATGTCCCTGTCACCACGGCTGGAGCTGAGTGTGGTGGCATGTCCCTGTCACCATGGCTGGAGCTGAGCGTGGTGGCATGTCCCTGTCACCATGGCTGGAGCTAAGCGTGGTGAATACCATTGATTAATTAAAAAAAAACAAACCTGCTTTGGATCTATAGCAAGGTAGAACTTAGTTAGGCAGGGAAAACTAAGCTGACTGCTGGGAAAAAGGAGGCAAAGTCAAAGAGAAGCCGTGGAGCCACAGCCGGAAATGGATGTGCTGAAACTTTGCTGGTAGGCCACGACCTTGAGGTGATGCACAGATTAATGGAGATGGGCTAAATTAAGATGTAAGAGTTAGAAAATAAGAAGCTAGAGCTAATGGGCTAAACAGTGATTTAAGTAATAGTTTCTGTGTGATTATTTTGGGGCTGAGTGGCCAGGAATCAACAAGCAGCCTTTTTACAAGACCACACACACACTACACATACACATATCACACTTACATACAACAAACACGTATCACACACCAGGCTCCACACAGACTCACATCTATGGTCCATTCTGAGTTACTTTTTGTGCTGCGTGGAGGGAGGCTCTACATTTGATTTCTCATATTGGCTCCCCTATTGCCCCAGTGACATTTGTTGACAGGTCCATTTCCTGTTGAACTGTCCTGGGACCTTTGTACAAAATCAACTGACCACAAACAGAAGATCCCCTTTTCTGTTATCTGTGCATCTGTCCTAACACTAATGTCCCACCATCCGCAGCACTGAAGCATTAAACTGAGCTTTAAAATCAGATAGTAAAAATTCTCTAACTTTGAAAAAAAAAAACCCAACAACTTCTGAACAGTTGATTTTAAAACTATGTTTTGGACTTGAGGGACAGCTTGGTGTTAAAACTGCTTGCTGCATTTGCAGTCTGGTTTGGTTCCCAGCACCCACGTGATGGCTCACACTGCCTATAACTCCAGATCCATGCATACTTTCTCTCTAGGCTGCTTGGGATCCTGCATGCACAAGGTGCACATTATACTCAAGTATAGACAGACAGACACAAAAAAATAAATCTTTTTTTTTTTTTGGATTTTTTTGAGACAGGGTTTCTCTGTAGTTTTTGGTGCCTGTGCTGGAACTAGCTCTTGTAGACCAGGCTGGCCTTGAACTCACAGATATCCGCCTGCCTCTGCCTCCCGAATGCTGGGATTAAAGGCGTGCGCCACCACTGCCTGGCTAAAAATAAATCTTAAACAAACAGTAAAAACAAAAACAAAGCAAGGAAACAACTCGCCAGACATGGTGGCTTCCACTTTTAATTCCAGTACTCGGGAGGCCGAGGCAGACAGATCTCTGTGAGTTTGAGGTCAGCCTGGTCTACAGAGTAAGTTCCAGGACAGCTAGGGCTGTTACACAGAGAAAACCCTGTCTCTAAAAACAAACAAACAAACAAACAAACAAAAAAGAACATGGACTCTGTGAACACCTTGGAGACACAAAGCCTTCAGGAAGAGTAACTGGGGCAGATGTGCTGTTTTCCACTCTTTTGGAAAAACCACATGAAACAAATGTCAAGCATAATGAATTCTCATAAAGCAAATCCTCTTGTAATTACCTTGAAAGCTTCCAGGTCAGGCGATGGAGCTCTGCCAGCCTCCTGGCAGCCTTCAGCCCTCCCCAGAGGAGGCGCTCACCTCGCTGTGTTTGGTTTGCTTGGCTTTTGGTTTTGTTTTGAGATTTCAGGTAGCCCAGGTTGGCCCTGAACTTCCTGTGTAGCAAAAGATGTCTTAGTTGCTTTCCTGTTGCTATGGTAAATACCCAGACAGAAGCAACTTAAGGGAGAAAGGGTTTGTTCCAAGGTTTCACATTATAGACAAGAAGAGTGAAGAAAATGGACTTCCTACTGCTCAGTTGTCTTCATTTTATACAGTGGAGGATCCCCAGCCCAGAGTCAGGGCAGGGTGCGGGGATGGAGGCAGGGTCAGGACAGGGTCAGGGCAGGGTGCAGTGATGGAGGCAGGGTCAGGGCAGGGTCAGGGCAGGGTGCTGTGATGGAGGCAGGGTCAGGACAGGGTCAGGGCAGGGTGAGGGGATGGAGGCAGGGTCAGGACAGGGTCAGGGCAGGGTAAGGGATGGAGGCAGGGTCAGGGCAGGGTGCGGTGATGGAGACAGAGTCAGGGCAGGGTGAGGGGATGGAGGCAGGGTCAGGGCAGGGTGCTGTGATGGAGGCAGGGTCAGGGCAGGGTGAGGGGATGGAGGCAGGGTCAGGGCAGGGTGCTGTGATGGAGGCAGGGTCAGGGCAGGGTGAGGGGATGGAGGCAGGGTCAGGGCAGGCTTAGAAGCTGCTTGTTCTTTGTTTTAGACTTGACCTTGGGCTGGACATGTTCAGCGGTCAAGGACTTGCCTAACATGTCTGAGGCTCTGTGTTCTATTCCAACCCTGAAGGGATGGGGAACAGGACATAAGCTGACTTTGGGGACTCTGCCCCACAGACCCAGCACTTAGGAGACAGAAATATGTGAACTCAAGACCAGCCTTGACTACAGAGTGAGTTCCAAGTCTGCCTGGGCTCCATGAGATCTTGTCTCACTAGTCAGGGATGTTTGCATTCATTTTGATTTGTTGAAGTATTGCAGTGAGATCTTGTTTTGATGTCTGAGCTCTTTTGCATGCGCTTTAACTGTGGACCTGATCCTCTCCACCCTGTACTGCGACAGCTTGGGCAGATTTTATTTAAGAGAAGAAACAAAAAACCAAACCAAAACAAAACAAAAAACTATAGCTATAGAGATAGAGATAGAGATGAGACTGTAAGTAAGAAGGCTTGCCAGGTGACCAGGTGCGTCTGAGCTTGAATCCCCAGCATCTGAATAAAAAAAAATAAAAGTTGGGTGTGGCCACTTGTGCTTATAACCCCCATGTGCTATGTGTGGGGCGGATTGCTGTAGTTTGCTGACCCCCGGCCTAGCTCCAGGCTCAGTGAATGGCTAAAGTGGGGAGTGATAGAGCAGGGCATCAGCACACACACACACGTGCACACACACACACGTGCACACGGACACACACGCACACGTGCGCACATGCACATGCACACACACACAAAATCCTGTTAATACTTTTTGAACAGTGTCTCCTTATATACCTGACTGGTCTGGAAGTCATGATATAGACCAGCTTGTCTTGAACAGCTGTGATCCTCCTGCCTCAGTCTCCCAAGTCCTGGGATTCACCACACCCAGCTTTAATATTTATCTTCAGTTTAGTATCTTTTGGCTGTTGTTTCTGCTTTTTCAGGAAGGATTAAAATAGTAATATTGCAAAGAGATGTTGCGATCATAACCACCGGGAGGCGCCAAAGAACAGTTTATAAAGTAGCTCTCTAGTTAGACAATCCTGCAAAGATTTGGCCCAGCTTGGATTCCTTTGCTTCCAGATGAAAACTCATCCATTTTGTGATTCTCTGACCTTCTAGATGCTCAGGCCCCAAATACACAGGTCAGTGTAAGAATGTGTTTTAGGAACGGAAGTGTAACGTTTACGGAAGGCTTGTCTAGCATGCTCGACGATCTCTTAAGTTTGATCTCTACGCTATGACTGAGCAAGCAAAAGAAACGAGATCAGCATGGAAAAAACAAAACACCCTATATTTGCATCTTTCCCAGAGTACCGAAAGAGAGCTGGGCAGGGGACTGGTGGCAGAGTTCTGGTCCCTAGAACCCAGGTTAAAAAGTCCTGTGTGCCTGTGGGAGGTAGGAGATACTGGTTATAATGACAAAATAAAGCAAGAACAGAATAAACTCCAACAGGTCAGATTTGTGAGTTGGCCTGATTTGTGGAATACGAGATATAGAAAGTATCTCGTAGGTGGAGCAACTGCTGAGATTTGCCCTGACCTGTGGGGACTCCGCATCCAACGTCTTGAATCTTTACTTTGTCCTGCAAACTGGGACAGCTGGTCACTCACTACTGTTCTTGTCTGACCTTCCATTTTTTTCCTGTCTTTGAGATGGAGATAAGGCTGCAATCTGCCATAAAATGGCATTGGGGGAATTGAGAGAGATGTTGGACTCATACACACTGAGTAAAATACAGATTCAAGCTAGACGTGGTAGCCCACACCTTTAATCGCAGCACTCAGGAGGCAGGGGCAGGGTCTCTGTGAATTTGAGCCTGGTCAGTATAGTGAGTTCCAGGACAAGTCAAGGTTACCTATCTCAAAACAAAAAAAGCAAAAATACCCAAAGCAACAATGACCAAAAAAAAAACCAACAACAACAAAAAACAAAACAACCCCCCCCACAACTAGATTCCTAGTGTTATCAAGTAATACTGTAGGATCCAAAAAAACACTTTAAACAGAGTCACAGTGTGTTGTTGTTATTTGTTTGTTTTATTTATTTGTATTTTGTGATTATGTGTAAATGTGTGTGTGTGTGTGTGTGTGTGTAGTTGCACCTGGGTGCAGTGCCTGTGGAGTCCAAAAGAGGGCATCAGATCCCCTGCACCTAAAGGAAGCTGTGGGCTGCCTGACAGTGCTGCTGAGGACCTCACTCAGCTCCTCTGCAAGAGCAGTGCCTCCTCTCCAGCCCTTGTTTGTTTTGAGACAGGATCTCATTATGCACCTTGTAGACCAGGCTGGCCTCAAACTGGCAACAATCCTCCAGCCTCAGCCTTCCAAGTGCTAAGACTGTAGTTGAAGGCCACTATTCCCACAAGTCTCTGTGCTTTTAATCACACTGTTTATGTATTCATACTCAGTTTAAAAAGGTTTGCTGAGGGCTTAGTACTTCATTACTCAGTCAAAATTATTAGTAGTTTAGAGGCTATGGGTATTCATGTAGCATATGGGATTTAAATATATATTAACATATATAAATATTTACTTATTTGTGGGGTTTATGTTTTTTGAAACATAATCCCAGGTAACCTAAACTAATGATTCGCTGAGGATGGCTTCGAACTCCTGATCCTTCTGCTTTTACTTCCTAAAGGCCACACATACATAGGCTAAAACCTTTTTGTTGTTGTTGTTTTGTTTTTTTTTGTTTTTGTTTCTTTGGGGTTTTGTTGTTGTTGTTTTGAGGCAGGATTTCTCTGTGTAACCCTGGCTGCCCTGGAACTCACAGAGAACAGAGATCCGCCTGCCATTACCGGCATTAAAGGCTTGTGCCACCACCATTCAAAACGTTTTAAATTGACACATTGTAATAGTAATTGCATATATTTGTGTATACAATGTGACATTCCATTACAGGCACACAATGTGTAATGTTTAGATCAAGCTAATTGGTGTATCTGTCTGTCCTCTCTCTCTCTCTCTCTCTCTCTCTCTCTCTCTCTCTTTCTCTCTCTGTCTCTATCATCTATCTTCTATCTATCTATATCTCTATCACTTATCTATCATCTATCTGTCTCTCTATCTATCATCTATCTTCTATCTATCTATGTATCTATATATCTATCACCTATCTATCTATCTATCTATCTATCTATCTATCTATCTATCTATCCATCCATCACTCTGTGTTAATAATATTCAAACCCCTCTCTACTACCTACTTTTAAACACTCAATCTATTGTTGTCAACTACAGTTCCCAATCTGTGCTTTTTATGGGCACACTAAAAAGTGATTGCCTCTTCTCAAGGATGGTTTTTAGGGGCCAGAGCAAGAGAAACTGCTTGTAGAATATAAGCGGAAAATACGTCTTGGAATATAAGTCAATAGTAGAGCACTTACTTGCCTAGCATGTTCGGGGTTGATTCCCAACAGTGAAAGAAAACAATAATAACAAGCCCCCCCACCCCAATCTCATACCAAGCATCGTTTAACATTAAGCTATTCTCTCAACTCCCCAAATCCATTTCAGAGTCTTTCCAACCCAACCAACAAACTATTATGTGGGTGTGGCAACTGTAATTATGCCCATATTTTCAGTACTCAGGAGATGCCTGATTGTCATGAGTTCAAGGCCAGCCTGGGCTACAGCCTGATACCTTGTCTAGTAAAACAAAAACACAGTCAACAACAAGACATAAAAAAAAAAAGAGGTGCGGAACTACCAGGCGATGCTTATCTTGGTCTAGCGCCCGCTCTCAAAGGCGAGCAGACTCCTTCACCCCAGCATTCTTTACTTTTGACAGCAGGACCTCGACCAGCAAATTGGAGCCTTGTCTCCCAAAGCAAACCAGATGGTTCCCTTGCTCAAACATGCCCTGCGTTGGCAGAGCTTTCTGAGCTGCCATGCCCCGCACCTCACTCCTGTCTAACGAACCTGCCTGCGGCTTTACCGGACCCCACCAGACTCAAGCTCTCATGACCAGTGTCTTCACAGCATAGCTGCTGTTTGTGGCATCTGCAGACACTGTTCGTGACTCTGGCAAAAATTAAGCCCTTAAAAAAAAAAAAGCTGGGCGGTGATGGCACACGGCTTTAATCCCAGCACTCAGGAGGCAGAGGCAGGCGGATCTCTGTGAGTTAGAGGCCAGCCTGGTCTACAAGAGCTAGGTCCAGGACAGCTAGGGCTGTTACACAGAGAAATCCTGTCTCGAACCAAAAACTCACTGTGGAGACCAGGCTCAGCCTGAACCCTGAGATGTCCTCCTGCCTCTGCTTTCTGAGTGCTGGGATTAAAAGCATGTACTGCCATGCCTGGCCTATTTAATCTTAATTTCCTCTATCTCTCTGTATACAGCCAATAAATATTTGCTGAATCGTATCGAGGATTCTAATTTTAGGACCTGGACTCTGGTTTTGCTAGTGTTTAGCTTTGTGACAGTAGGCAAGGTACATAGCCTCACTAAGTCTCCATTTCCTTTCCTGGAGTATGGGCATCATAGCAGCTACAGGCTACCACCAGCTAACCCTCACCACGCCCTTAAGGTGCTTGTTAGCACTGTGGTTGGCCTATGTGTACTGTCAGGGAGAGAAAAGATCCAGGTGGGTCACAGAAATAGTAAAGGGTTTCCTGGAGAAGGTGTGATGAAAGATGGGATTCAATAGGAAATGAAGAGAGGGACATTCCAGGCAAGAGGCCCCGCCCGAATGAGAGATTACTGAGGACAGCTCAGTGAAGACCCGGAGAATACCTTTGGAGAAATTACCCAGGAAGAGAGACAGAGAAGAAAGGATGAATGGGTGTGTTTTCTAGGCGTGTGGATTGCAGGCTGTGTGTGTGGGATCAATGTCTAGCAGTCTGCCAAAATGCACTGTCATTGGGTTTGCCCTTCAGAGATCAGCAGCGGTAGCCAAGGGATGAGATGACTGCTTGGAAAGAGCGAGTTGCCGCAATGGATAAACGTAGCCAAAAAGTGACCAGCCAGGGTGAGGCAGGCTTTTAATCCCAGCACTCAGGAAGCAGAGGCTGGTTCTATGCAGTTCAGGCCAGCCTGGTCTACAATGCTGGTTACAGGCCAGCCAGGGCTCGACACTGTCTTAGAAAGATAGGAAAGTGAGCCGCATAACGCTTGGATGCTGGTTATCAGCAGGGTTAAGCTCAAAGGCCTACACTGTATTGAAGAATTAATCACATTGACCATGGGTATAGGCCCATAGTTGGATGGCTTGCCCAGCAGGCTACAAAGTTCACACACAAAGAGCTGGTAAAAATACAAGAAAAAACTAGGCATGGTGGTGTGTGCCTATACTCTCAGTCCTTAAGATGTGCTGGCAGGAGGATCAGAGGTTCAAGGTTATCCTTGGCTACACAGTGAGTTGGAGGCTAGCCCGGGCTACATGAGATCCTACCTTAGCTTCCTCTACACAAAAAGTTCAAGAAAGAGTGAATTAGACCAGTTTATGGAGGGAAAAACTAGAGGAAGGGGGTGTGGAAAGGACTCCCTATCAGTTAGCTCGAGCAGAAGGACCAGCGTGGTCACCCATGCTGACAGAAATACAAAGGTATAGCTTGTAATAGATGAGACCTATCGTCAGGGAAGGCCATAGCCTCACCGTGCTCTGCCAGTCTGGTCACAGCCTGCTGTTTCACTCCTTACATTTGCCTACCGTGGAACTCTGGAGGGGAGGCGGAGTCAGCTGGGCCCTTCGCCTATCACCTTAGCCAGAGAAACCTGGGTTCCGGCTGCCCCCAATTCCCCAATGTTGACCTCAGTTAAAGAGAGCTGCCTCAGGGACTGGCACTCCCTCAAGGCCCACAGCCAGTGACTGAGAAACTGAGACACAAAAACCTTCCTGTGTCTCAGACTGCTGGAGCGCTCCAGCTGCAGACCAGGCCAAGACAGGCTCAAGCTAGGTCTTGCTGGGTGCTTTCCCCTTCCAGTGTTGCTCAACTTCCTCCCTTTCAGGCTTTTTGCTCTCCCTCAATAAATTCTGCTTATTAGCTCCCTCTTACAGGCTCTTGCTCTCTCTCTCTCTCTCTCTCTCTCTCTCTCTCTCTCTCTCTCTCTCTCTTTCTCTCTTACCTTCTTTCGGAACTAGTGTTTCATGTAGCCCAGGCTGGCCTCCAACTGTCTGCATAGCCAAAGGATGATCCTAAACCTCTGATCCTCTGGCCTTACCTCTCAAGGGCTCAGATTAGAGGCTTGTGCCATGTCCTGGAGATCAGACCTGAGGCTTTGTGCATACTGGGCAAGGCCTGACCAACTTAACTATACCCCAAGCCCTAAATGTTCTGTTTCTAATGACTCAAGACACCTAGAAATCAGATAGCCAATTAACTCATTAGATCTAGGTTCTCTGTCTCAGGGTCATGACCTGTTGTGGCCTTCCTTCCTAGCTCTCTCTCTCTGTATGTGTGTGTTGGAACTCAGGGTCATGCTCTACCAGTGCATTATATCCCTATCCCTGTTTGCTGTTAGTTTGTTTTTTTGTTTTGTTTTGTTTTTTTTTTGAGACAGGGTTTCTCTGTAGCTTTGGAGCCTGTCCTGGAACTAGCTCTTGTAGACCAGGCTGGCCTCGAACTCACAGAGATCTGCCTGCCTCTGCCTCCCAAGTGCTGGATTAAAGGTGTGCGCCACCACTGCCCGGCTCTCTGTTTGCTTTTCTGTTGCTTTATTTTCCCCATGACTTTTGCTGATGATTGGCTCTCCATGAAAGCCAGACAGGTCCGGAGCTCTGTGCGGCAAAGAAAATATCTCCGTTCCAGGAGCTGTCTCAGGACTCATTCTGATTGGATTCTCTTGGGTCATATGACTTTTCTAACTGTACTGATGCTGCTGCTGCTGTTGGCGATGGTAGGAGTGGTGGCAGTGGTAGTGGTGGCAGTAAACAACGCAGTGGTTGGTCAGGACTGGAGCACAGGTTCATTCCTGGAATGTAAGTAAGGAAGCCATTGCTATGACAGTATAGGGATGAATCGCAAGGAAGCGTTTCCCAGAAGACATTCGGGTTCTCTTGCCAGGAAAGAGAGTGTTTTCTAGAAGGACAAAAAAAAATGGTACACGTCTCCCAAAGACCTTGACAAAAGGAAGAATGTGCACTTGGAGTCAATAGGCCACAAGGGAACTGTCCTTTGAGAAACAGTAGTAAGAAAAGGGACACTATCCCCATTGCTTTGGGGATGGTTAGAAACTGGGAAGGTGCTAAGTACGGTTAGATATGTTCTGTGCAGTTATTCTTTTTTTTTTCTTTTTTTCAGGGCTAAGTAGAAAAAAAGAAGAGAGGACAGAGAGCTTAAGAGCACTGGCTACTCTTCCAGAGAACCCAGGCTCGATTCCTAGTCCCCACATAGCAGCTAACAAACATCTGCAACTCCGGTTCCAGGGGATCCAATGTCCTATTCCGGCTTCTGTGAGCGTAAGGCACACAGGTGATGCCAAGAAATATAGGCATGTAAAACACCATACATATAAAACTTTTAAAATAATTTTCAATTACTTGTGTCTGTCTGTGTTGGGGTATGTATGTGCATGTGTCTGAAGATATTAGAAGCAGTGGATCCCCTGTAACTAGGGTTACAGGCTTGTGTGGGAGCTAAAAACCAAACTCAGGTCCTCCATAAGAACGGTACATGCTCTTAACCACTGCACCCTGTTCTGTGGAGCTTCAAAGGCTAGCAGCAGGTAAAGGCAAGGTCAGAGATTAGATGGAAGCAGAACACGGATAAGAAATACAGTAGGGGGTTGGAGAGATGGCTCAGAGGTCAAGAGCACAGGTTGACCTTCCAAGGGCCTGAGTTCAGTTCCCAGCACTCACAAAGCAACTCACCACCATCTGTAAGTTAAGTTTCGGGGGATCTGACACCCTCGTCTGGTCTCTATGGGTACCAGGCACAAATATAGTGCAGAGACAAACATGCAGGCAAAACACTTATGTAAATAAATAGTAATAAATTTAAAAATGCATCACTTTGAATGTATATATACGTGAATACACAGGAAATATATAGAACATACAATTTAGGTTGTTCACAGAAGATCCATTTGTGAGGTGGTGAGCTCAGGACAAAGGTGCTTGCCTTGCAGTCAGCTCTGAATGAACGTATTGTTTCCCCATAACTAACAAGGGGCCCTCCTGCTTCCTTCCACCTGGGCTTTTTCACCAGGCTTGTGTCTTTGTGGGCAATATCCCGAATGCCCTGCCCTGGTCTTATCTTGGGGTAATCTTCCCCACCCCAGTAATTCCAGGCTGTAGGAGAAACTCTGAGGGCGCTTCTGCATCATTAGTTAGTCAAGACCCAGTCTGGTGTTGAAGTCTCTCAGGGTTGCCTTAGCTTCTCCCAGCTTAGTGGAGGTACCCCAAGGCTATGGTTTACCGAGTCTCATCTCTCTTACCCCTCAGTGTCTTACTCAGGGAGGTACTTGTTGGGTCAGGTGATGCATGATCACAATCCCAGTTCCTGAGAAGCGAAAGCAGGAGAATCAAGAGTTCAAAGTTATCCTTGACTATAGAGCAAATTAGAGGACAGCCTGGGCTACACGAGACAGTTTTATATATGTATATAGACACACTTTTACTTATTTTTTTACTTATATAGTATATACATTTGTTGAATATCTAATTTTATTAGTGATTTTACGGAATTTCTTCCTTTTTTATTTCTTGGGAGGGAAGGTATGACCGAGGGGGCCACAGGATCTGGCCTTCATCCAAGATTCTGTGATGAGACATATGGTACCGAACTTGAAGCTGACTTAGAGATGAATAATTGGGAATTATTCAGGACCTGGTTGGCTTTTTGCTGTGGATAGATAGAGCTGTGTCTCCGTTTTGCTGTGGATGGCAGAGCCACCGCGCCAGTGAGCAGTCTGGGAGACTTCTGGGGGAGAACAGAAGCCAACGGAAGAATTCCCTCTGAAATGTAACATGAACGGCCTTCCTTCAGTCGCTGTGACTTCCCGAGTGTGTAAGGATGCCTCCGCGAGCTTCTTCTATAGTGTTCCTCCCACTCTGCCTCCTCAGCGCCTCTGTTTCCAAAACCTCTGGGGAACATTAGCCCCTTCCCTTCCTGTGTCCGGTAGCACTGTCCTCCAAAGGGACAGCTATAATGGTCATTCCAGCAGCTGTGAAGTTTGCCAGAGAGCCTCGAGGTCGCGCTTGTTGACTGTCGATGTTTCTGTATGGGGGGGATGTCACTGGACCCTCACTTGATCCCAACCACTCCCTCATGTCCTAGCTAGCTGTATGTAATTCTGCCCCAGCTTGCTTGTGGTCTTGTGACCCGGCCAGAGCATGTAGCCTATGAAAGGTTAACTGTGTACTCCGTCTGTGCAGCTATGGGGACCTCATCATCAATGCTGCGGTGCAACTTTTTGGTGGTCCACATATTCTGAGGATCAGCCATGCTTTCTAAGTAAGCCCAATAAACCCAATGGTTTCCCGGGTTGGACTTTGGGGAAATGGTACTCCGGTTTTTCCAATCGTAGGTGCCCTAAAAGGAGGAGGTGGACGTTTGTTTATATCTCCCCAGGGAAAGTGTTCCTGAAACACCGTGTCACTAAGTCCGAATAATTTCTCCTTTTCAGGGCTCTCTCCCTTTGTTGGGGGAAGGGAGGGGATGTTTAAGAGGGGCAGGAAGGGGCCTGCCTTCAGAGTGGCTCTCAGCAGCTTCACAGGGTGGGCCTTGCGTGACTCCTCTTGAGTCAGCAGTCTCTTCGACTGTCGGGAGTTATGAGCTCTGTCACACATCACACACTTTTGGGCTACACACCAGCAGTTCAGAATTAACGTTGGAAGAGCCGCCCAGAACTCTTGGGTTCATTCAACCCTTTCCCCCCAGTTTCAGGCACTTTCGCTGTTAATGAGCTCAACGTTCTAGGCCGGTAGCTTTCAGTATCCTTTTTCCATAGGAGAACCGATTCAGAGAAAGAAGGAGGTGGACCTCGGTGGGGCGGAGGCATGACGAAATTCAAGGCTTCAGGCCAGAGCGGAATTTATTGTCTCCTTTCGGGAAGTGTGAATATGAAATAATCGATTTGGGAGTCCCCGCGGAGCAAAGACAGCTGGGAAATGGACCGAGATGGAGGCTGAAGGATTATTGCAGTAATAGCTCCCGGCTGGGCACCGAACCCTGGGTAGCTCCGCCGTCACCCTTCCGTTGACAGGGCGATCAAAGGGGCTACGGTCTCTTTAAGCCGCAGACTCCGCCTCCGGCTCAGCCCCGACCTCCTCCCACCTCCTGGCCGCTGCTCCGCCAGTTCCAGACTTCCCTCAGCGATGAAGTCATCTCTCCTCTAGCGATTGGCTGGGCTGGCCTGTCATTCACAGGAAGTCGCGCCGCCGTACTAGCCTTCCTCGCTGCTCTTCCTTCGGCGAACGCCCCCTGAGTGGGCCGAGCCCCGGCTGTGCTAGGCTTCTGATTGGTCGGCACTGCCGTCGCTCCCCGGCGGGGGGCGCGGAGGCGGGACCCGGTGTGGTGGGAGGGCCCGCAGCTTCCGTGGCTGAGTGGAGCCGGCGGCGGTCGTGTCTGAGGTGTCCCCGGCGGCCGGAGCGACCGTCCCACCTTCCCCACCCCCTCACTCCTGTTCGCCACGCTCCCTCGGCTCGCGCCCGACCTCTCCCCACCTTCCTGCACCCTGACTGGTCCGTGAGCCTCGGGAGGAGACGCGAGCTGCTGGCACCACCGGAGCGGGGCGAGCAGCGGAGCCCGGGCCGGGAGGCGAACGAGACGGTGAGTGAGAGTTCGGGCAGGGTCCCCCTCCCCCACCGGCCCCGCCCCGCCCGAGCATCCTTTCTCCCCGCGACCCCTCCGTGCTGGCCCTGGGCGGGCCGGGCGCTACGGGCTCCGAGCCCAGGGCTGCCTCCTGCGGTCCTCCAGTCCTCCGCCCTTTCCCTAGGGGCTGGGGTCGCAAAGCCCCGGTCACCCGACCGGGCAGTCGGGTGCGACGGTGCACCTGTGCAGCGCCTTGTGGGGCTGCGCTTGCTGGGGAGCAGCTTAGGTTCCCGCCCTGGCTGCTCCCCGGGTGTGTTTCAGCATGGACCGGTCAGGCGCTTTCTCCCGGCCCTTGTGCAAGCCCGAAGGATCCAGGTGCAATCCTTAGGCTTCTCATGGCAAGGAGCTTCACCTGGATCTGAAGACCGTATAACAGCATGGGTGCCGGCAGGTCTGCAGGGCTTTGCAGATTTGAAACTTGACCGCCAAAGAAGTAGTGTCCGTTGTGTGTGTGTGTGTGTGCGTGTGTGTGCGCGCACACGTTTATGTTTGATGACCTCTGCCCTCCCCGCTCCCTGAGAAAGCACTAATACTATAGAGTGTTTAGTGCTGGAGCCTTTCCAGTTAGATTATCTAACCCACGTTTCATATGGATAATCTGGGGCCCCTGTTTCCTCATCTGGAAAATGGAAACAGTAGTACCAATTAGGTTGGAATGTAGATACTAAGCGAAAGAATTCACATAAAACGCTCAACACGGTGTTCAGCACATACCAAGGGTCCAAGAGATGACCAGTGTTCTTATGTTGAGAAGAACCACTGGGTAGGTGTGTAAGTACCAGCGCAGCTTGTCTTTGTCAGGATTTCTCTTTGTTATATGATATTACTAAAGGACAAATTGGTGGCCAGTTTACTACTTGCCTGCTTGTTCTTGGCAGGAAGTGTGTGCAGACAAGAATGTGAGCCTCATTACTTAAATATGATGAAGTTACACCTATGCTTCATGGGTTTACATAGTTTTTAAATCCATAAGATGTCTGGAATGTTCCCAAATTGCAAGTTTTTGAGGGCTGAAGCTAAAGCCCATAGCGTAATCGTTATGTGCAAGAAGTGAGACCTCAGTGTTTTTACTTTAGAAGCCCCCTTCCACCAAAAAGTTCAGTTGTGCAGTCTTATTGAAAATCAGCTGCCTTCCAGGGGCGAAGTGGTACAGCCAGCTGGCTCGCAGCCCCATCACTGTAGGGAGGGGAACCCTTGCCTGGAAGTTATTAAACCGAGTTCCAGCAGTGGTGTTTGCTTTTTTCATGGTGAATCAAAGGGTTTTCTGATACTTAGTTGTTTTTCTGAGAGTCTCTTTTTAAAGCAGGGTCTCACTGTGTAGCCCTGGGTGAGCTAGAACTTGCTGAGTAGACCAGGCTGGCCTTGGATTCACAGAGTTCTGCCTGCCTCTGCTTTCTGAGTGCTGGGATTAAATGTGTGCACCTTAGAAAGAAGCAAACTGTTACTGCTTTCTTCAGAGAGACATCCAAAGGAAAGTGTCTGTAGTCCAGGGCTGGCGTTCCAGTCCGTTCTCTGCCAGCACTTATAAGAAGTGTCCTGTTTAACAAAGGTTTGCAAAGTCATAATCACTAAGGTAAATTTTTTATTTAGAGTTAAATCATGAGAGATAGCAGTGTAATGTGTCTCCCATCATCCAAAAGTATTTATTGCAGACTTTCCATGTCCTTAATACTCTGCCAAATCCTGTGAGGGAGGGATTCAAAAAAAGTGAAAAACAGATCTCAGCCCATAAAGGGCAAAACCATAAAGTTTGGGTCACCCAGTAGTAATTATGAATACATCTTAAGTAATGACTTCATGTATTCATTCAGCAGACTTTTTGTTCCAGGCATGTCATGTGCCAGGTGTTTTTCTGAGCTGGGATCAAGATAAGTGAGAGGTAGCTCCTGGTCCTGAGGGGCGTATAGAGGCAGAAAGTGACAGGTGGTCGTAATGAGGTGAAATAAAGTCTAGGTGCAAACCCAGAATTGTTGGAGAATGTCAAGGCAGCCTTTTATTTATTTATTTTTTAAAATTGGATTGAAGGGGAAGCTTAAAGAGAAGATGGTGTTTGAGGTGTATCTTAATTCCACCGGGAGAGATAAAGACCACTGCAGATGGAAGAAACTGAGCTTGGGTTCCAGACAAATATTCCGAAGGCAGTTATGAGCCCTTGGACCGGAAGGAGGGAAAGAAACTGAACACTATCATTCTCTGATGTCCACCGCATAATTAGGCATTAGGAGCGAGTCGTGTCCCCCCACTCCCCCACCCCTGACTGGTGTTAGAACACACGGTCTCATGCTTATAAGAGCACTCTACGAGCCTCTTAGTTTTTGAGATAGGTTTACTTCTGTAGCCCAGGTTGGCCTGGACCTTGACTATGGAGCTTAGAACTCAGGGCAGTCCCCCTGCCCCAGCCCCCCAAGTGCAAAATTATAGGTATGAGCCACCATGTCCAGCTCCTTTTTTGCCCCTCCTTTCCCTCCTACTCCCCCCTTTGAGAAAAGCTCTTGCTGTGTTGCCCAGGATGGCCCTTGAGCAGGCCCATCATCCTTCTGCACGAGATTCTGACAAATGGGCTGAAGGCCCCTGGCATGCTCCACTTGCTTTGTTTGTTCCAGCTTCAGAGGCCCTTCCTGGGACATGGTAGATGCTCAGCAAATACTTGTTGATATAAAATTAACACAAATTAAATATTTACTCTATATAAAGTGTGTGTGTATTTGGGATGAGAGTTGGAGCTGATTGACACATGGAACATTTTGTCTTCTGCCTGAGAAAATACTTCAGTTGAGTTTTTTTGTTTGTTTGTTTGGTTGGTTTTTTGTTTTTGTTGTTGTTTTCCCTCTGAAAAAGAGTTTCTTTGTGTAAACAGCCCTGACGGTCCTAGAACTTACTTTGTAGACCAGGCTGGCCCCAAACTCACGGAAATCTACTTGCCAATATCTCTCCTGAGTGCTGGGGGTAAAGATGTGTACCACTCTGCCAGACTTTCGGTTGGATTTTAATTAGAAAGTCTTTGAAAAAGAAAAGAAAGACCTTGATAGATGGTAGATGAAGTGGTGTAGACATCAGGCATGACTCACAAATGGAGGTACACAGGAAGGAAAGTGGGCACTGTTTATGTGATAGGTTTTAATAGAGTCTGAAAATGAAGGAAACTTGCTAGACATGGTAGCTTGCCCTTATAATTCCCTAATTCAGGAATCCAAGTCTGGAAGATGAGAATTCAAGGCCAGCTTTTCTCAAGAAAACAAAACAAAAAGAGCTGGAAAGGTGGCTCAGCTGCAAAGAGCCCAAAAGCTTCAAAAGAAAGCATGGGTTTGGATTTCAGCACCCATGAAACAGAACTGAGGCAGAGGCAGACAGAGGAGAATTATGGGAACTTCCAGTTTGGGAAGAAAAAAAATGCTCAGGGAGAGACCCTGCCTCAAAGGATTAAGCCAGAGAGCAGTAGAAGATCTCAAACACCAATCTCTGGCCTTTGCTTGTGCGTACTTGTGCACCCACATACATGTGTACACAGCACATTCACACATGAATACATACTAAAAACAAGCAAACCACAAAACAATAAAATCCTCAACCAACTATACAAGAAAGTCAGTGAACTAGTCACTATTCTTAAGGGATGAACGGTTCTGGAGAATGAATGTGTTTCTGTCTATTGCTGTGTAATCTATTGCCTCCAAAGTTAGTGCTGAGGGCTGGGCATAGAGCTCAGCTGATAGAGTGATTGGCAGGTTTGTATGCAACCTTGAGCTTTATCCCCAGCACCATATAAACAGCATGGTGGTGCACACCTGTAGTGGCAGTACCTGGGAGGTAGAGGCAGGAGCATCAGAATTTCAAGGTCATCCTCTACTACATAAAACCCTGTCTCAAAGCAAAAACTAAAATAACAAAACAGGTGTTTAAGCTAGCAAACATTGTCTGCGTCTCTTAGTTTCTGTGAGTCAGGCATGTGGGAGCAGCTTGCCTGAGTGGGTCAGGGTCTTGAAAGAGATTGTAGTATGTTAGGTGGTAGTGTAGTTATCTGAAAGCTTTGCTGTGGCCAGTGGATCCTCCATGATGGCTACCCATATAGCTGATAGCTTGGTTCAGGCTGTTTGGAGGAAGGATGCAATTCCTCCTTGTAGGGCCTTGTCCATCTGCAAAGCTTACTAAATGCTCTTCTGGGTTTAGAAGTCACATGCTATTTATTAATTCTCTAGTATCCTGTTTTCTGCACATCGTGGGAAGGGACAGTGTAAGAAATGAATGCCAAGTAAGAATTCTGAGATGCTGTGATTAGAACCCAGAGCCTTGTGCATTCTAGATGAGTACTGCCCCATTGAGCTACACCCTCAGCGTATGTGGAAAATCTTAGAAAGTCTCTATCATGCCGGGCAGTAGTGGTGCATGTCTTTAATCCCAACACTCTGGAGGCAGAGGCAGGCGGATCTCTGTGAGTTTGAGGCCAGCCTGATCGACAGAGCTAGTTCCAGGACAGGCTCTAAAGCCACAGAGAAACCCTGTGTTGAAAAGAAAACTTCATTAACATTAAGGACAAATATTTGGTCTTCTCTGTAAAGTGAGGTGGAGTCATTTTTCTGATACTAGAGAAAATGATAAGTTATCAGAAAGATAGACAAGCAGCTATAGAGTGCTAGTAGTTATTGTAAATACTAGAGTCAGGCTGTCTGGGCTGGGGTGGTGTGATTCTATTGGCTCTGTGACTCACTAGTAGTAAAATGGGGATGAAGGTAGTATCCACTTCACATGGCTGAAATGGGATCTTAAAGAGTGTAAGCTCCTCAGAACAACTTTCCATGCCTATTGCCATGATTGCTGGCTATTGCTTCTTTGACATGGGTGTGTGAGACTGGAGCCAACTATAGGTAGATTCTTTATTCAGAAGGAGGCGTTTACATGTTAGCCATTGGTGCTTCAGTTTGCTTTTCTAGCTCACCTCTGTAATCCAGATAATTCCCTCCTTTCCTTCCTCCCTCCCTCCCTCTCTCTTTCTCTCCCTCTCTCTCTCTGTATGGGTGTGGGTGTGTGTGGTGAGGGGCAGGGGACAATTTGCTGGAGTTGCTTTTTTTCTTTCTGTCTTGTGGATCCTGGAGATTGAACCTGGGTTGTCAAGCCTTGATGGCTGATGTCTTTACCTGCTGCCCCATCTCGCTGCCCCCATAGCCTAGGTACTTTGATTTTGCAAAGTAGAGTGCAGTGCAGTGCTAGTTTTGTTTACTTTGTAAAGGGTCTTGTACTGGAACTTGGGGTGTGGCCCAGACTGACTTTGAGTGATGGGGCTATGGGTATCCACACCCACCTCCAGCAGCTTTATTGAGTTAGTTGCACAGTTACCTCGCGAGCACAGTTGCTTGCTAAGGGTGTCTGTCTCCCTTATGTTGTCCTTTGCATGGCTGAGTCATCGTTCTGCTGAATGGGTGCTTCAAAGAAATTAGAGGAGAAAGTGCCTGGAATGAGAGCAGGTGTGGCATCCTTCTGGAGAGCTTTAATCTGAGGGGATTGTAAAGGTACAGGAAGCTGAATCAGAAGGAGCTTCCAGTCTGGAGCGTGGAAGTTGTGGAGCTGAAAGAGCAGGTAGTGTGACGCTCTCCAAACTGGGACAAACTCCTCACAGACTGGTCCTTTTCCACAGGTTGCCTGAAGGAAACTAACTTGTGGAACTAGAAATGAATTAAACTTTCTGAGTACTTGAATCCACAAAGATAGGGTTTTTTATATCAGGGAAATGTGGGTCTGTTTCTTCAAACTGGGTAGACACTTTCATGTGACAAGGTCGCATGTACCTCATGCTTGCCTGGAGCTCCTGGTACTCCTGCTTTTACCTTCCAAATGCTGAGGTTGTAGGCCTGCACACCACGCCTGGCCAAAGCTACCTGGACCCTTAACTCTGTCGTGCCCGAAGAGGGAAGGTAGTTAGACTCAGTTTTCACACGTGTCAAAGCAGAATTGAGTGGCATGCCAGGGCGCAGTGCAGGGGGCTCATTGCTGGAAGTTTTAATTCTGTAGTTCAGTTGTTGAAGTTCACCTTTCTTACCTTGTAGTTTCTCAGGTGAAATGATTTGAGAGTCTAGTGGTTGAGTCTGGGCCACTTCCACACCGTGTTTAAGACCTGTGTTATGAAAAGTCATTTTCCTTTTCTTCAAATATATTTATTTTTATTTTATTTTTGTGTTGTGTTTAGAAGTTCCCTTTGCAAGTGAGATCTGGTGAAGAGTAGTTTGGATTTTTTTTTTTTAAATAATCCTGAGTGGCCTTGAAGCTAAAATGTAGCTGAGTCTAGCCTTGAACTCTTGATTGTCTTACCTATGCTTTCCAACTGCTGGGGTTACAGATGGGTGCCTCCATGCCCAGCTTTGGATAGTTAATTTTGAAATCTGGAGTGTACCTTCAGTTTGGTAACTGAATTTGAACATAGGCGTGCTGTTTACAGGCCTTTGCCATCTTAAGTTCATTAGGGTGACCTTGGTTTTTTGAAACATTTTTGCTCCAATATAAAAAACTTAAATCATAATAGGCATAAATATGAAAAATGTCTGACTCTCCAAGTTACACCAAAGGTTAAGGGCACTACTAGACTAATTCGTCTGCTTTTAGCCGATAGTCATTGTGCCTGGCTCATCTGTTCTCACCAGCAGTTCTGTGACGTAAGCTGTGGGCACTGCTTAGAGAGGAACAAACTCAGTAAGGTCACAGTCAGTATTTGGACTTTGTTCGTCTGTGTTAAATGAGCTGGCTTCCTATGGTACTGTGTACTGTCCGCCCAGCCCTATGCCCCCTGAATGTGCCTGTGCAGTTTTTTGCAGGGTTAGAGGGAAGCGTCAGAACGAGAATTCTTTGTGACAGTGGTCAAGGTGTCACAACTTTCATAGTCTTCCTGGTCATATTCCTTATATGTGTTTTGTGGCCATTCCTTTTGTTGCAGTGGAGAACTGTACAAGCGACTTCACATCCTAAATTGCTCGATAAATACTTAACCAAATAAGGGTGTACTATAATGTCCAAATTTTTAGAATTTTTTTGTCAGTGTTTCAGTGTCTTATTAATTGTAAATTGTCTAAGTGCTGCCAGGGTCTCTCGGTCATGGTTGGTTTGTACATATTTTCACTACCACAAAAATGTACAGGAACTTGGAAAGTTATCTTCTCATACTTTAGGATAGACCGCGTTTCCTTTGTGTTACGATACTCGGCACATTAGCTTTTTTCTTTGTTGTGCTGGGGATTGAACCCGAGCTACATGCTAGGCAAATGTTGCACCACTAAGCTACACCCAAAGGCCAAATTGTAACAACTTTAAAAACTTTTTAGATAGGGTCTATCACAATAGGCCATGCTGGCCTGAAGCTTTTATTTGGTAGCCGTGGCTAGTCTTGGACTCCTGACAGTCCTCCTCCTGTCTTAGCCTCCCAAGTGTTGAGAATACAGGCATGAACCAGCATACTTGGTTCTTGATTTTATATGTAGTACTATAATGGATTTTCTTTTAAGTCGTCTTGTTTTCAGTGATGGGGATTAAATCTAAGGCTTTGCATATGCCAGACAAGAGCTGTTCCAGCGAGCTATCTTGCCATCTTTATGTTGGCTTCCTTTCACAAATAGAAGTGAGGAACTAGGGATCTAGTTGGTAGAGTCTTTTCCTGGCATGCACAAATTCTTGAGTTCAATACCAATCTGCTGTCATATATTTATAATCTCAGTATGGGGGGTAGAGGCCAGGCAAGAATTTAGACATCAAAATGTATTATTTTCTTTTAAACCCTTGGTGTAAATGATAACTACTGTTTTGAACTAAAGCTTCCGTTCTGGAGCCTTCTGCTATGTGTGTGTGTGTATTGCATTTATTTTTCCTTTTCTCTCTTTTTATTTCTCTCTTTTTCTTTCCCCCCTCTTTCTTTTCTCCCTCCCTCTTTCTTTCTTTCTTTCTTTCTTTCTTTCTTTCTTTCTTTCTTTCTTTCTTTCTTTCTTTCTTTCTTTTTTTCTTTTTTCTGTCTATGTAGCTCTGACTGTCCTGGACCTCATTATGTAGCCCAGGCTGGCTTGAACTCATAAGCCTTCCTGTGCCTCCTGAAAGCTGGAATTCAAGTTGTGTGTCACCACAACCAGCTGTTGTATTTTTATCTTTATTTTGATTGATTGGTACAGTATATTGATTTGTAGCCTAGGCTGACCTTGAACTTGCTAGCCCAATCTAGCCTTAAACTCACCCTTCTCTTGCACTAGTCTCAGTAGTCCCATTTACGGCTCTGCGCTTTCGATCTCTGCAGAGTTGAACCTGAAGGTCATGGCATTGAAGGCAGTAGTGTTGTGTTTTATAAGTTCAATGACATGTTCACATGTTACTGCTGCTTCTTTCTGCTCAAACCTTTTTTTTTTTAAGTGGGGTAGGATAGCCTGGAATGGTAGTAGAACAAAATGAAAACATGTATTGATCATTTGAAATGAAATAAATTCAGTAGAGGCTCAAAGGATGGGATGGTTCATTTTGTGTCTGTCACGATCTTTGTACATTGAATCAAGGGATTATCCTAAATCAGGAATGTTGCGACATAATTATGATTATTTCTCTTTTCTTATTTTTTTTTAACACCTAAAAGCCGATTCTGAAGATGAACCTACAGAAACAAAATGTTTGTAAACTGGGCATAACTTTGACAATTTGGACAAGCTATCCACGGCCTTTTATTTTCAACACATCTAGTAACCTGTTGGGTGCCTAAATAAAACTGAGTTAATTATAGTGTAACCTTTTGTTCTATTTGGAGAGTGTTAAGGGATTTTTGAATACTCTCCAACATTCACCTTCATTAAGTGAGTGTAGAAAACTTAGAAAGCTCTTCCTAGAGAAGAAGCTCTCCAAAGTTAACTTTTTCATGCTTTCTGCCCGCCTTTTCTGCATAGCAGGCTTCCCGAGCGATCAGTGTGGGATTAGATGCACCTCTTTTCTGTCCTGGCTCTGCTGCTCACTGATTCTGTGATCCGGGAAAAGGAGCTAATTGTTTTGAATGTCCATTTCCTCATAGGATAGTCTGGAGAGCACTGGCTGCTCTTCCAGAGTACCTGCGTTCAATTCCTCATGGGATAGTTAGTTGTGAGAGCTAAATTGTTACATGTAAAGAATGTAGTACATGTTAGTCATTTAATGCATGTTCATTTTTCTAAACTGCTAGAGTTTCTTTTGTAGCACTAACCATAATCACTTATTTTTCCATTTTATTTTTCATGTGTATCCATCTTCTTGTGTATGATGTACATATGCATATCTGTGTGGAGGTGAGAACAACATTAGGCTGTCAGGGTTCTCTAGAGGAACAGAACTGATGAACCCCCCTCTCTATATATAAGATAGATAGATAGATAGATAGGTAGGTAGGTAGGTAGATAGATAGATAGATAGATAGATAGATAGATAGATAGATAGATAGAGGGGACTTATTAGAATGACTTATAGGCTGTGATCTAGCTAGTCCAAAAATGACTGTCTACCAACAGATGGTCAAAGAATCCAGTATTTGTTCAGTCCACAAAACTAGAAGTCTCAGCTGGTACTCAGTATAGGCTGGAATCCCAAAGAAGTAGGCTCTGATATCAGTGAAGGGATGGACTTGCCAGAGAGCAAGTAGGAAAAGAGCTAAAGCTCCTTCTGTCATGTCTTTTACTTAGGCTGCCTAGAATAAAGGTGCATCTTCCCACCTCAAAAGATCCGGGTTAGAGGTGGATTTTTATATTTCAGTGACTTAAGAAAATTCCCTCACAGATGTGCCTAGACACTTAGGTTTTAGTTAATTCCAGATGTAGTCCAGTTGACAACCAAGAATAGCCCACAGTTCCCCTCCCCCTTTTATTTCACACAGTTTCTCATTGGTCTGAAACTTTGAGTAGGCTACAGTAGCTGGCCAGTGAGCTTGTAGGAATTTGCTTTTCTCTGTTCCTCATGTCCACACTGCTAGTATTACAGGTATGTGCCACTAAGCCCAGTTTCTTACATGAGTTCTGGGGCTTGAACTCAGGTCCTCACTTTTGAGGCAAGTACTTGCCATCCTCAAACCCTTGCACAATTGCTTATATCTTTCTTTCCATAAGCTTTATTGAGTTAGGGGCCGAAGCTGTCTCTTGGTGCTGTATGCCCAGCATCAGCATAGTGACTGGCTTGCCTCATAGTAGGTGTTCAGTAAACACTCGTCAGACAGTGAAACTTCCTTTCCTGATCTGTCTCCCTCGGCTTAAAAGGTAGAAAGTACAAGGGCCTCAGGTGTTTTCAGAATCTGACAAGGAACTTGACTCAGTAAGTTCCAAAATCTGGGAATAATTCTCTGTGGCTGGAGACTGGCCTCATGGCCTATGGTTGTGGTTTCTGCTCTTTTTCCTGGAGGGTAGTTTACAGCTGAATTGGGTTTTCCCTCTGTTAAACAGCAGCATAAATTTGATATTATTAACACAAATTATAATCGCTAAAAAGCAATTAAAATATATTAAACATTCAGCACTATATCCATTTTCTAGTGTACTGTTGTGATATGTACATTTTTATTGTTGTGCAACCATTCATTATCATTCTCTGTTTCTGAGCTCCCGTTACCTTGCGGAATTGCAGCTCTATGCTCACTAACAATAACTCCCCTTTCTCTTCTCTCTCCAGCCTGGCAACCGCTTGTGCAGCACTTTTTATTGCTGTGATGTGTATGCATGCTTGTGTGGTATATACACTTGTCTATACTAGCACTCACGCGTGTGCATATGCAGAGGCAGGAGGAAGATGTCATATGTCCTGCCCTATCACTTTCCATTCATTCTGTTGAGACAGGGTCTCTCAGTGTATCTGGAGTGATGCTGGCTGCTAGCAAGCCCGAGCAGTTCTCCTGCCTATAACCATAGTAGTACTAGGGTTACAGATGTGTGCACATCAGCTTTTTCTCTGAGTATTGGAGTCTGAACTCACATCCTCCTGCTTGCATAGCAAGTGCTTTACCCATTGATCCATTTCTCTAGCCCCTGTTGCTGTGGTTTTACTACTTTAAGTTCCTCATATTTATAGAGGCATGTAATATTTGTCCCCTGAGATTGACTTATTTCACTTAGCACAATGTCCTGAAGATTTACCCATGTCACACTTTCCTCCCCTTTGCACTGACTAAGTGGAGGCAAATAAAGGCACTTGCTTTCAAGTCTGATGACCCAGATTTCATTCCCAGAACCCCTCAAGATGTCCCTAACTTACACACATTTATATCCTAAATAAATGTTAAAAAAATTCTGTGCATGCTGGCTAGTTTTATGTCAATTTGACATCAGCTTAAGTCATCTGAGAGGAGGGAACCTAGATTGAGGAAATGTCTCCATAAAATCATGCTTGTTGGTAAGCTGTAAGGCATTTTCTCAATTAGTAATTAATGGGAGAGGGCCCAGCCTGTTGTGGGTGGTGCCATCCATGGACTGGTGGTCCTGGGTTTTGTAATAAAGCGGGCTGAGCAAGCCCTGAGGAGCCAGCCAGTAAGCAGCATTCCTCCATGGCCTCTGCATCAGCTCCTGTCTCCAGGTTCCTGTCCTGCTTGAGTTCCTGTCCTGAATTCCTTTGATGATGAAATGTGATGTGGAAGTGTAAGCCGGACAAACCCTTTCCTCCCCCAGTTGTTTTGATCATGTGTTTCTTCACAGTAATAGAAACCCTGACTGTAAGACACTAGGCCACAGAGATGGCTCTGTGGGCAAAGGTGTTTATCTCCAAGTCTGATGACCAACACACATGGTAGAAAGACAGAATGTAGTTACTGAAAGTTGTCCTCTGACACATACAAACACATCCCCACACCACACATATAATAACTATTCAATTAAGTACTCTTATTTATTTATTTTTATATGAATTGGTGTTTTGCCTGCATGTATGTAAGGGTGTCAGATTCCCTGGAACTGGAGTTACAGACAGTTGTAAGCTGCCATGTGGGTGCTGGCAATTGAACCTGAGTCCTCTGGAAGAGCAGTCAGTGCTCTTAACCACTGAGCCATCTCCCCAGCCCAAAATTAAGTACTCTTTAAATAAACCTTGTTCTTGGTTTGAGAAGTTTCATTAGTTTTTTTTTTTTTTTTTTTTTTTTAGTGTAGAAATCTCATAGCCACTAGTACTGGTGGTGGACTCCATGGGCCTTCACATGCTAGGCAGCTACTCTACCATTGGTGTGCACTCCTTGCTTTATTGTTCTTCCTTATTGTCCTTTAAGTCCAAGTTTGCAGTATTTCTGCTCATAAAGCATTCTTAGAAACTTTATGGATCTCCTGTGTATATTTCTGAAATTCTCATTAGTCAGGAGGGTCCTCCATAGAGCCTTGTTGGATAATCTCATCTCTATTCTTAGCTTCTGCTTAGGGTTGGCTGAGGGAATCTCTGAGTCACAGTCTTTAACCCTAGTAAAAGGTTGTTCAGCCACACCCTTACTTTTTCATCATCAAATATTTTCTTAATAGTGAATCTCCTAATTTTAGAATATTTTGTGATCAAGATAACTGAGAATTTTCCAAATCATCAAATTCTGCTTTCTTTCTTTTTGTAATATTAATTAAAAATTTTTGTGTATGTTTGTGTGTCTCTGTGTATATGCCTTGTGTGTGCAGGTACCCTTGGAGGCTAAAAGAGGCCATTGTATACTCGGGAGCTGGAGCCAGGTAGTTGTGAGGCACCCAACATAGCTGGGAACTGAACCTGGAGGAGCAAGCACTCAACCACTGAGCTCTCTCTCAAGCCCTTAGTCCTGGTTTTCATTCAACATTTCTGTCATTGGTTTATTTCTCCTCTTACGTGGTATTGTAAGTGCTAAGAAGAAACTAGGCTACACATTGAGCATATTGCTCAGAAATCTCACTAAGTCTGTGTGTGTCTCAAAGTTCCACTTTCTTTGCAGGGCTAGAACACAGGTCAGCTTTCCTCTTATGTTTCTTCCTCTGCTGATCGTTTTTCCTCATTTCCCTCTTAGTCTACTAAGGAACTTTTAGCAGTCATATTTTTACCTGAATTCTGTTGTGGAGGGGTTTATATCCTCTGCTTTAGTAAACTAGGATGGCCTTGAACGCACAGAGATCTGCCAGCCTCTGCCGGTCGAGCTGAGCGTGAGTGAGCGGTGTGAGCGTGTGTGAGCGGTGGAGTGCTGAGATTAAAGGCATGTGCTACCACACCCATTCGGATGTTTACATGCTCTAAAAGGGTGCGCGCGCGAGTCTCTGCTGTGTGTCTGGTCGTTTGCCTCTGAGCCCTTACAGGAGCACCTTTCAGTCTGCACTTCCGTCAGCAGCCTGTTTAAGGCAATCTGGACCCTTTCTAACATGCTTCCAAATACATTCTTCATTTCTAGTTCAAAGATTTCCACATTTTGAAGTATTTGTTACAGTAACATCTCACTTGCAGGTGCCAAAATGTATCAGTCAGCCTTAGAGAAACAGGCCCAGTAAGAGATCTACTAAAAGGTTATGGCAGGGGTTGGTTTATGTCATTATGAGGGTTGGCTTAACAAGTCTGACATAACTTGGCTGTTGAAAAGGGCAGGAGGCGAGGCTATTGCTGCTGCCATCCAAAGGTGGCATTTCTCCTAGGAATCTGAAGTTTTCCCTTTTAAAAATTGATTTATTTTTTTACACAGGGTCTTGGTGTGTAGCCCAGGTCGGACTAGAACTTCTGTCTTCCTGCCGAAGTCCGTAAGTGTTGGCATATACTTTTCAATGCTGTCTACTACAGGTGTGCCACCACACTGAGTTCCTAGGCTCTCATCGTGTAGACCGGTCTTCATTACCAGTGTTGACCGATGATGGATGTAATTATGTCTACAAAGTATGTTCACAGGACCCTGAATGTATGCTTGAATAACTGGGAGCTCTAGCTTAAGCTAACAGACATGGTTCACTGTCAAGTCACCTGCCATCCCAGCTCTTGGGAATTAATGTCAAGAAGATCTTAAGTTCAGGGCCAGCCTGAGTTACTACATACAAGATCTGTCTCTGAAAACCAAGGGCTGTGTATTTACTTTTCTGGTAGAACGCTTGCTTAGTGCAAGGCTTTAGATTTAATCCCTAGTACTGCATAAAACAAGAAACCAAAAACTCGCCCACATCCTTATAAACACCTTACTGTTATAATGGCTTCCTTTGAACTGGATTGCCCATTGTTTCTCAATTTCTTTCCTTTGATTTTTTTTTTTTTGAGTCAGGGAGTCTCATTATGAAGCCCTGCAAATCTGAAAACCCAAGTTTAATCCTCAGAACTGAAGTAAAAGTGCAAGAAGATGACCAATTCCACAGAAGTTGTTCTCTGATCTCCGTGTGTGTGTGGAGAGATGGCTCAATAATTATGAGCACTGGCTACTCTTCCAGAGGACTGAGGTTTGATTCCTAGCACCACAAGGCAGCCTTACAACTGTTTGTAGCTCTAGTTCCAGGGGATTTGGTCCTCTCTTCTGGCCTCCTCAGGTACTAGGCACACATGTGCACAGACATACATGCAAGTAAAAGTACACACACTCATTTACACACAGAAAATAAAACTAAATCTTAAAAAAGTCTCAATAGTATGACAAACAGCCCAATTAAAAAATAAGTAAAAGCCAGGCGGTGGTGGTATATGTCTTTCATCCCAGCACTCAGGAGGCAGAGGCAGAGGGTCAGGCGGATCTCTGAGTTTGAGTTCACGTTGGTCTATAGAACTAGTTTAAGGACAGCCAGGGCTACACAGAGAAACCTTGTCTTGAAAAACAAGCAAACGAACCAAAACAAAAGTGAAAGACTTGAACATACACTCCATAGCAGAGAATATATGTGACTCTTCGACATCAGTAGTCGTCAGGGTAATACAGATTAGAACTATAGTCATGCTCTCTCATAGCCATTACAATGCCTAGAGTTGAAAGAGATGGACAATGGCAGGTATTGGTGACAACCAGCCCTGGGAAGCAGAAGCAGAGGTGGCTGGGTCACTGGGATTTCGCAGCTAGCTCAGTCTATAGAGTTCCAGAACAGTAAGGGTTTGTGAAACCCAGTCTCAAAAACAAAACCGACTAAGTGGAGCTGGAGAAATGGCTCAACAGTTAAACATTAGCTGTTCTTCCAAAGGACATAGGGTTTGATTCCCAGCACCCACATGGTGGCCCACAGCCATCTGTAGCTCCAGTTCCAGGGAACCTGACGTCTTCTTCAGGCACACATGCGGTGCACAGACAAACAGCAGGCAAAACCAAAGTCAAACAAAAAAGAAACCAAGCACTGATGGGGATGAACAGCAGCTGGCCTCTGGACCAGGAGGAATGGTGCAGTGATTTTTGAAGTGGGTTTTTTTTTTAATGACGTTCATATGTGCCATGCACCTCAGCACTACTGTACTTAGGTGTTCATTACCCAGGGAGAGTTAAAGCGCAGGTTTACCAAAACACCATTTAAATGTTCATGGAGACAGTTTTTGTAATAGCCAGAAGGATTGGAAAAAAACAAAGGAATGTATTATTGGTACATGTAACAATGTAAATGAACAAAATAAATGTGCATGAAAGAAGACAGTAAAGAGAACGTATTGTATGAACTCATATATGTGAAGCCCCAGAATAGGAAGGCCAGTCTGTAGTGATAAAAGTTTAGATCAGGGAGGGCTGGTGGATAAAATGTTTGCTATGCAAGTGTAAGGACTGGAATCTGGGTCCCTAGAACTCACGTAAATAGAGTGAGTGACAGCTGCCTGTGGTTCCAGTGCTTGAAAGGCAGAGTCAGGATCCTGGAGCAAGCTAGCTGGCTAGACTAGTTGTGTCTGTGAATTGTAGATTTAGTCAGGAGACTCTGTCTCAAAGATAAGGTGATGGAGGATGTTCCCCATGTCAACTTTTGCACATGTCAAACATACATGCACACATGCATTTGCAGTGCTATATACCACGCATACAGACTTGCTGGGAAACAACTTTGCTTGTTGCTGTGAAAGATTGTTAGCAAAACAAAACACATAAGGTGATGGGAATGCTTTTTTTCTTGATTCAAAGTGATGACTCCGGAGATGGTTCTGAGCTAAGAGTACTTGCTGCTCTTCTAGAGGATTCAAGTTCCTCCTTTCCCAGCACCAGTGTAAGTTGGTGCACAACTGCCTGTAACTCCAACTCCAGGGGATGGGTACCTGTACACACACACACACACACACACACACACACACACACACACACACTTTTAAAAAGGTAATCGTCGCACAAGAGTATGTTGATGAAAACTTTTTTTTTTTTTTTTTTGGTTTTTGAGACAGGGTTTCTCTGTGTAACAATCCTGACCATCCTGGAACTCACTTTGTAGACCAGGCCTGCCTCTGCCATGCTGGGATTAAAGGTGTGTGCCATCACCACCGAGTGCTGATGAATTCTTAATTGCAGTTGAATGTTTAGATGTGTTTCATTGTATGTAAATTATACCTTACGTTTTATAAATTATTTTTTTTGTTGTTGTTGTTTTGTTTTCTGTTTTTTCGAGACAGGGTTTCTCTGTGGGTTTGGAGCCTGTCCTGGAACTAGCTCTTGTAGACCAGGCTGGTCTCGAACTCATAGAGATCCGCCTGCCTCTGCCTCCCAAGTGCTGGGATTAAAGGCGTGCGCCACCACCGCCCGGCATAAATTATTTTTATTTATTATTTATGCCAATGTGTATGTGTGGTTTTTTTTAAAATGAATCTGTGTACATGTGTTGCAAGTGCTTACATAGGCCAGAAGGGAGTGTTGGATCCCTTGAAATTGGAGTTACAGGCATTTGTGAGCCACCTCATGTGGGTACTTGTATATGAACTCTGTACTTCTGAAAGAGCAGGGAACATCTTCTGAGGCATTTATTCAGGCCTATAAAATATACTTCAAAGTTGGCTTAAAAAACACTATATAGGTCAATACTTTGGGCTACACAAAGATGCTATTAAAAAATATCTGTCTGTGTGAGTGCAGGCCTGTGTGTATGTTAAAGCACACATGTGAGGTCAGAGGGCAACATTAGGTGTTGATCTTCAGTGCCTAGTCTAACTTGTTTGAAGCAGGCTCTTTGTTGTTTGCTGCCATGGACATCAGGTGGCCCATAAGCATCTGGGGATTCTCCTGTCTCTGCCTCCCATCCTAGCAGAGAATTAAAGATGTGTGCTACCACCTGGCTTTATGTGGGTTCTGGGGTTTGAATTCAGGTTCTTACCCTTGTCTGGCAGGTGTTTAACCCCTCTGAACCATCTCTCCAGCCCATAAAAGATGTTTGTGTTCCACATTTGATTTTGGTCCTATAGTTTCTAAGAGCTGATTTAGGCTTTTCCTGTATGTGCTGACTACAAGAGTACCAGCTTGCACAGGGGCCTCACATTCCTGTTGAATGAAGGAGTAAGTGAATGATATGTTCTCTTGTAGCTCCATTGGGACAAGTCCATCTTCCCTCCAGTTTTCCAATGTTGGTCACTTTAATGGAGATACTTTGTTTGGCTTCTTCTGGCAGTTGTCCATTGAGCACATGTGAAATTATTCATTTAAACAGTTACTGAGCATCTACTGTGTGTATTACCCTGCCAAAATAAAGCACTTGCTAACTGAGGAATTATGCAATTGCCAGTTGATTATATATTTGAAGTTTACATTTGACTGATTACATTCTGCTAATAAAAGCAAATGGATTAGATTTTCTTTTTTTTTAAAAGATTCTTTGTGCATAGGTGTTTTGCCTGCTTATATATATGTGTTACCATGTGCATGCCCAGTGCCCAGTGAAATCAGAAGAGAACTTTTGGGTCACCTGGAACTAGAGTTACAGATGGTTGTGAGCTACAATGTAGCTGATGAAAACCAAACCTGTGTCCTTTGCAAGAGCAACAAATACTTAGCCACTGAGCCACCTCTCCAGCCCCAACTTTTCTTTTTTAGAAAAAGATTTTAAAAAGAAAATTGTATGTGTGTCTTCATGCACATAAATGCCTTTGAAGGCCAGAGGTGTTGGATCCCCATGGAGCTGGAGTTGTAGATGGGTTGTGAGTTATTCTGCACGAGTGCTGTGAACTCAGGTTCTCTGCAAAATCAGTGTGTGCTCTTAACTGCTGAACCATTTCTCCAGCTCCTGGGTTAGCTTATCTTAGAATCTGTTTGAGCTATCATTTTTTGGTCTTGTTTGTTTATACTCTGCTTTCTGATGAAAACTAGACTCAATACAAACTGCCTAATAACTCCTCAGATGAGAACGAGTGAAGAAAAATTGGAATAGTATTCTGAATTTTTGCAGACATGGCAAGTTTCTACCTTTCTTTTAAGGTATATAAAGGATGATTGGGTTGATTTAATTCCATTGCTGAAATCAAATTGCATAATGGTTTGTAGTGAGGCAATAGCTGTGTGCTGTCTTCATCAAGTTAGGCTTCAGCTATTAGCTTTTCTAGGTCATCAAGGAGAATTATTGCCCTCTTCCTCCTTGCCCCCAACTAGAACTGTCTGTACTGATGAGGGCCATGTTCTTAGATTTGGTCAGGCTGCTTTATATTCTTGGGACAACTTTCTTCTCCCCATTGCTTAGACTGTGTTTGGCCGTTTTTGTTTGTTTTCTGAGACAGGGTTTCACTGTAGTTCTGTTTTTTCTGAAACTCACTATGTAGACTAGACTGTCCTCACACTCACAGAGATCTGCCTTTCTCTGCCTGCCCCTACCTCATTAAGTGCTGGATTTAAAGGCATGCGGCACTACTCCTAGCTTGGCCATTTTAAAAATTAGCAGGAGGCTGAACTCTGTAGAAATCAACTTTCCTTTTTAAAGTAAGAATGAAGCATCCTACACAAATATGTTCAGAATACTATGATGTAATCCCAAATCAATCTAAGTCTCTCCCCTCTCTCCCTGTCTCTCTTCCTGCCTACCTTCTTCCCCTTCTCTCTTCCTTCTCCTTCACCTATCCCTTGTCTCCTCTGAGGCAATGGTTCTCAAACTCTGGGTTGCAACCCCTTTGCAGAGGTGTTGAATGACCCTTTCACAGGGGTCACATATTAGATATCCTGCATATCAGGTATTTACATTGCAATTTGTAACAGTAGCAAAACTACAGTTACGAAGTAGCAATGCAAATAATTTTATGGTGGGGGGGTCACCCAACATGAGAAACTGTTTTAAAGGGTCACAACATTAGGAAAGTTGAGAACCTATGCTCTGGGTTCTTATTACCCCTGTATTTTAACATCATCAGGGGTAATAGCTACACACCTAATAGCTATCATTTTCCCATTTATCTCATGTATTATCTATGCCAGGCAGGTTTAATAAAGAAAAACAAAGAGCTGGAGAGACGCTTTAACACTTCAGAGCCCTCGATCTAAAACTCCAGGCCTAGAAATCTGTTGCCCTCTTCTGGCTTCTTTTATTCAGACATGCATATGGTGCATAAACATGCATGGAGGCATACACATAAAACACCCATACATATAAAATGAAAAATAAAACCAAAATGGGTACATCCATGTATGAACCTAAATAACATGTTCAGAGTCCGTAGTGGATACAAAGTGTGTTAGGTAACTAGATCTGGACTTCTCTCTCTCCTCCACCTTTGCTTGGCACAATCTCCTGAAAAGGAAGCCAGGGAGATTAAGAATGGCTCCTATCTGATAATAGCTTAGTAACCTAAGAGGAGGCATTTCCCACGGCTGCAACTGGAGTCCAGTAAAAGCCCAGTCAGCCGCCTTCACCTCTGCAACAGACAAATCAGAGGAACTGAGCAAGAGAAATATGACAGGAATATGGAAATGAGGAATAAGAGAAATTGGTGTAGGAATCCTGAATGGCTATAACTTTGGTACTTTGTCTTCAGGACTGCATCTACTCATGCCCAAGCTTAATACCATGCCAAAGGAGGAGGAAATAGGTTCTGAGTTTTTAAGTTACCAAGAATATCATGCCAAGAAATGGCAAAGACTTATATTGTTCAGATTGTGTTACTCCAAATGTGTGTTTGATAGGTTCAAATCTTGTTAATTTTTACTATCAAGGGCTTAAATGTATTTGAATTTTGTAGTCCCACCAATGGCGAACTTGGGCTCCAGTTTCTCCTTTTCCTTACCATGTGTCTTAGTTAGGGTTTTTATTGCTGTTAAGAGTTACTGTGACCACAGTAGACATTTAATTGGAGGTTCAGTCCATTGTCATCATGGCAGGGAGCATGGCGGGGTACAGGCAGACGTGCTGTAGCTGAAGTCCTATATTTGCAGGCAACAGGAAGTTGATTGCACTTGGTGGTATCCTGAGCATAGGAAACCTTAAAGCGTGCTTCCACAGTGACACACTTCAACAAAGCCATACATCTAATAGTACCACTCCTGTGAGATTATGGAGGCCAGTTACATTCAAACTACCACACCATGTTTAATGTTCTCATGTGTAATTGGTAGCATAATGCCAGTTCCAGTTATTATCACATTATTTATTTTCCTACAACATTTTCCAGTAACATATCCAGTACTTTTAGTTTTGACTCATTGTCATAAATCTTATAAAGCCAGGAAAGGACCTTGCCCATCTTCAGTTCTAATAGTCCAGTACCCAGTAGATGAAAAATTATAGTTGGTTAACATAATAAAAAGTAAAGAGAAGTAGCCTAGTGGTTAAGACTTGGGCTTGATCCCGGTTTATTCATTTATAAAATGAATTTGCAAATGTCTCACAAGTAGTGTGGTGACCTTAAATGAGCTCACACATGTAAAAGCTTAGTCTGCAGTACCTGGCATATTGCCATTATCTAATACGTGATGGAAGCAAGTTGCCATGGTGATTGCAGTGGTAGATTGGTGGGTTTTTAGGGGAAGGTTTGAGAGGGAGGCAGAAAATTGAACGCTGGGCCTTGCACATGTGAAGCACATGCTGGACCACTGAGCCTTCCTCCAGCACAGCTTCATGGTTTTGTGGAGTTATTTGGGCTAGGGTAGGAGAGATTTTCTTCAGAAATGTATTTCTGTTCATCTGCTGTTCTGCTGACCAGTCAAGGAAACCAAATGATCCTTAAGATCAAATCTCTGAGTTTTAAGGTGTAGCTGGTTATGCCCTTCATGTCTGTTGTAAACATGGGGTAAGTTTGCAGATAGTGTCATGAGGCTTGAGAGAAAGTGTTGGGCCAGTTTGCCCACTAAGTAGGGGTTTAGTTTCACCTAGGATTTCTGTAGTTTAGCTCTTTGTTTAAATGTTTGTTTAGAGAGGAATGAAGGCTTTGGATCCCATTTTATAATGATATCCTGAGGCAATGTAAATCGGGTCTCAGTGTCTTCATCAGTGCACTGGGGGACACTGGTAGAGGCTCTGCCAGTAGTAAGTGGACTGTATTTTGTTACTAGCATACCCAGAAACTCTTGGTTCTTTTCCTCTGCTAATGGGTGTTTGCACACCAGTGGCTGGGGCTGGTTTCCAGTGTGGAAGGTGGTGGGCCTTTAAAGGAGCAAGGCTATCGATGTCAGCGTGCTACTCTAAGACCGATTGATGTAATTCTCAGGAGACTAGTCAGCTTTTGCTGTAGTGCACTGCTGGGGCAAGGCTGCCCATGTGCTGAGCCTTCTTCCTCTGCTGTGTTTTACTGCAGCCCCAGTGCCTCTCACCAGAGGCCACCACTGATCTTGGACATTCCCTCCAAAACTGAGAACTAAACGCACCATTTTTCTTTATAAATACTCAGCTTCAGTAATTTTATGATAGCAACAGAAATGTTTTTCTTACATTCTGTTTTTTTAAACAGCTTGAGTTAAATCTTGAGTATGACTTTGTTGGGCCCTTTCTTAAGCTTATTTAACTGCATGCCCCAAGATTGGCAGTGGAATTTATTTTTCTTATCATTGCAAATGCTGTAAGATATTTGGAACTTGTACAGACTTTGGAATGTGAAGTAAATTTTATACAGAATTAGTAAGTTTGCTTTAGGCAGCTTTCTGGGACGTGGCAAATTCAGACAAGAAAATGAGAATTGCTTTCATAATGGCATTCCCACCTGGAACATAGTTGGCAATAGTAAGGAAAGGTTATGCAATCGCACTCCTTATCAACTGTTTATTGAAGCATATTGTCTCCAAAAGCAGTAGAGGAAGTCCCCTGCTCCTCTCCTGTGTGACCGTTGCCACGGATGCGGTTGTGTGTGTGTGTGTGTGTGCGCGCACGCGCGCGTGCGTGTGTCCATGTCTTTGGCCCTGTGTGTGTGTGTCCTATGATACGGAAACCTTCTACTTTGCATAATGAGTAGACGGAAACCTGTTCTGACATTGGCAGTTGGGGAATGAGAAGTATGGTGAGCCCAGTCTGTGTGCTTCCTTCAGCTTCTCACAGACCCCAGAGTCATGGCCACGTGTGAGCATTAAGCACATAGACGGCCAGGCGGTGGTGGCGCATGCCTTTAATCCCAGCACTTGGGAGGCAGAGGCAGGCGGATCTCTGTGAGTTCGAGACCAGCCTGGTCTACAAGAGCTAGTTCCAGGACGGGCTCCAAAACCACAGAAAAACCCTGTCTCGAAAAACCAAAAAAAAAAAAAAAAAAAAGCACATAGACGGCATACAGAAAGCACAGACTGTGGGGAAGACTGGACTAAGTGGCTCTTCAAGTAAGTGGCTTCCTTCTGCTCACTAGGAGTCTAAGAAACCTCAGATCTTAGGGGGATAATGGCTCAGAGGTGATTTCCACTAGCCACATTTGCTTTTGGTGGTTTGGTTTGCTTTGCTTTTCTTTCTTTTTTTTTTTAAATTGATGTTTATTAACCAAAGATTTTCATATAAATTTAAAGATAAATGTTAAGATGAAGAAAGAGGTGCTTAAGGCAAGGAGATCTACCTACCTACCTACCTACCTACCTACCTACCTACCTACCTACCTACCTACCTACCTGTATCTTGTATATAACAGATAAATGCAGGCTTTTCAAGAGTCACCTCATCCATCATTACTTAAAAATATTTTTTTCATTTTAAAATTGTTTTTGTGGGTATGGGTGTGGTTACACATGTGTTACGGAGCATGTGTGGAAGTCAGAGGACAACTCGGGCTTATTTTCTCTGTCTCTTTCCTTTTTTGAAACATCTCTGTGAAACAGTCCTGTTGTCCCTGCCTTTGCCTCCCTAGTGCTGGGATTAAAGGCATGTACCACCACCACCCGGTTAGCTTTCTCTTTTTACCATGTGGCTTCTGACGATTGAACTCAGTTTGCCAAGCTTGCTGAACCATCTCAGATGCCTTAAAATTCCGGCCTTCATGTGCACATATAAATGTGTTTGTACACACGCCCACACATGTGCATAACTGCACGCACACAGAGCCCATGAACTGAGTCATCGCTTCTTTCACCTCTAGTGGTTTCCCCACTGTATTAAAATAGCACTGAGGCTTCTTCATATGAATTACATTGTGCACGCATGATGTCTGCAGTCCCCACATCCTTATCTGCCATCTCTTTCATTTCCCCCTCCAGCTGGTCATGCTGTCATCAGTTGGTCTTATTTCTTTCAGCTTTCCTTACCTCAGTGTCTCAACACAGATACTTTCTACTGGCAATGTTCAGTCTTTGTTTTCTCTGTAACTTGGACAAGTTTGGAACTACTTTTCTACTTGATGACTTTTATTTTCTCATTCATCCATTTATTTATTTATTTAAAAAAACTTAAAATTTATTTCATTTTATTTAATGTGCTTTGGTGTTTTGCCTGCATGTATGTCTGGGTGATGTTGTCAGAATTTGGGTTATAGACAGTTGTGAACTGCCATGTGGATGCTGGAAGAGCATTCAGTACTCTTAACTCTTGAGCCATCCTCCAGCCCCCAGTCATTTATTTTGAGGCAGGGTCTCACTATGTAGCCTTGGCTGCCCTGGCGCTCACAGAGATCTGCATCTGCCTTTGCCTCCAGAGTACTATGTTTAAAGTATGTGTCACCATGCCTAATGATTTATTGTTTTGTCTTCCTGTGTTTTTAGATTATAAATTCCATGAAAGAAGAGTCATGTTTTTGGTTTTGTTTTTTTAATTTGTTATTTATTTATTTGCGTTTTGGGACAGGGTTTCTCTGTGTAACCCTAGCTATCCTGGAACTCAGTCTCACAGAGATTCGCCTGCTTCTGCTGTGATTAAAGGTGTTCTATCCTTTCTGTATAGCACATACTGGAACTTGGGAAGTATCTGAATGACAATTTGCTAATTTCTGTGCATTGTGTCCACAGCCCAACCAGGGTAGTTAGAAAATTGATGCCCATGCCAGTTGTCCTTACTACTGTTTGTTCAGAGAGGAATAACTGTTGAAATTGAGGTTTCTGTTAAAAAGCTCACAACTTTTGCTTTGGTAGATTACGATGCTCATTAGTCCCAAGAATCTTTGTTCCTTACAAGGTTTTAAAATTCACTCGGTCATGACATTAGTATTTTTAGATGTGTTTTATTTTATTCTTTTCTGTTCTTTGACAATTTCATGCAGGGTAGTCTGAGTTTTGGGGTAATTTCATGCTCCATTCACTGGCTCATTCTCCTGTTAGAGCGCATCTGTTCCCCCTTCTATATTAATCTCAAACTTAGGAGCTAACTTTTTTTGATGGGCGGAAGAGTTAATACTGGGGCTTGAACCCAATGTCACATACACACTAGGCCATCACTCTACTACTGAGCTACACTCACACTCTCAAATTTTTAATATTTTTTTTTTTCCTGAGGCAGGATCTCCTGGATTCTAGGCTAGAATTGAACTTGCTATGTAGGTATGTAGTTGTAGATAACATTGCACTCTGGTCTCTCCGCTTTTGCTTCCTAAATTCTTGGATTAGAGGCATGTACCATCATGCCTGCTTTAATTTTTAATTTTTGTTAGGGAAAATTTCAAACATATAAAGGTAGAGACTGATGTGAACCAATCAATTTTTTCACATGCCATGTTCAGCAATTTGCAGCATATGGCCCGTCTTATTTAACTTTATTCCTCCCCTTCTCTTCCATATTTTAAAACAATATTTTAAATCCCAGACATTCTACCATTTCATCTGTAAATACTTTGGAAAGATATAATCAATTTAAAAACTAGTTAACGCTTGGAAAATCTGACATAAAAAAATTCCATTTGTCTCCTTGAATCTGAGGCTGCATGCCAGCTGGTGAATTTCCATGTAGACACCACTCCCAAGGTTTGACTCACTATATTGAAAGCATATACCCCATTGTAATTGCTCAGACCGTTTGCTAGAATGTGCTGTGGTGGTTGCCTTAGGTCTCCGTTGGGTGGAGGGAGGGTACTAATGAGTAAACTCACACATTTTTCTCTTTGGAGATGTGTAAAGACAGATGATGCTCTTTGACATGGTGTGTTCTAAATATTTTAAGAGATGTCTATAAAACAAGAGTGAAATATGCTTTGTGGATTTAATAGAGTAAATAATTCCTGAGAGTCACAATTAGGAGAGAGAAGGAAAACCCCACAATCTAGATGATTCTGAACTAGAAAGAACCCTGAGCCTTGGGAGGGAGACCCTGATCCAGAGTGAAGTCACACAGTATGATGTGAATGTGGTCAGCTGTGTGCAGGGAGTCAGAGTTGTCACCTGGACTGCTCTAAGTTGCCTGTAAATGAAATTTCCCATAGAATGGGAAACCAAAGCTCTGTTTTCTTTCATGATTGTTACCTTGTGACATTGAGAACTTGGCACAGAACTAATAATGGTTGCACTAGAACACTTCCTTGTGGGGAAATGAAGGGAAATAGAAACAATTATAATCACTTTTAATTAAAAAAATCCAACTATATAGAAGAATAAAACCCAAGAGAACAGGCATGCTTCCTGTCTGCTCTTATCAGTCCACACTTAGTACCTCAGACCACGCCTTAATGGGTAGATACTTAATAGGCTATTGGCTGAATGAATTCCCACAACAAATTCCTGCATCTAAGAGGCCGCCGGTCCTAGCTGTTTGGAGCATTGCACAGTGCCTCAGGTAGGGATTTTGCCACCATCATCTCTGGCCTTAGCATTTAGAATGTGATCACGGACTGGAGAGATGGCTCAGAGGTTAAGAGCACTGATTGTTCTTCCAGAGGTCCTGAGTTCAATTCCCAGCAACCACATGGTGGCTCACAGCCATCTGTAATGAAAGCTGGGGCCCTCTTCTGGCCTGCAGGAATACATGCAATCAAAACACTGTATACATAATAAATAAATAAATCTTACCATGTGATCACTTGGAAAATATTTGTTGACACATGATAATCCCTTTCCAACACTAAAATGATGTGTTTGTTATTTCTCCAGTGGCCTTGACCCAGAATGTGCTAATAATATGTAGATTACCTCTTCCTAGAAGTTCTGTTTTTTTCTCAGGATCTGGATTATTCTCTTGTTTGGTGACCTTCCAGTTTGTTCTTTATTAACTTTTTAAGTTAATATATGAAATAATGAGTTTCATTATGATATTTTCATGTATGTGTATCATTGTACTTTGCTCCCTGGCACTATTTAATTGATATTTTCAGACTGCAATTGATTATTGGTAGCCATGAAATCTTGGAAAGTGAAAGTATGCAAGGAGGGATTACTGGGTTCATTTTCATTTTTTTCTCTGAACTTTTCTATTATCACATTTCTCTTTGTTTTATGGTAACTGTTTGTTTTATTCATTCCTCTTTCTCTCCCTCTCTATCTTCTATCATCTGTCTGTCTATCTATCTATCTATCTATCTATCTATCTATCTATCTATCTATCTATCTATCTATCTATCTATCGCTATGGGTGTTTTACCTGAATGAATGGCTGTGTTTACCCTGTATGTATAATGCCCACAGAGACCCCTGGAACTAGCACTATGGCTGGTTTGAGCTGTCATGTAAGTTCTGGGAATCCTGGTCCTCTGCAAGGTAGCCAGTCTGCTGAGTGTCTCTGTAGTTCCATGCACCTATTCTCTGAGTTGCTCTGGTTAAAATTTTAAATTCTTTCTCTTTATCCCATCTGTAATCAACTACTTCTCTACCACTCTTGTCCATGCTACTGTCTTGTGGATTTCCTAGATTCTGATCTTCCTTTTGTTCTCGGCACAGCAACCTGAATTATTCATTTTGTATATAAGTCAGGTTATGTCCCTTCTCTTTCAAAGCTTCTCATTCCACTCTGAGTGACAGCGCATTAGGCCTTATCAGTCTTCTGTTAACTCCTTCTGCTCCGCTGCTGGCCCTTGCTTGTGCTGCTGTAGCCACTTCAGCTTCTTGCTCTCCCTTGAAAAGGATTGCCTTGTGGCTTTTGTATTTGCTGTTCCCTCTGGCTGGAATGGTTTCCCCTGGATGTCTGCGTGACTACATTTCTCATCACAGTCCCTTCTCTGCATTGTTGGTCCGTTCTCAATGAGGCCCATCCTTATGATAGGGTGTGGTGACTTTGAGACCAACCTGGTTTCATGAAGCCGTGTCTCAGAAAAGGGAAAATAGTTTCTCTGTTCCTCGTGTCTCTTTTTTTCTTTGGGGTGGGGAGGCGAGAAGGGGAGGGAGATTGAGAGATTTATATTACATGTTATTATTATTGTTTGTGGTGTTAACCCCAGGCTTCGTTCTACCATGTAACTACAACCCAGTCTTAAAGAGTCAGCTAGTCTTATTTCTGTCTGTCTGTCTTGATCCATTAGAAAATAAGTTCCATGAGGTCAGAACTTTGTGTCTTGCCATGAATGGTGATATATCTCAATTAAAGGGCTTGGCACATAGCAAGTGGCCACTCCGTAATTGATAATTGTTGAGCAGGGATGGTGATGTATTTACTTCAATGGTGATTGCTTTCTAGCATGGATTATACTGAGATTTGATATCTCACACTGAAAAAAAAAGTTAAATGAACTGTAAGCTGTTTACAGTTTCATTTTTGTATTATGTGTATGAGTGTTTGCCTGCATGTATCAGTGTACCATATGTGTGCCTGATGCCTGTGGAGGCCAGAAGATGTTGGGTCCCCTGGTGGTTGGGAACTGCCGTGTGGGAACTGAGCCCAGCTGGGTCTTCTGCAAGAGCAGCAAGTACTGAACCATGTCCCTATCCCAATTTTTCCCCACCCTTCTTTCTTTCAATTGATGCTTTCACAGTGCCTAGAACCAGTACCAACAAAGTAGTATGTATAGTTGAATATGCTAACGTTAACACTCTGTAACCTTTATGGTCGGTCATTCTCCAAGATAGGTGATAATAGTTTTCATTTCTGTTTTTTGAGACAGTGTCTCATCTTGTAACACAAGCTGGTCTGCAGCTTCCTGTGTAGTCCAGGCCGACCTTGAATTCTTAATCCTCCTGCTTTAGCCTCTTGAGGGCTGAGATGATAGAATGTGTCACCATACCAGGCTCTAACAACAGCAACAACAATATCAATTTATTAATAATAATAGTTTTGTGAGTTTAGATTAGGAAACAAGTATAGAGAACCTACTTAGCTCAGGCCTCGTGGCTAATAAGAAAATGAGCTTAGTTATGAAATCTAGGTATGATCACAAAACTTTCCTGGGGCCATATTCATTAATTCTCCTGCCCTCCCTCTCTCTCATCTCTACCCACTTCTCCATAAATATTGAGACTTGGCTAAGTGGTTCTGAGTGTTTCCAGAGAACCCAAGTTCAGTTCTCAGAACCACTGGAGGCGGTTTACAACTGCCCCGAGGCGCTAGCTCGGGGGTGGGGTGGGGTGGGGTGGTGGTGGTGGTGGTGGTGGGGGTGGTGGGGGTGGTGGTGTCTGACCTCTCCTGGCTCTGTTTGCATCTTTATTCAGTGCATACCTTTACACAGACACGAGTACATACAAATAAATAAAATGAGATAAAAAAGACCGGTCACATCCTGATGTCCTGGCTGAGCTCAAATTTTCCAACTTCCTGCCTCGGTCTCTAAAGAGCTAGGGTTACAGGTGTGTGCTATCATGCCAGACCATGTCATCTTTTTAAGTTCTTTGTTGATAACCTTTACAACAGTTGAGAAAAATTTATTGTAGATTTTTATTTATTTGTTTTTTTTTTTTAGCAAAAACTTCTTACTGTATATATGTTTGAGGACACACTTTTGGAGGTGAGAAGAGAACAATCTGGATCTTTGGATAGATGTTCTGTTGGAAACTCTGCCTCAGCCCCGCTTCTCCCTCTCCAAACCCTGCCCCTCAGAAAACCAGCCAGATTGCACCTACAGGGTATCTAAGCTCCAGTCCATAGACCTGCCATGTGATTTCTCTTTCTCCCTCCCCACCTCACTTCAGGGGGGAGTTGAGAGTCACCCAAGAAGTGCTTTGCTCTTTAACCTGGTCTTTTTGATTCTGCTTGATCTGACTTATTGCACTGAAGGAGAAACCCACTACTGGGGATCCAAAAATACTTCTCAGTGGGAGTCCATTTTTCTCTTTCTACTCTATGTGTTTGAGGAATCAAACTCTGGTTGTCAGGTTTAGTGACAAGCCATCTTGCCACTCCATACTGTGGATTTTTAATAAAAAAATTCCAATATTGTCATCTGTTTGTTTTTCCTAGAAATGAGAAAGGTAATGTGTTTATCTGCTAACTCTGATTAGTTACTGTGAAATCTGTTGTCAAGTACTTGCTGACAAATACTGTTGTCAAACTTGGGTTGTCCAGAGCCCAGATGATTGTCTTGTGCGTCTCAAAGGGCACAGACTGGGGAAGGAGTGAATGAGAGTACGTACGAAGTAGCTTTAGATAAACAAGAGCTGATTTTGACAGTTCCTGAGAAGACTTGAGGTGCCAGAAGTGCTCTGAGCAGTTTGCTCTCACTACAAGTTGGAATGCACTCATTTAACTGGCACTGTCTGGCTATAAATAGGTCTGCATTGTTTTGAGAAGAAAGCCAAAAACAAACGTTTATTAAGAAAAAAATCTGCAAGCTGGCATTGTGGCATACTTCTGTAATATCAGCACGTAATGGTTGAGGCAGGAGAATTTTGAGTTTGAGGCAGCCTGGGCTTGTATAGGGAGACTCTTGTCTCAAAGAAACAGTGGAAGGAAGGAAAGGAGGGAGGTATAGGGGAAGAAGAGAGGGGCATGACAAAGGGTGAGAACGGAAGAGGGGAATACAGTACCCCAGCTGTCTCTGGACTGGGAAAACCAAAAAATAAAAATTAAAAAAATAAAAGCTTGACCAATCCTGACTTTGTCATTTTTCTAAAGCTGGTAAAAAGTAAGAGGTTAGAAAAACTTTGCTTATATTACTGCTCATATAAAAATAGAGTTTGTTTCATTATGAAGTGAATAGACCTGGATTCTGAAGAGGCTTAGTCAGCGGGTGACTCAAACAACCTTTACATAAGATGGTCTCATGTTCAGATCAGTTCCAAAATACATTCCTTGATAACTTTCAATTAAAATCCAGGATCTCATCTTGAGATTAAGGAATCTGTCTTTAGCTTGTATCGTTTCTGTTCAGATTCCCCTCCCTCCCCCCCCCCCCCCAGAGTAAACCAATCACTATTTGGGAGCAGACCTTTTCAGTCATAGCTTCCAATGAAGTCCTGTTATTCTTAGTCATTCTCTTCCAAGTCCTTTTCCTGTGAATAAAAGATTGAGCTCATACCTTTGCACAAGATCTGGAGAGTATTTTAAGCCTGGCGTGTTGAGACCTGGCAGGCTTGACTAATATGTGGATAGACCAGCACATTAGAACGTTTGTGAAGTTCCAGGCCACAATCTGTGTTTTAAATGAATATTGGCATGTATAAAATTAATAAACAGTGAGCAGCACAGACATTCAAAGGCCCTTTGCACTGGTGGCTGACTTTCCTGAGGCTCTCGCTGGCCCCACACACCTTGCTTTAAGCAGTGCCAAAATCAGGGTCAGGAGGGGTTTGCTCCTTTGTGCTCTGCTGCCCTCTGCGTTCAGCAGGGCAAAAGGCTACTACTCTCTAGGTTCTTAAACTCAAGCATTTGGAAAGTTTCTGAAAATAAACTGGATTGGTTACTGTATTTCTAAATGTGACCTCTACTGTTCCTGAGAAAAAGCCACTGTACATACCATGCATACTCCACATGCAAAACTTGGAAAGGACCCTGCCTCCGTATGTAACCTATCACTTAATTTATCATCAGATGGCAGGTTCAGTTGGCATGGATGAGGGTGAGTTTTGTTGTCATGCACAAACTGATCAGTTTTCCTGATTTGGTGGTCCATGCCTATCATCCCAACAAGACTGAGGTCAGCCTGCCCTACATGAGACCCTCAACAAAACAGAAAAACTACTCAGTGCTTTTTAGTGATCTGTTGTAACCTCTGTGACTTACTGTTGGCTTAATAATGTAGCAGTCATAATCATAAAAATAGAGCTGTGCATTATATCGTGACAAACAGAATTGTTTAAATGTACTATGAAAATGAATTCTAGTGTAATTCATTTTGTGAATTTGGGCCAGTTGAAGGCCTTCAGTCAACATGGAGTAGACCCTGAATTTGTGCCAGGCCCTGATAAGCCTGGAGCAATAGAGGTGTTTTAAGGATGATCTCTTGCTTGGACAAAATGAGGGAACCTGTGTACAATTAATTTGAATGGCTCTGATAGAGCAGTGGGCAGAACTGTGAGAGCAGGCAGGGGAGAAAAACATTAACTCTAGGGAATTGGAGGGCTTTAGAAAAATTGTTTCAGTTGAATCTGAGGTAATAATAAAAATTGTAAGTCAGAGGCTGGGTGTAGTGGTGCACCCCTTTAGTCCCAGCACTTGGGAGGCAGAGGCTGGTGGATCTTTGCGAATTCAAGGCCAGCCTGGTCTACAGAGGGAGTTCCAGGATAGGCTCAAAAGCTACATAGAGAAACCCTAAACGGGACGGTGGTGGTGCGCACCTTTAATCCCAGCACTTGGGAGGCAGAGAGTGTGGATCTCTGTGAGTTTAATGCCAGCCTCGTCTACAAGAGCTAGTTCCAGTACAGGCTCAAAAAATGCAGAGAAACTCTGTCTCAAAAACCAAAAACAACAACAACAACAACAAATAAGAGAGGGGGGGGGGGAGAGAAATCTTGCCTCGGAAAAACAATAAATAAATAAATAAATAAATAAATAAATAAATGGTTGTAAGTCAGGTGTGGTGGTGCCCCCTGGAGGCAGAAGCAGAAGGATCTTTATGAGTTTGAGGCCAGCCTGGTCTACATATTGAGTTTCAGGACAACTGGCCTTGATTTTTGTAATTGAATAATATTACAAGATGGCTTTACCCCCTGACAGGGCCTTCCATGTCTGGAACCATTTCTTATCGCTTAGTCTGATGTGACTGGTGGGTTGCTCTGCTCCTAGAGGACAGGCAGTGTGTTCATTCTGATGTGGTGTTTCACATTGTAGCAACTCCAGAAATACATAGTGGACAAACAGTACCAGCCCCCGAAGTGTCCCAGCTGTGATGGGGAGAATGCCCACAATTCCCTTAAAAGGCAATGTTTAACTCCCTTGCAAGAGTAATTTTCAGAACTATAGAACCATTGTCATTTGGATGTAAAGGAGTTACTTATTTCACAGGCCATATGAAGCTTAAATTAGTACATTGAAGCGCATAGACTAGTACCCAGCACACAGGAAGTGCCGTGGTTGCTATTATCCATCATTTAACTCCACCTGAATGGTCTTTTTTGCCATCGGCCGCTCAGCCACTGCTGTGGTATGTAGAGGACAGGAAGGATTTAAGCAGCCATCTAAATGTTCTTTGTGCATTGGAAACACTGCTTATACTGTGTGAATTTTTATTTTTCTGTCCGTGTTAGGGATTGAAGGATATGGTTGGTATGGAATTGAATTTCTGTGAGAATTTTGAGCAAGGTAGTTCTAGGTCTATTTACTCTTCCCTGTCTCCCTGTCTAGTGTGTGTTGGTGTTTTCAGTTATATTCAGGAGGAATAGGTGAGATTTGAGATTGGTTAGGAAAACACACTTTTATGGAGATACAGTGACAGTCATGGTGTGTTCAGTGTTGTGTGCTGCATCTGATGTCTCGGTAAAGTGTGTCAAATAGTTTGATGTGATGGCACATTCCTTTGATCCCAGCACTTGGGATTTGAGGCCAGCCTGGTTTACATAGTGGGTTCTAGGAGGGCTACATAGATAGACCCTGTCTCCAAAAAAGTATAAATGATATAAAAGTTTAGTGGTCATGAGCAGATTGAAGGCAGAAGTTCTTGTATTGATTCCTGATGTAAAAACAATTTAAGGTAGGAGTTTAAAATGAAGATGGTAGATTAGACTGAATGGGGGCTTGGTAGCCACTAGACTTCACAGACAGCTGTAAACTTTGTTATGGGTGACAGGCTCTGTCCATTCATCTGTAACACTAGAGTTTGATTTGACACAGCATGCTTATGTTCCTGTCTTAATCACTGAGATTTGAGCAGAAGTATACTACATATGACTTTGGCTCATGTGCCCTGTCATATCAGATGCTCACAAAAAAGTTCCAGACAGCAGCTTCATGGGGGTCCCTAAACCTTTTCCTGCATGAACATTTACCATTGTCATTGCTATTCGTGTTTTCTGATTTTCTGTCATGTTAAGTTTGGTGAGACCCCCATTTCCAGTCAGTGCAGGGAGGGACTGTATAACTCAGAGAGCTTAGTGTTCAAAGCAGCAGTACTCTTCAGAGTCCCCCAGAGGAACCAGGGAGCTGCACATGCAGTTTTGTGGTCAATGTCTTCGTGCTTGTGCACTTGGAATAGCATAGACTTTTGTTTTTATTGTTTGTTTGTGACAGGAACTTACTATGCAGCTCTGGCTGGCCTGAACTCTCTACATAGACCAGGCTGGTCTCGAACTCACAGAGATCCACTTGCCTTCATCTTCTAAGCCCTGGTGTAGTGTAGGTTTTTAAAAGATTATTTTTGATTGTGTGTATGGTGTGTGTATGTGTGTTGCATGTGTGTGAAAGGAGCGAGGGGAGGAGGCAAGCATGTTGCGACTGTGTACTTGGCAGGTCAGAGTGCAATCCTGGGTGTCAGCCCTCACCTTCTGCCTTCTGAGTCAGTCTCTCATTGTTTGCTGCTGTGTTGTGTACTTCAAAGTAGCTGGCTCTTGAGAGGTGGTGTGGTGGAAGAATGGGTTCTCCTGTGTTGATTTCCATCTCACTGGAGTCTGGAAATTACAGACGTGCACCACCACTTCTGAATTTCTTTAAACATAGATTCTGGGGATCCAAACACCAGGCTTGTGTGACAAGTGCTTTTACTTGCTTAGCCATCATGCAAGCTCCTAATATCGTTGCCTTTTTATATTGTAGTACATGTGTAGGGGTACCCACATGCATGCACACTGTCTGTGTGTGTGTGTGTATGTGAAGAACATAGTACAATTTGTGGGAGTTGTTTCTCTTTTTCCAACATGAAGATCCTTGGGCTTGAACTCAGGTCGTCAGACATTGCAGCCGGCACCTTTACCTGCTGAGCACATCTTGCTAGCTCCTCGGCATAGGCTTAAATAATTTTTTGCTTTATTTTTCCCACTCAGTGTTGGTGCTGAACCCAAGGCCTACCATATGCTAGGCAAGTACCCTATCACTGAGACTGACTTTCTTTCTCAGTTACACTGAAAGGGACCTTTTGTACATTGAGACAAGAAAAAGTAGTTGAGGTGCTTCCTGTAGCAGGTGGATCATGGTTTTAAAACTACTGCCTAGGAAGGGAGGAAAAGGGAGATTAAAATTTAACTTCATCGTCGTTTGGAATTTGACTGGTCACTTGGAAAATTACATTCTTTCTATTGTTTGGTTTTTATATCTGGATGATAATAATTGTTAACTACTTTATGGAAATATTGTGAGAATTAATAAAGAATGTGATTCATTGAGGCATGCTGAGTGTTAGGCACAGCCCTGCCAACTTTCACATGCTCTCTGTTTTGAATTTTGTCATTTTAATTGATAGTCTAGTTTTTTACATGTAGGTGGATGATGTTGCTGTGAAAATCAGCGCAGCGTTGAACTTAAATGTAGCCATGCAGGTGAAGCAAGTGTATGTTTATGTTATTTTGTGTACATCTACTAGCATATTTTATGGAAAAGAAAAGAAAATTTCTCCATGAAATAGATTTTTTTTTCTGTTTTTAATCTTCTACACTTGCAACTGCTTTAGCCCAAGGCAAGGGGGAGACTAGGAGGTTTGAAATTAGAGACAGTGATGTTTTGGGAAGTTGAGACTCTTGACCCAGGGTTTGCTGAAGTTGATGCAGAGGAGGTCAAAGTAGGTTAACATTTTCAGACCTCAAAGTGAGTGTGAATCAGAATTGGGTCTTTTTCTTTCCTCTTTCTTTTTTAAATTGTTTTTCAAGACAGGGTTTCTCTGTGTAGCTCTGGCTGTCCTGGAACTCGCTCTGTAGACCAGGCTGACTTTGAACTCAGAGATCCTCCTGTCTCCTGAGTCCTGAGATCAAAGGCATGCACCACACTACCTGGCTGAATCAGGATTGTTTATAGATGTGGTTTTGCTTCATATTAACTGCAAATAGAGTTAATAGAGTATAGGACCTCTGTTTTGGGAAACTTTGGCAAAAGTCCCTGAACCAATGCAAATTTATCTACTCCAAAAATACCAAAACAAAACTTCCCCATTTGGCTGTTGAGATGAACTGAGGGAATTAACTGTTGTCCTTATGCTCGCAAAGAAACGACCACACTTTCTCTTAGAGTAATTATAATTGATTTTCCACCCTTAATTCTCTCTGGAAACCCTTCCTTTGAGGAACTGCGTTTGTGTCCCTCAGCCACAGGCACCTGTGGGATCAGCATAGCTAAGCTCGCTTCTTCGTTGCATGAAATTAACTGCAGCGTTCATTCCTCTTGCTGTTTCAGTTAAGATTTCCGATTTTTTGCTTTCCTGCCCTTAAAATGGTAAGCTTCCATTGTAGTTTGAACGAGAGCTATAGAGAATTATCTAGAGACACCGCTTGTCCTTTCAAGGGTTGAAATGGGCATGTTTAATATTTTTAGTTTATGAAAGATTTTGTTGTTAGTTCCCTGCCTATTGAATAAAATTCTGTATGTTTCCTTAGCTACTTTTCTATCAATCAGACAGGTCCTCTTATGGCATAGTCAGAGAAGTGAGCAGTCATTTTTTCTTTTTGTTTTGACTAGCAAATATCTCTTAACAACTTTATTGAGTTTTTACTATGTCATTTGCTTGATTGAAGTGTGCATTTCAGTAATTTTTAGTAATTTTTGCATTTCAGTAATTTTAGGTAATTTTTGCTTTTGAACACTTTGTTTTTGAGATAGGGTTCCATGTTGCTCAGGCTGGCAATAATTTCTCTGTGGTGAAGAAGACTGTGAATTCCTGACCCACCTTTTCACCTCCCCAGTGCTGGGATTGCAAGTGTGTGCACCATCATCACATTTGCTTTTGTAAACACTTTTTTTTGCACTTTTATTGCTCTTTAAAGTTGAGTGTGTGTGCGCGTGCGCACGTGCATGGCTATGTGCAGATAAGTTCAGATGCCCACTGATGCCAGAAAAGCCATCAATCAGATAGATACCATGGAACTGGAGTTTCAGGGGCTTGTGAGCTACCGTGTGGTGCTGGAAATTGAACTCAAGTCCTCTAGAAGAGCAGCTGGTGGTGCTCTTAACTACTGAATCATTTCTCAAGCCCCTGTTTACTTATTGTTGTTGCTACGATTGTTATTTTTCTTATTTTCTGAGACAGGATCTTATGTAACCCTGCTGAGCTTCTAACGCACTGAGTAGCTGGGATGAGCTTGATTTTGTGATCGTGCTGGGATTGCCATTAGTTCTGGTTTATGCAGTGCTGGGGATGGAACCTAGGACTTTAGGTGCTGAGCTATAGCTCCAGCCCCACTTGAGGTTTTTAAGGGCTCCTGATATTGTTTTGTCTCTTTAATAGTGATGTCAGTCTCATAATTTAGTAAATTCATACCTAGCATTTTTACTCATTTTAAGAGTACCTCCCTGACAATATCTAATCAGCACTATATATAATATAATATAGCAAAATTTATAAACAGCACTATAAATTGATGCTGTGTGGTAACTTTTTGATATCTTTTGTGCACAAGTTCCATATAGTTGTCAGAGTAGAAATAATCCCTTTTTAGAACAACAGATCAAACTGGATAATGGTGTTTAATATTGATTGTTATATGAAAGTCAGTGTGTAAAATTATAGTTAAATTTTGCCAGACAGTGGTGGCTCACACCTTTATTTATTCCCAGCGCTTGGGAAGCGGAGGCAGTTAGATCTCTCTGGGTTCGAGGCCAGCCTGGACTACAGAGTGAGTTCCAGGACAGTGAGGACTATACAGAAATAGTCAAAAAACCAAAAAATACATTTTTTTTAAAATTTAAGAATAGTTGCAGCAGTGTTGGGATGCACATCTAGTTCATGGGTCATGGAATTTTGCTGATAATCTTTTCATACTTTCTCTCTACTAGAATATTAATATTTTTCACACTTTTCTGCCAAACTTTTTTTTTTTTTAACTTTAAAATCTTCCTGTCTTATGTATGCTCTGGAACAGTACAAGTCTTAGTAGGAGCCTGGAATTCTCTGAACTTAAGCTCTAGTGTAGGAGTTATTAATCTCTTAAAGCCTCAGTGTTTTCCTCGCCTAATTGGAGAATTAACAGTACCTAATATGCTTACTGCAAGAATCAAACAGGTATGTGGTCTATTACCTGTTCTTAAATGAATACAGCTTACCACACAATACTTAGTGAGTTCCCCTTAAATCTGTGCCCCATTATCCATGTATCCATGTGTAGAAACGTCACTTGGAGACTTTGTTCAAGGAAATCATCTTTGAAATTTCTTCCTATGATCTCTATTTGTCCTTTCTTGGTGAGACTTTAATGAAAGTAGATCTCTGACTTAATGCTGTGAGTCTGTATTCTGACCATTTCTTCTGTGTCTGTGTCTCCTGCATGGTGAATGAAAGGAGACTTTTTTTTTTTTTTTTTGGTTTTTCGAGACAGGGTTTCTCTGTGGTTTTGGAGCCTGTCCTGGAACTAGCTCTTGTAGACCAGGCTGGTCTCGAACTCACAGAGATCCGCCTGCCTCTGCCTCCCGAGTGCTAGGATTAAAGGTGTGCGCCACCACCGCCCGGCTGAAAGGAGACTCTTGACTGCTCCTAGGTATGGACTGAAGAGGAGGGTTACTGTAGCTACTAGGGAGAGCATAGCCAGAGGCGTCATACTGAATCAGGCTGCTTAAAGAGAAGGGGGATGGGAGGGGAGGAGGGAGAGCAGCATAAGCCAAACTGGCTGGGTTATAGAGGGAGGAACAGCTGAGGGGAGCCCAGCCCAGCCATGGTCTGGAGAGTTTGGTGGGGGAATATGCCAGCTAGGATGGCTCCATAACAGGTACTGGCAATGCTAAAGAGGCTCAGATAGCTGTTTGTCCTGGGTTTGAGACCTAACACATACCATTTTGAAAATAACCCCTAGGGATTCTCCTGCTATGTAAGAGATGGTAAGAGTCTTTCTCCTCCAGACTGCATGATTTCACTGCATTCTTTAGCATCAAGGCACCAATTACTGCCTTTCATATCTGTCCTGATTCAGGCTGCAATTTTATTTGGTTGGTTGGTTGGTCTCCAGAGACAGGGTTTCTCTGTGTATTCCTGACTGTTCTGTTCCTCATTTTATTGATCATGCTGGCCTTGAACTCAGAAATCGTCTGCCTTCATCTCTGCCTCTGTCTCCTGAGTGCCTGGACTTGGGTTAAAAGCATGTGCCACCACGCCTGCCACAGGCTGCGATTCTTATAGGCTCTCAGTGGAGATAAGGAAGCATCTCTTAAATTTTCAGTGGTTCTCATGGCTTCAGAGAGTATTTGGGAAAGTATTAAGGGTACTTTAAATTAACTGACTGTGGGTTGGAGATTATAGCTGGCATTTGGTTGTTAAGGATAAAGAATAATAGTCTAAAATATAGACTTATCCCCTTAAAATTATAATAGTATCATAGAAACTTAGCTAGCTTCTTGGTACATGTAGATAACTATCTCTTTAGCCCTGTGGTTAAACTTCTAAAATGCAGTTTTTAAAAAGACTGATTTATGGGTTGCGGAAATGGCTCAGTAGGCAAGGTGCCTGCTGTGCAAACATGAGGGTCTGAGTTTGGATTTTCAGAACCCATGTAAAAGCTGGGCATAATAGCATGTGCCCGTAACTCTAGTACTGCAGGGTGGAAACAAGCAGATCCCTGGAGCTTGCTGACCAGTCAGTGGAGCTGAAAGTGGTAAGCTTCATGTTCAGTGAAAGACTATCTCAACAAAGTTATACGGTGAATTGAGAGAAGAAAAATGCCCTATACCGGGCGCTGGTCTCCATAGACGCCTGTTTGCACAGACCAGTCCACTTGAACACATATGCACATACGCAAATATACTACACTCTCAATTACCAATTAATTTATTTACTGTCTTGGAATAATCTTTTTGTATATTGTGAAGATATGTTGTTCTCGTTGTTTTAATAAAGAGCTAAATGGCCAGTAGCTAGATAGGAAGAGTTTAGGCAGGACTTGATGACAGGGTGGGAGGGTTAGTGTGAAGAGCTGTTCACCAGACGTCTCAGGGAAGACGCAAGATGAACACGCCATGTTGAGGAAAGGTACTGAGCCACATGATAATGTAGATAAGATATATGGGTTAGAACTGGAGGGATGACTCTGTGGTTAAGAGCACTGGCTGTTCTTCCAGAGGACCCAGGTTCAATTTCCAGCACCCACATGGCAGTTCACAACTGTCTGTAGCTCCAGATCTGACACCTTCACACCAATGCATATAAAATACAGTGAAATAAATTATTTTTTAAAAAGACATGGGTTAACTTAAGTTGTAAGAGCTAATTAGTAACAAGTCTAAGCCATTAGCCAAGCATTTATAATTGATAATAAGTCTCTGTATGATTATTTGGGAGCTGGCTGATGGGACAAAAAATTCCACCTACAATTTTTTTTTTCTGAGAGGGGGTTTCTCTGTGTAGCTTTGGAGTCTGTCCTGGAACTCAGTCTGTAGACCAGGCTTGGCCTCGAACTCACAGAGGAAATCCACCTATTTCTGCCTCCCCAGTACTGGGATTAAAGGTATGCACCACCACTGCCTGCCTACAGTTTACTTTTTTTGTGACTGTGGGATTGAACTCAGGGCCTTGCACTTGAATACTCTCCCACTGATCTGCATTCATTCTGTTTATTTACATATATTTCTGACATTCTAATCTAAACTTTAAAGTATATCTGAATTTCAAATAGTTTTGAATATTTGACCCCTGCCCTGGGCTAAGATACTTCATCTCTTTCTTACTTCTCCATTGACTGTTGATGCTGCCCTTCTCTTCTTTACAGATTTATTTTCATTTTCTCTACGTGAGTGTTTTGTCTGCATGTATGTATGTGCACCATATGTGTGCTTAGTGCCCGCAGTCAAAAGAGGGCATCGGATCCCCTGGAGCTGGAGTTTTACAAATGATTGTGAGCTGCCATATAGGTGCTGGAAATTGAACTCAGGTCCTTTGGAAGAGCAGCCAATGCTCTTAACCACTGAGCCATCCTCCAAACCCCACTTATTACTTCCTATATCCTACCTAATTCTGTTCTCAATTTAGTTGTCTGATGCTTTATTTTAATTATATATATATGAATATAATATAATAAAATAATGTATATACATGTGTAGCCATGGCTGTCCTGGAACTCACTCTGTAGACCAGGCTGGTCTCGAACTCACAGAGATCTGGCTGCCTCTGGCTCCCAAGTACTGGGATTAAAGGCATGTGCCACTGCCACCCGGCTGCTTGATGCTTTAAATATGGACTAGTACTAGTCTTATCATTCACTGACTAGTACTTTATGTTTTCCCCTTTTCCTCCTTGGGGTAAAGTATGCATGAAAATTAAAATTTCAGATCTATTTGTTTGAAAAAGATCTTATGGTTTACTGGTTGACCTGGAGCTTACTGTGTAAACTAAGCTGGATTTAAACTCCTATCTCTGCCTCCCAACTGCTGGTACTATAGGCAGTTGCCACCACATCAAACTCATCTTAATCATTTGCAGGTTATAGTTTTATGGTGTTAATGCATTTATAATGTATAGCTATTATCACTATTCATTTCTGTAAGTCTTTATTTTGGGCTTTTTTTGAGGAAGACTCTCAGTATAATTAGTTCAGGTTGGATTAGAACTCACTAAGTTACTGGTGAGTTATTTCTTTTTTTTTTTTTTTTGCATTTCTGAAGGGTTAAAACTAAGTCGCTGGCCGGGCGGTGGTGGCGCACGCCTTTAATCCCAGCACTTGGGAGGCAGAGGCAGGCGGATCTCTGTGAGTTCGAGACTAGCCTGGTCTACAAGAGCTAGTTCCAGGACAGGCTCCAAAACCACAGAGAAACCCTGTCTCGAAAAACCAAAAACAAAAAGACAAAAAAAAAAAAAAAAACTAAGTCGCTGATGCCTGCTTGCAGTGTGCTATCACGTACCTAGCTCTGAATTTTTTAGCAAAAATTTAAGATGTAAAAATTAGAGTAGTAATCATTGACCTTGGGTATTGAACACAGAGTGCACCATGGAGCCTTTTGCCTACCAGCATGGAAGCCTAGACAGCCTCCTCATCTTTGTGGTCCTCACAGTCTTGCTGTACTGATTTTTCATTAGCATATTGCTTGGTTTTATGGATAACGTCTTTCCTTTAGATTGGCAGGAATAGCTCCAGATTTCTTCTTGTTTTACTTCTTTATGTATCTTGGAGAATGGCTGTGTGGAGACCAGGCTGATTTTGAACTTCTGGACTTATGAGAATGCCCTCTCAGCTTCCTTAACAGATAGGATTATACACATGCGCCATCAAGATTGGATGTTTTTAAAGGATGGGGTAATATACTAAACTACACAGTCTAGAATTCACTATACCTGTTTGGCTATTTATTTATTTATATGAAAGGTGATATAATAGTATGAAAAAGCGGAGTTGGGAGTGAGGATTGCTGACTCTTACCACTAATTCATTTGGTGGCTTTGGGTCCATTGCCTGTGACCTTTCTGAACGTATGTTCATCTGCAGTCATTGGATTCAGAATGTGGGGTGGACAGGTAGCTTAGTTAGTACACTACTTACTGTGTATGGAGGCCTGGCTTCCACCTGCAGCAGCCCCCAAAATTTGGGGTATGAACCAGGTGTGGGGCGCACACTTTTAATACAGGAACACAAGAGACTGAGCTGGCAGATCTCTAAGTTCAAGGCCAGCACAGTCTACATATTGAGTTCCAGAATATCCAGGAACACATAGTGAGATCCTGTCTTGAACAAGCAAGCCAGTCTGGGCTTGATGGTGGGCCCATCTCTGTAATTTGGTGCTGGGCAGATTGAGTTGGTGAACTTTAGCTTCAGTGACAGATTCTGTCACAAAAATAAGGTAAAGAGCAATTGAGGAGGGCACCTGATTGTCAGCCCTGGCTTTAGTATACATGTGTGCATGCATGAACACATACATAAAATAGAAATTCAGAAATTCTGTCAATTTTGGACAATATTTTGAGGCAGTGAGAAATTTCTTCCCATCTTCTATAATTTGCATGCTTAGAAGAACACTTTTAGTGTTATAGTTGATTATGCAGATGTAGAATTCCAGAACTACATTTATAAAATTGTCTGGACGTACACAATGTGCAGATGAGACGTTTTTGTAAACCTCTATTACAGCAGAAGATGTAGATGATCAGTTTCTCCATGTGAGCTTCAGTGGCCGGCTCTGAAACCACAGTCAGCATTGCCAGGTGAAGGTTCTCAATGCCTTCTTCCTCTCCTCCTCCTTTCTCCTCCTGGGTTCAAGACAGGCTTTCCCTGTGTAACTTTGACCATCCTGGAACTTGCTCTGTAGACCAGGCTGGCCTCAAACTCACAGAGATCTTTCTACCTCTGCCTCCCAAGAGCTTGGATTAAAGGTGTAAAACACCACCACTTGGCGGTTTCTCATTTTCTTAAAGGAAGAAATTCAGTCGCGAGACACATCTTATTTAGCAGAGCAAAACAAACAAACAAACAAACCCAAAATGGGCAGTTCAGAAGAGGTTGGAGTGGACAGACCCAAAGACTGAGGGGTAGTTGTTGATTTTAAAGATCTTTTGTGGCTATTTATGTTGGGAGTACCATATCTGTTGGGTAAGGTGAATCTTTTTCCCTCTGTGCTGGAAATCATGGTAGACTGGCTATTTTCTTCAAGGTCATTTCTTGCCATGATCATCTTGAAAAGCCCTCAAGGTATCAGAACCACAATACAGATGATATTCTAGTGGAGCTGGGAGGTCTTTAGAGAATGCAGACCCTTCATTAGTGTGCAGGTGTAGCAATGGGGAGAGTCTTTGCTCATGCCTGGGTTTCTGATACCATGGCTGGAACCTTAACTGTATCCTCAAAGATGTTTAACAACAAAGTATCATTCTTATGGTCAGGAGATAGAACCAACCAAGATTAAACTGCAGAGCCCTTGACTCCTTGGTATCTACCTATATGACTAACAGGAAACACTGAGAAGATTCAGTACAGTGCTCCATGGTTACCTCATGACTAACTTCTTGCCTACTGCTCCAGTATCATGCTTTACCTAGAGAATCTTTTGGGCTGTCTTGTAATGCTTCCCTTTAATTGGAAGGCCAACTTCTTGCAATATTCTTTTTCTCTATCTTTTGTACCTTGTGTTGTGTGTTTAATTAGAGTTGTACTGTGGGTTGTTGTTTTGAGGGTTGGAAGTCTTCCTCTTTCATTTCAGGCAGTTTTTACAAGGAAGTACAGCACCAAGAAAGATAAAGTTTCCAAAGTTATGGCTGCTTTGTTTGTGAACTGGCCCCCGAACCGCATTAGAAAGTTACGGTTTCATTATCACACATGTGTTTCTTACTAAACTGTAGCTTTTGTTTCTGAAGTGCTTGAGGGCTGTCCCATCACTATATTTGCCTTCAAGTAACCAGGAGCCTATCATAAAAGATTACTGGGCAGTGGTGGCGCACGCCTTTAATCCCAGCACTTGGGAGGCAGAGGCAGGCAGATTCTGAGTTCGAGATCTGCCAGATGTACAGAGCAAGTTCCAGGACAGGCTCCAAAGCTACAGAGAAACCCTGTCTTGAAAAACCAAAAAAACAAAACAAAACAAAAAACCAAAACCAAAACAAAACAAAACAAAAAACCCCAAAACTACCTGGTAAGGTGTGGGGATGTAGCTTATAAAATGCGTGGCTAGCATTCAAAGGACCCTGAGTGTGATCTCCAGTACTGGAAAATAAACAGACATAAAACAATAATGACAAAATCCACAACTACCACTAGAGAACTGCCATACGAGTATATTTATGTTAAAGTACCTGGACATTGAAAATTGAGTGCCTCATTCACATAAGCTAGCTGAAAGTCCAATAAGCAGTATGCATGTCTTGCATTTAAATGTCGTCTCAGAAGTTTGTCTTCTATAGCTCCATATGGAGAAGTTAAATTCCACCAATACTTACTGAGTACTTGAGCATTTTCTGTGTGTAAGACACTGCACTACGTGGTCAGCAGCACAGTGGGGAAGTGAGTTGGCATTTACTGAACACATATTGAATTTCAGATAGCCTAATTTATTTTTACCTAGCCATCTCGTTTAATCCAAGTAGTAACCGTGCTTAGCCAGATATTATCTCATTTTATAGCACAGGAAACAGACATTGAAGTTAAGTTTTTAATCTAAACAGCAGCTCTGGAATTTAAAGCTAATTCTGCCTGACAAACAGCCTGTGCTCTTTCCTGACACACTGTGTCACTCTATGTATAAATATGACGTATTCCTTGTTTCAGGAGTTTAGAGTTTAGTCTAGGGGTTCCCAGAGATGTATCTGAAAAGTCTGTAATTCACTTTCAAAAAGCCATAAATTCAAACTTATTTTTTATAATAAATAACAATTAGGTGCTATTTTATTGATGATGCCAAAGCTGTAATGGGTAAGATTCTGGCACCGTAGAATAGATTCATGGAGGGCACCATACTAGACTCCAATTATTGTAATTTTTGCCACTATGTACTGAGAGGAAAAAAATGCCCCTTGGTGCTGCAGTTAAGATACGTAAGTAAGCTGAGCAGTGGTGACCTGCGCTGTTAATCCCAGCACTCGGGAGGCAGAGGCAGGCGGATCACTGTGAGCTTGAGGCCAGCCTGGTCTACAGAGTGAGTTTCAGGACAGGCAGGGCTACGAAAGGAAATCCTGTCTTAAAAAACCAAACCAGACTAAACCGAACCAGATCAAAAAACAAATAAGTCAGAACCCAACGTGTACATCTTTTTGTTTTCAATGATGAAAGTCACATAGTACAAAACTTGCCTTCCTAATGTGTATACTTCTTTGGCTCTTGTGTAGTCACAAGGTCAGTCAGTAATCATTACCGTCAAGTATAGATTGTTCTCATTACCTCAAGAATAGCCTCCATACCCGTCTGCATGACTCTGGTGCTCATCTCCTTCCTGTCTGGATTTACGAATCCCAGACATTCCATATAGGCCCAATGACACAGTGTGTGCACTTTGTGTCTTGATTCTTTTATTTGATATCATTACTTACAAGGTTCCTCTATGCTGTAGCAAATACAAATGCTTCTCTCTCTTTCTTTCTTTCTTTTTTTCTTTCTTTCTTTACATTTTAAGGGCTGGGCATGTGGCATAGGCCTTTGGTCCCAGTGCTTGGGAAGCAGAGGCAGTGAGATCTCTGTGAGTTCGATTTCTAGGCCAGCCAGGGATTCATAGTGAAAGCCTGTCTCAAACAAATAGCCCAACATTATCTATTTATTTATTTTTATTTTTTTTTTAAATATTTATTTATTATGTATACAATATTTTGTCTGTGTGCGTGCCTGAAGGCCAGAAGAGGGCACCAGACCTCCCTACAGATGGTTGTGAGCCACCATGTGGTTGCTGGGAATTGAACTCAGGACCTTTGGAAGAGCAGGCAATGCTCTTAACCACTGAGCCATCTCTCCAGCCCCTTATTTTTATTTTTTAACATAATATTTTATTGCTTCTTTGGGAATTTTACATCATGTACCCCAGTCCCACTCATTTTCCAGTCCTTCCATGTCTTCCTTCTACCTTTGTAGCTTCCCCCAAAAGGAAAATAAAACAAAACTCACTTTATTCCTCCCTCTTGCCCTCTTTTTCATCACAGTGCCATTAGGAGCTGAAGTGAGTCTCGCAGTGTGTCCTTTTGTCCAAACAGCTTTACTTGCAGGTGTTCATTGCAGGGAGTCACTGGTCTGGTTTGAGGCTTCTGGCTTTTGCTACATCATCAATAGTGGACTCTCACCAAGACTCCTCTCTAATATCCTGCTGTTGCCCCAAGTCATGGAGGTCCTTTGGCTTGGTTCTGTAAGACTGGCCCCTTCAGCCACTGTAGCAGGTCATAGATTGGGTAGATATTAGGGTGGGTCAAGTAAAAGCCCTGGATGTGGGCCTGGATGATAGGTGAGCTGGTTAGCTCAGGCCTCCACCTGGACTCCCCCACTCCAGCCCAGGTGAGGGGCAGGGCCAGCTCTCCTGCTCCTACACCACCAGAACCAGCTCTTTTGCTCCTGTGCCACCAGAGCCAGCTCTCCTGGCCTATGCCTTTGGGGCCAGTTCTCCCAGGGCCATTGAGAATTGGGGCCAGCCCTTCTGTGACTAGCCCACCAGACTATAGAGGAATGGGGCCTGCTCAGCACAACCTTTTGGTTATCAACATGGCTTCAGGTGGTAGTCCAGACCACAGGCTTCCTCCTGGCCTTTGTTGGTAGCTTAGGCCACATGGACATCAACACAGATCCCAGCTGATGTAGAGCCACAGACCCAGACATGTCCCTTAGCAACAGCACAGGCCTGGACATTACATGACCTCAGGTAGCGGTGAAATAGGCCACTCATCAGCCAATTCCTTACTACTGTCTTGTCTCCAGTTCTTCTCTCATAGCGTATGAACTGCTCTGCTTCTCTTTCCTCTGGAAGAGCAACAACCTCTTAACTACTGAGCCATCTTTCCAGCCGCCAACCCCAATTTAATCAATCAATCTCTCTCTCTCTCTCTCTCTCTCTCTCTCTCTCTCTCTCTCTCTCTCTCTCTCTCTCTCTCTCTCCAAAGTCAGAGTTTCTCTGTGTAGACCAGGCTGGCCTTGAACTCACAGAGATTTGCCTGCCTCTGCCTCCCGAGTGCATGGATTACAGGTGTGCGCCACCACCACCTGGCTTTGTTTTTTTTTTTTAAAGTTGCTATACAGAGACAAAATTTATAAACTGTGCAGTTCCACACACTTAAAATATACAATTTAATGCTTACTAGTTTATAGACATGTATAGCCATCACTACAGTTGGTTTTAATCGTTTCATAATGAACTGTGCTGTTTTCCTTCCACCGTCAATCCCCAGCTCCATCCCTTCCCCTAAATAAAAGGCCACTTTCTATTTTCATTTCTGTGTTTCCTTGTTTTGAACTTTCCCATGATTGGGATTGTTTTAGGCTTTCTGTTGCTGTGAAGAGACACTATGACCATGGCAACTCTTATAAAGAGTTTTAAAATTGGGGATTAATCCATTATCATCATGGTGGGACTGGGCGGCATGCAGGCAGACATAGTGCTGGAGAAGGAGCTGAGAGTCCTACATCTTGATCCTCAGGAAGTCAACTCTGACACTGAGCATAGGAGACCTCAAAGTCCACCCCCATGTCACACACTTCCTCCAACAAGGCCATGCTCCTAATGGTGCCATTCCCTATGGACTTATAGGGGCCAATTACATTCAAACCACCACAGAGATTACAGTATATAAACCTTAATTTCTTTACATCCTTTACCTATATATCTGACTTTGGCATTTGTAGTGGGTGTGAAGTAGTATGCCATTGTGGTTTTGTTACATATTCCCTACTGACTAATTAGATGATCTTTTGATGTGATTATTGTTCATTTGTATGCTTTCTTTAAAATCTGTCTTCAAATCATATATTTATTCTAAACTTGTTTTTAAAAAATTCTTAAATGTTAAGATTTCCTTATATATGATCTTAAATATTTACAAAGTGATTATTTGTAAATAGTTTCTCTCTGTGGATATTTTCCACCTCTGTGGAGCTATGACTGGCCTCAAACTCTTTACACAATGAACTTGTGGGGCAGCTCAGCCTCCCAGATGCTGAGATTATAGGCCTTGTCACTACACTTGTTGTTGTCCCTTGATATTGTCAACGACGGGTTAGCTTTAAAGAATGTCAGCTTTTGAATTTTGATGTAGTCCAGTTTATTTCTTGGAGAGAGAGAGTGCGTGTTATGTGGGAGTCAGAGGGTGTGTGGGAGTCAGAGGGTGTGTGTGTGTGTGTGTGTGTGTGTTATGTGGGAGTCAGAGGGTGTGTGTGTGTGTGTTATGTGCGAGTCAGAGGGTGTGTGTGTGTGTGTGTGTGTGTTATGTGGGAGTCAGAGGGTGTGTGTGTGTGTGTGTTATGTGGGAGTCAGAGGGTGACTTCTGTTCTCTCCTTTTGCCATATGGATGCCAGAGATTGAACTCCAGTCCTCAGGCTTTATAGCATGGGCCTTTACCTTCTGAGTCTTCTTCTGGCCCCACTTTCTTTTTTAAATCTTTATAAAGTGTCATATTGAGGAAACTTGCCTAATTGAAGGTCATGAAGGTCACTGTTTGGTTGGTAGCATTTTTATATGTTGTTTTACATTTAGGCCTTTGATGCATTAAACTCCTGTTTGTATATAACACAAAGTGCTTCGTATGGATCCGTTTTCCGTGGCATCTTACATTGACCAGTAGAGTCCACCTGCCCAGTATCTGCTTGGTACTTTCTCTACCCCCTGACTGGTTTTGGTGTAAATTATTTGTCAGTGTGATTGTTCCAGTTGGAACTGGGGTCTTGAGGTTTGTTTTGAATCTAGGGGAGCACTTCTAGCTGCCTCTCCTGCTTCTCGCTGCTGAGCTGGCCACCCTGTGGTCTAGATTGTTGTTTCTAAGTAAGAGGAGCAGTTTGCTGAGATGCCTTCAGGCTTGAGTCCCTGATCTGTTTAAATAAAAACAGTTCCTTTGTGAGGAACTTGGGAGCTCCCTTGTGGACAGCCTCTGCTCTTGGACAGATCTCTGAGTCTGCCTTTTGGTCTTCCTAATTTGCCTTAGATTGTGGAAATGTTGCCCGGTGATGGAGCTGGGAGACTGTAACTGGGGCCCAGCCTTTTGCTACTCTTGGTGCTTGGATGGGGCCTCTGTACTAAGGTGTACCTAGGCTCCTTATCCCACTTACGAGGACTCTAACTTCTTCACCTTGCAGTGTAGAAAATGAGAAGCACTAATGAGCACTCTCTCTGGTGTTTGATTTGAGCTAGGACTCAGCTGAGCTCTTTCCAGTGGAGGTGGGGTGTGAGCTGAGGAGAGGGAGTCTTGACTCATGCTTACTGCTAAATGTTAGTCTTCCTTGAGAAACTCCTCTCATTTGCAGTCTTTCCTGAAGAGCATTTTAAAAAAAAATACTTATTTTTTTATGTTCATTGGTATTTTGCCTGTATATACATCAGTGTGAGGGTGTCAGATCTCCTGGAGTTGGGGTTACAGACAGTTGTGAGTCCTCTGGAAGAGCACATCTCTTAACTACTGAGCCATCTCTCCAACCCCCCTCCCCCCCAGGAGCATTTGTGGTACTTTTAAATGGTTCCTTTTCCTAGGCAGTTTACCCTGGCTTTGCTTGTATTTCTGGGGTGTATGTCAGTATCTGTTGTTGAAATCATGGACGTAGGATTCTGATAGTATAATACCCAGGTTAGGATTATCTTTTTGAGACAGTATTTTTCTGCACTGTTCAAGCTGACTTGTAACTTGCTATATATCCCATTGTAAGACTGGTTTTCAAATCAGAACCCATCTGCCTCAGCCTCCAGGCCTGTGCCACCATGCCTGGCGCTATAATACCAGTTCAGTTTCAGTAGCATCCAGCTTCCCTTCCGTATAGCTCTGTGTCTCCTTCTTGTGTTGAGAGGGTTGAAAACGACACTTTACACATTGTGTGCTTGTTAGCATAGGTTTTGTGCTGGTTATTTTAAATACGACAGAAGAAAAACAAATTAACTTACGCTGCTTTCTGTGTTCACTCCTGTGATTAATTTCTCAGTGCTTTCATTGCTGTTCTTGTGTGTGCATTTGAATTGCTCTCCAGTTCTTTTTTCTTTTAGCCCGCAGGACTCATAGCATGTCTCATCAGTCAGGTCTGTGCTGAAAGGTAGTTTGGATAGAATTGTTGACGGTGGTGCTTTGTCCTCTGCCTTTGGTGTCCACTGCACAGTTGGCTCTTCTCTTTGTGGAGGAGCCTTGCACATCATGACTTTATTTCTTCTTGTTGCTCTCTAGTTCTTCTTTCTGTCATTTGATGGTGGAGTGTCTAGGTGCGACTCTCTTATACATACTTGGAGTTCTTTGAACTTCTTAAATGTATGGGTTAATGTTTTTCATCAAAATAGACAGGTTTTCAGGTATTGTTTCTTCAAATGTCATCTCTCCTTTGTCCCCTCTCTCTCTGAGACCCCCCTCATGTAACAGCAAAGTGATAGTACCCCGTAGGTCTCTGAGGGACAGAGTTGGACATGCTCATGGATGAGTTCTTGGTTATTATAGGTGTCCATTTCCATCCTCTAAACTGAAAGGGCTGCTCAGCCTCTCCTCACTCAGTCTTTAGAGCTTATTGGCCATAGTGTCGTCTTATGACACTATCTAGTTTTAGGGAGGCTGGGACTTGTAGCCATTAAATAAGCTAAGATTATCCCTAGCTTGGACTTTTTGTTACTAGGACCTGGAGTTTGGGGGCTAATGGGAAATTTGGCTTTTGATTCCTGTCTACCCCTTTAGTTCTAATATTTGCCAATTTTTAAAAAACATGTTATTCATTTATTATACATATATGCAATTAAAAATACTAAAATAAAAGATTAACTTAGACAAATTTTGACTGAAAAAGTAAGGTAATGTGACTTTAAACCTAAGTTTGTTTTTCTCTTATGTAAAAGAAGGGAAGAGATAACACAGGGTTCTGATGCTCCAGCGTGTCAGTCAGGAAACCAGTTCATCCTTGCCCCTTGTTCTCAAGTTACGACTTCTCTATAGCTTAACATGGCTGCTCTCCCTCCAGCCTCATCAGTGTTTTGGCCAGAAAGGAAGAATGTAGTTCAGTAGTGTAACACCCAGTTTCTGGAAATCATAGCCAGAACTTTTGTTCATGTCTGTTGAATGGAACTTGGTCCGATGGCCATGCATAATTGCAAGAAGGACTAGGAAGTCATCTTCACTCTGGCACCAGAAAGAAGTCGACTATATTAGGCAACAATCTCTACTGCCTGCCACAAGGACCTAGCTATTGTTTCCTCCCGCCACCCCCCCACTTCTTGTTTCTTTTTAAAAGTTGTAAATTATTTTATAGGCTTATTTATTTATAAGACAGAGTCTCACTATGTAGACCAGGCTGGCCTTAGAGACACAGAGATTGTCCTGCTGCTGGGCTGCCTCCTGAGTGCTGGGATTAAAGGTGTTCTCTTGTTTCCTGTTTCTTACCCCGATGGTGCTGGCAATGGGATGGGATCTAGGTCTTCTTTGGTAATAGGCTAGTGGATAGTGCACACCAGCCTCTCTTGCTGCTTACCAGCAGTCTCTAATACTAGAAATAGTCACAGTTCCCATTCCATTTTCATGTGACATCCACGTTGCCACATTCAAAAGGTTCTTTTTTAGATGTGAATCACCATTGTGCTTCCCTTTTCCTTGATCAGCTTTGAACCTTTTCATTTTAAGATACACCACCAGTAAAGTATTTGGCCCATCATGAGGCTGGTGTCTGTGTACCCACTTTTGCTGTTATCTACACTATGCTTACTGCTTGCACAGGTGACTTCAAAATACTTACTGTCAGTCAGGTGGTAGTGGTGCACCCCTTTAATCCCAGCAGTCGGGAGGCAGAGGCAGGCAGTTCTCTGTGAGTTCAAGGCCAGCCTGGTCTACAGAGTGAGTTGCAGGACAACTAGGACTGTTTCACAGCTCACCCTGTCTTGAAAAGCCAAAAAAAAAAATGAAAACAAAAAGCCAACTTTCTGTTGACTGATGGTAATGGGTTTTTACCATTTTATGAGACTTTACAGTAATTGCATTCAAGGACTGGGGAGTGTAGCTTAGTTAATTGGAAGAATGCTGACCTAGCATGCTTAGGATTATGGATTTGACTCCCAGCAGAGGAAAAACAAAAGGTAATAGTAATAATTGCTGTTAGCACATGCCTTTAGTCCCAGCACATGGGAGGCAGAGGCAGGTGGATCTCTGAGTTTGGGGCCACCCTCATTGACAGAGTGAGTTCTAGGACAGCCAGGGAAACACAGAGAAACCCTGTTTCCAAAAAACAAAAACAAAACAAATTGCTGTTACATAAGGCCATAATGTAGAAAGTTTCACAGTGCTGTGGTAGCACTTTTGGTAAACTTACAGACAAGTGCTGATTAATTATGGGAGTGCAGTCTGAGAGCTGTTACCAGTAGGTGGTTTTGTCACCGAGCAACATATAGAGTGTGATTACAGAAACTAAGGTGGCTAGGACAAGCAGCAGCATCTTAGGGGACACCATCATATGTGTGGTCTGTTCTGTTGTTGACCAAACGTTATGTTTCACATGACTGTTTTCTTCATTTGAATAATTAAAGTCTTTCCCTTTGCTTCTCTCTCTGTTTGAGGCTTTAGTTGCAGCTATGCTGGCATGTAAAGTCATACCAGTGCCTTACATTTACTCTGCCAGGGATTCTCAGCAACCGTTTCAGAATACTTACTAAGAGTGATACTTTTAAATGTTTTTTTACATTTTATTTTTATTTATTTCTGTATGAGAGAGAAAGCAAATATGCACTCATGTCATAGCATGCATATGGAGGTCAGGTAACAATTTTGGATTGTCGGTTCTCCTAACACTAAGGGATCTGGTATGAGTTTAGGTTGTGAGGATTGGTGGATTGATAGCTTACTTGTGGAGCTATCTCACTGGTCTGGAGTGGTACTGTCTCCAGCAGGAAGTAGCCAGAGGAGAGGAGCAATGAGTCATGGCTTAGGAGTGGTTTTTATTCATTATGTTTCCAGAGGTTCTGTGCTGTTCAAAGGCTTTTAATAAGCATAAGATACTGAAAATGAAGGTGACTTGTATAGCCATTGCTTTTGTATCATAACCTATATTACCAGAGTATATTATTTTAATGAATAAGCTAATTTTGGTCCAGGGAGATAGCCCAGTAGGTAAAGGTGCCTGTCTCCAAGCTAGATGACCAGAATTTGATCCTAGGGACCAACATGATGGAAGGAAAGAATGGACTTCTTTTGTATGAATTCTCTTCTGATCATTACACACATGTGTGTGTTTGCATGCATGTGCACACACACATTAAAATAAACTGGTGTGGGGCCATTGAGATGGCTTAGTGGGTAAAAGGCTCTAGCCGACTGGCTGCCAAGTATGGTATGAGTTTAGTGTCCAGGACCCACATGGTAGAAAGAGAACCAACTTCCAAACATTGTTCTCTGACTCCACCACACATGTGCCATGGCATCTGTGCACCCACCTACCTCCACACACAACAGTGACTCATTTTTAAAGGTAGTTTCTACAATTAAAATGTAATGACAAGAATAATTCATGAACATCCTGCCATCGCCTGCTTGTTTTAGCTCTAATGCTGCAGTACAGTGTACATTGTCCTGACTGTCCTTCCCTCCATGGGACAACCTCGGGGGCTAAGCTGCTCTCGGGCTGACTTCAATTGGTGCTCCCCAGATACTGCACGGCCATAGGTGCTCCTCTCTCGTATTTGGATGTTCCTTCAAAACTTCAGCAGCTTCGTCCTTTTTATGGCAAGATAGTTTATTCAAAGTTCTTGTAAATGTTGGGTTGAGAATTTAGGAAACCGCTTGTGGTTTCTTTTGTAAGGCAGAAGCATGTTCTTGTCCTACTGGGAAGGAGCTCATTGGAAAACTGAAGGGTAAGAGGCTGCTGGCCCTGGAAGTTCAGGTTCTTGTTAAATGCTCCACTGTAGTGGAAACAAAGTGTAGTGCTGTACATCCTTCCTTCCTGTGCCGGAGGTTTGTCTCAACAGGTTGCCCATTCCAAAGTTACTCTTTAAAAAAAAATAGCTAGTCTCATTCATGTGATTCCCATCTGAACGGATTGCTATGGCAGATTGTGTGTACTGCAGATTTTTCTGGGGGTTGGCCACATTTCAACTTATGCTAGTTTATTGGTACATAGAGATTTAGTGAAGACTGAAAGTGACTAAAAATTCCAATCCTGAAGGCTTTCTCATAATAGAGCACATTCATTAGGTGAATACACAGAATCTGATACAGAGCAAGGGTGTGTCAAAGTGTCTATGCCTTCATCTCTTATAAAAGAAATCTCTTAAAACACAGTGGAAGGGGGCTGGAGAAGTGGCTCAGAGGTTGAGCATTGCCTGTACTTCCAGAGGTCCTGAGTTCAATTCCCACTAACCACATGGTAGCTCACAACCACCTGTAATAAGATCTAGTGCCCTCTTCTGGCCTGTAGAGACAGATGTAGGCAGAACACTGCAGACACAATAAATAAATAAACAAACAAATCAATCAATCAATCTTAAACAAAAAACCCAAAAAACTCACAATGGAATTCCACATTTAAAAATTGAAGAATTTGCCGGTCAGTGGTGGTGCATGCCTTTAATCCCAGCTCTTGGGAGACAGAGGCAAGTGGATATATGTGAATTAGGACAGCCTGGTTTACAGACTGAGTGCCAGGATAGGCACCAAAGCTACACAGAGAAACACTGCCTTGAAAAACCAACAAAAAAAGAAGAACAACTTGAGCACCACAAAAGAGGGATTGCTTGTGAATCATAGGAAGCATACCTGTGATGTTTGTGGGCATGAATGAAGTTCAAAGAATGTGATGAGGTCATCTGCTGAAAATAGTGCTTTAGCTTTCAAGCATTTATTTGCAGAGATGTGGTTTAAGGTAAATTGTGAAATTTCTCTTAAAGGCTTTCAACAAAACACGACCTGTGGTTAATATTTTTATACTTTTCAGAACACTTTCTTGTTAGACTTTTCATGATAACAAGATAGATAATAGTATCACCAAACATGGTGATATAACTTATGCAGGTCACACATCAGAGCTGAGCATTTGTTGTCATTTGGGGACAGGCTAAATAGTCAAAGTCAGAAGCAGGCTAAAGTAAGCGGTCATTCTTTGTGTAGCTGTCAAAGTGTTTTTAAAGGGCGGATCAGACCTGGCAGTCTGTTTCTGAGAGCCTCCCCTGTCCACCCAAGTCTCTTGCAGCTCCTCCCACCTCACTGCCCTCAGTTTGCATTTGCTGCTCCTCCACTGTCTGTCTCTTAAACGAGGTAGAGCACGTTTGTGTGGTAAGTAGAGGCGTAGGTTCTGAAACTGATTGTGCAGGGTCAAGTAGCTTAAGCGCCTAGTTCCAAGTTTAAAACTGGGTACTATGAGTAAATGACTTACTGTTGTCCAGCTTGAGTACAGACAGGTAGAGTGCCTATCAGTTAAGTAGACCTCTCTTGACCATTCAATCTAAATTAGCCATCTGCCCCCAGACACATAACATTTATAGTTACCTATATATAGTTATAGACATATAACATTTATAGTATAGATGTTTACTTTTATTTTTTATTTTGAGATAGGGTAGTTTTGTTTTTCTTTTTTAAAGATTTATTTATTTATTTATTTATTTATTTATTTATTTATTTATTTATTTATTATGTATACAGTGTTCTGTCTGCATATATGCCTGCAGGCCAAAAGAGGGCACCAGATCTCATTACAGATGGTTGTGAGCCACCATGCGGTAGCTGGGAATTGAACTCAGGACCTCTGGAAGAACAGTTAGTGCTCTTAACCTCTGAGCCATCTCTCCAGCCATTGTTTTGTTTTTCAAGATGGGATTTCTCTGTGTTACAGTCAGAGCTGTCCTTGAACTCATTCTACAGATCAGACTGACCTTGAAGTCACAGAGGTCCACCTGCCTCTGCCTCCTGAGTGCTGGGATTAAAAGAATACACCACTCTGCCTGGTGAGACAGGGTCTTACTATGTAGCCCTGGCTGGCGTAAGACCTGCTATGTAGACCAGGCTGGCCTCAACTCTTAGAGATCTGTCTGCCTCTGCCTCCCAAGTGTTGGGGTGAATGGTGTGCTTTTTTTTTTAACTCTCCTACTATAATGTAAGCTTCAGCACAGCAGAGAAATTTTGTCTGTTGAACTTCAGTACCTAAAACAGTGCTTGGTGGTTAGAGTCAGGTCTACACCAAAAGGTCTTTAAGACTGGGTTGCTCAGGCAAGGGAGGATGTTGCCTTGCCTGCTAACCCCTCTAGATTGTGCTGTAAGCTATGATGCCTGGAAGGACTTGGATGGGAGTGAGGCAGAGGAACAGTCAGTAAGAAGGGATTGAGCGTGGGGATGAAGTACATAGTTAACTTCTCTTCTGTTTTTATTTATTTCTGTTTCTTCCAGCTGGTGAGTTTATGCCCCTTATATAAGCCCTGAAGCTTACTTGTGTGTTTAAGTTTGGGGACAGCTGGCTGCTCCTCAGCATTATAAAGTTACAGCTTTATTGCCCTTCTAAAATAGTAGGAATAGACAGTGTTGATATGTAATTAGATACTTGAGTGTGTATGATAATTTAGGGGTCTCGGGGATGGCCTAAAAGCCTAAAGTATGCAATTGGAGGTTGGGAATCCCTGAGTTTTCAACTGAGCCTACTTTGATAGCATTTTCACTCCCTTAGCCATTCTGTTCCAAATTTATGAACTAATTAACATTAACCTAAATATCCCCTCTGCAGTTTTATATCTTGATTTATTCTTAAAGCCTTGCTACTTTTTTGTTGCTCTCTTCTGTTTCTTTTCTTTTAAGGTTATTCTTTTTTTAAAAAAATTACTTTATACACGCTTTTGTGAGTTTACGTGCTCCATGTGCATATAGGTGCCCATGGAAACTCTCTTGGGTTCCCTGGAACTAGACTTCCAGAAACTTGTGCTTCGCCCAAGGTGGAACCAAATCCTAGGTTCTCTGTAAGAGCAGTAAGCATTCTTAATTGCTGAGCCATCTCTCCAGCTCCTCTCTTCTGTTCTTGTACTCTCTATAATTCCTCTTGTGCTGCCTTCATTTCCATGTTTTCCTATTCTCATACTTAAAGGACACTCAAATGTCATTTTTATAACTTGGTCTTGGACCCTGGACTCAATGTGCAAATCAGTTTTATTTCCTCAGATAAAATTCTCCCTATCTTCTTTTTCCTTTTAACAAGATTACCTGAGTTCTAGGAACATAGGTGTGTGCTGCCACACCTAGCTTTTGAGGTCTTTGACACTTCCTTCTATTTCATCTCTTGCAATCAAATATATATATATACATCATTTCCCATAAGAGGCATCTCTTGTTAACTCAACATTAATTCAATAGATTTGAGCTGCTGCTCTCTTCAGAGAACACTGTGTCAGTTTCCTTCTATATTACTACTTGAGTTCAAGATCTCAGTATACATTATGTGTTTTATCTTAAATATAGTTTTTCTTTCCTCCTAATTCGTTTTTTCCATACTAATTCTCAGATGTGCCAAATCTCTTAAACATGGGTAATATCACTTTTATCTTTATAAGGCTAGAGACTTAGTTTTCTCTTCCATGTACATCTTATAATACTTTTGTGCTTGAGCATGTGGTTGGCCAAACCAGATTTCTGATTTAGGCTATCACTTGCCTATTTTCTTGTCTATTTCTCTTCATGTCCTTTCTCCTGGAGGAGTATAAGCTTCCTGAGGGCAGGAATTTTATCTTCTTTGCTCTAAACTCTAAGATCTTTTACAGTTCCTGGCAGGTAGTGTACTCAATAAACATTTATTGAAGAATCATGAGGGTTGGGATTACAGGTATGTGCCATCGTGCTAAGCTGTTATTCCTGTATTGCTTGTTTTTCATGATTTCCAAGATAAAGTCAGTTTCTTGACCATCTATCTCTAGAAGTCCTTAGTAGTCAAAGGATGGATAGGGTTAGAAGTGACAGGGTGTGAGCAGTTGAGACTTTTTCCTCATCTTCTTTGTGACCTAAGACATTCTCCAGTAAGCTTCCACAAAATATTTAAGCTCAGCCGGGCGGTGGTGGCACACTCCTTTAATCCCAGCACTCGGGAGGCAGAGGCAGGCGGATCTCTGTGAATTCGAGACCAGCCTGGTCTACAAGAGCTAGTTCCAGGACAGGCTCCAAAACCACAGAGAAACCCTGTCTCGAAAAACCAAACCAAAACAAACAAACAAAAACAAAACAAAAAAAATATTTAAGCTCATTTGCATCCTTCATGTCAGATTTTATACATATGAGATTTTATACACATTTTATACATTTATACTGATTTTATACACATGCACAAACATCTGTTTAGACACAGTTTCTGGAGTGATGTACCGTCTCTTAAAAACAAAAGTGTAAGTCTAATTGATTAAAAATTTTCATGCAGAAAATTTAATAATCAAAAGAATTGTTCCATCCTCAGAAGAACGATAGCCTTTGGTTGTATGAAACCAACGTTGTCATTGGACATAGAAACTCTACTCATCTCGTATTGTGTTTGGAGTTATCAGCTGTCTCCCCCAGCTCTTACATTCTCTGACACATTTTGTGCTGTTGCTTCTGGGTACATACATTGCTCGGGAGAGATAGACAGAAGGCGTGCAGCCTGAAAGGGGGTGGGGTTGGGTAGGGAAAGATGAAGTGGAATCAAGATAGGGAACAGATGGGTTGTGGGAGATGACCCTGCCCCCATGTTGTTTTTGTTCTAGCTGCTGCTGATCATGCATGAAGCAGCAGACCAGAAAATAGTCTTGGATTCAGTAGATTTATAAACTTTCAACATTGAAACATTCAATCTAGGGATGCTTAGGAACTAACAGGGACACTTGATCTGTATTGATGGCTCCTATACAATTTTTGGTGTTGTCTCTAGATTGTCATACTGTACTGGGATTTTCTGTACATGTGGTATTGGCCTATTTGAAAATGAGTAGAGAGTAATGTATTTTCTAGAGACACAAATTCATGTATGTATGTATGTATGTATGTATGTATGTATGTATGTATTTCCCCCCCAAGACAGGGGTTCTCTGTACCCCTGGCTGTCCTGGTACTCGATCTGTCAACCAGGCTGTCCTAGAACTCACAGAGATCTTCCTGCCTCTGCCCCCCAAGGCCTGGCATTAAAGGTGTGAGCCAGTACACCTAGCCCCTGTATATATTTTATGCTAAAGTTCTTTCTCTTTTGCCATTGCTTGCCCTTCACCGATTTCTGATCTATTTCTGGTAACCTTCCTTTATGCTTCACTGAGTCTTCCCTTTGCCCGTGAAAGGTTTTTATAATCAATATGAGGATTGAACCTAGGGTGCCACAAGCATGGTAGACTAGAGCTCTACCATTGAAGCTTTGTTTGAATTATTGATTGTGTATATGGATGTACACAAGCGTGTGTGTATATGGTTTGTGTATACACACGTATGTACACAGATACCATGAACCTGGGGCTCGTGTTTTCTCAGTTAGACTGGAAGCCAGCAAGCCCCCGGTGATCATCCTGTCCTTGATCCACTTTGGAGCTGGTGTAAAAGTCCGTGCCAATGATTGGCTTGTTCTATCAATGTTGAAATCTGGACTCTAGCTCTCATGGTTGTAGTGTTTGTCTTAGTCCCTGTTCTCTTGGTGAAGAGACACCATGACCACAGCAACTCTTTTTCGGGGGTTGGGAGTGTTTGAGACAGGGTTTCTCATACGCTTTGGCTGTCCTAGAGCTCACTCTGGCCTCAAACTCAGAGATCCGCCTGCCTCTGCCTCTGAGTACCGGGATTAAAGGAGTGCTCCACCACCACACAGCTGATCATGGCATTTAATTGGACTTGCTTACTGTTTCAGAGGTTTAGTCCATTATCCTTATGATAGGGAACACAGTGGTGCGCAGGCAGACATGGCTGCTGAGAGTTGTACATCTGGACTCACAGGCATCAGGAAGAGAGGGCACTGGGCCTGGTTTGGGCTTTTGAAAGCCAGAAGCCCATCCCCCAAGAAACGCACTTCCTTCAACAAGGCCACACCTCCTAATCCTTTCAAATAGTACCACTCCCTGGTGTCCAGGCATTCAAATCTAGAGCCTGTGAGTTCAGTCTCTTTCAAGCCCCCACAGTGTCCTTAACGACAAAGCAATTTCTCTGGCTCCAAGAATCATATGTAAACATTAAAATGGGGCCAGTATGATGACTCAGTAGGTCAAAGGCACTTGCTGCTGATCCTCAGTTTAATCCCAGGATTCCCACAGTTTGGCAGGAGAAAACTGACTCCAGCAAGTTGTCCTCTGGCTCCCCACAAGTGCATTGTGGCATGTTCCTCACACACAAATAAATAAATGAGATTAAAAATTTTAAATATTAGAACATTATCAAGGGGACCGGACAGATGACTCATCTGTTAAGAACATTGGCTACTCTTGCAGAGAACCTGGGTTTGGTTCCCAGAATCCACATGGTGGTTCACAAACATTCTTTTTTTGGGAGGGGGGGGTCGAGTTAGGGTTTCTCTGTAGCTTTGGAGCCTGTCCTGGAACTCGCTCTCTAGACCAGGCTGGCCTCAAACTCAGAGAGATCTGCCTGCCTCTGCCTCCTTAGTGCTGGGATTAAAGATGTGTGCCACCACTGCCCAGCTCACAAACATTAACTCCACTTTTAGGGGATTTGCCTCCACAGGAACCAGGTGTGCATGTGGTGTACATACATACATGTAGGCAAAACATTCATACACATAAAATCTATTTTTTAAAAAAAAGAATGTTATTAAACATACACAAATGTAAATAAAGTCATATACCGCTCAGCTTCAGCAGCTTGTTCTGTGTTCTTGTTTGTGTACCTTCATCTGATCTTGCTGCCTCGTGGCCTTTGTGAAGATGTTATTGTGGGTTACTCTGATGTGGGCATCATGAAACCTGGAAAAAAAAGCCACCATAGCATGTTAATTTACTCATTTAAACACACAACAGTAAAGTATACATGTAAAATTTTAAGTGATTTTTTTATTTCAAACACTTAGTGGTTTTATAAATATGGATCTTTATTCATTTTTAAGCTATTAAGATCAGGGTGGGGGATCAATAGGGCTGGGAACTTATATCATTTGATAGAATGCTTGCCTAGCATGCAGGAAGCCCTGACTTTGATCTCCTAGTACTGCACAGAACTGATGGTGTAGTTGTAGGCCTGCATTCTAGCACTGAAGAGGAGGGTCAGGAGTTCAAGGGTTGTCTCTACTACATAGCAAATTTGAGGTCAGCCTCTGATGCATGAAACCCTATTTTTAAAATTAAAAAAAAAAACCAAACCCAGAAACTGAAAGCACTAAAATCTGAAAGAAGTCTTGTTAAAACAGCCTTTCAATTTTCTTTCTTTTGCTCTAGGTGGTAAAAAGCACAGTCACAATCCAAGTCACAATGAAGTCTGATCCCTTTGTTAGTAATCTGTGTTCTAGGAACACACTTTTGCTTTATTATGAAAAATTAGCCAGGAGTAATCTAAGGTGTCATACATCTGTAATGTAAGCTACTTGAGAGGCTGAATCAGGAGGATTGAGTTTAAGGCCCACTGAGGCAACATAGCCAGACCCTCACCTCCCATCTCATTAAACAAAAGCTGACCTTCTCTTTTCTTTTATGTCTAGCATTAGACTTTGGTGGGGGCACATTCCTCAGAGTTTCTTTTAAATATTTTCTGAAGATATTGGATATATATATATATTGAATGCCAGAATTATGGACTCATACCAGTCTACTTCATGTTTCAATAGGAAAATATGATGCCATGGGACAGATCTTTATTGTATCTTGGGGATGGTAACACATCTATGTCAAAGCTCAGAATTCCAACAATACTGTTAATTTTCTAGTCATTTTAGGGGGAATGTGATTATTAGTGAAAAGTAAACATTTTTAAGCATATATAATTTTATTCTTTTAAACTCAGTGAGTAGGAAGAGTTGTTTTTGTTTTGTCTTGTTTTTGTTTTGTCTTGTTTAACTAAAAATTTGTGCTTTTATTGTCTTTCAGGTGCTGTAGGTAATATTGTGTTGCCCAAGTTGACCTTGAAATTCTTTGGTTTTAATTATGTCATATTGCATCCTCATTGCTCTCATTTTACCTTTTTAATTCCATTTTGTATTTATGATATATATTATATATATGTGAATGAGCAGGTAGAAGCACTTGCCAAGCCAGAACCACTGCCTGGTTTGGACCTATTGTGTAGCTTTATGCTCAGAGCATGACAGCCATCATCTTAACTAGCTCATTTGGAAATGACTCTCAAGACCACACCTGTTGACTCTTGGTGTTCCCTCATAGGAGAGGTAGGAAAAGTCATGGAACCTGAGGTTCAGTCTGTTCCCTCCTGAACCTCCTGGCTATTTGTGTGTAATTCTTCCCTGACTGTTTGTAGCTTCATGGTTTCTGAAGGTGCTGGAGTATGTAGTTGGCAGAGGGTTAACCAAATGGGCAGGCTCCCATGTACGCAACTATGCGGAAGTCGTCCATGCTGGTGTGAGAATTTCCAGTAGTGAGGCTACTCTGAGGTCACCGTGTGAGCAGTCAGCTCCTCATCTGAGCTCTGTAAGTCCAATAAACTTATTGGTTCCCCAAGTTCGACTTGGTAGAACTGGAATTGGGTTTCTGTGATCTATGAGGAGGGGGTAGATGGTTTTGTCTCCTTCCCCCAAAGTGTAAGAGTCCCCACAACAGATACATTGTTCCTTGAAGGTGGGGTGAAATGAGATGGCCTTTTAGTTTACAGTGCCTTTCTTAATTTGATGATTGTTTAATATTTTATTGGTTTCTAAAGTCCTCACTATAGAATCAAAGGAACACCGGTTTCTCTTTCTATACTAAAACCTTGCCTTTTCATTCAAAAACAATCTAAGTATTCTAGAAAAACTTGGAATCTATAAGAAAGTAAACAAGCATTTCATAATGTGTATGTGCTTCGAGGTGTAATGTGTACATAGTAAATGCATACAATTTAATCTGATTTTAAAATATGTTAATCTAGGGCAGAAGAGAAGATTAAAACTTTAATAGTATAAGCAAACAAAAATCTATGTTTTAATATAATTCTTGTGCTTTTTTAATAACTTACTCTAATAATTTTAGAGTCAACAATTCCACATTCAAAATACTTTAAAATGATTTTTTAATAACACAATATTCAGAGAATACATGTGTTCTTAACTGATGCAGCCATCAAGTCTCATTTGTTGGAAATACTTCTCAGTTGTATATATTGTTTGGTTGGGTTTTTGCTTGTTTTGGCTTTGTTGTTTTTGTGGTACTGAGTGAACCTAGTGACTTACACGCGTTGGTAAGTGTCCTGTCACTCACTGATGTTCCTAACCAATTCTTTGTTTATTTACTTACTGTCTTTGAGATTTGTTGGAGACAGGGTTGGTTGGTTGTTTTTTTTTTTCTATGTTGCTCAAGATGGTCTTGAATTCCTGGGCTTAATGCTCCAATCTCCTGGGGCTACAGGTATAGACCGATTTGTAGACTCTTGGTTATTAAAAAAAAAAATTATTTTTTATTCTGTCATTTTAAAAGATCTTTTAATTCTGTAAGGAGTTTTTGTTTTGTCTTGTTTAACTAAAAATTTGTGCTTTTATTGTCATAATTTCAAAATCTGCTTGTGACTTGATCACTTGGCCCTTTCTTCGAAATGCTCAAATCTCTTACTAGCCAACATTCTCCTAGATCTGTGATTAGACGCAACACACTCAGCCTCAGCCCAGTCTTGGGACTTTAACTTTTTTCCGGAAGATAGGCTTAGTCTTCCCACTGTAGCCACTCTGTTTCTAGCTTTCCCTGGGCATACTGAAAATCTTGATCTTCTTAGACTGTATCACTTTTTGGGGCTGGTGCTTGCCACATTTCTTGCAGAAAGCCAGCAGATCTTAGAAACATTCACGGTGTGTGTGAGAACGCTTTCAGCACAGAAAAGAGTTTTGTGTTTATTTATTTATTTTTATTTTAAAGTCAAGTTTACTATTTTTATTTTAATTTTTATTATTTTTAGCTTCCTGGATGTGTGTGGGGTATGCACGCATGAGTTCAGGTGTCCAGAGAGGCCAGAGGCATTGGGTTTTCTGAAGCAGGAGTCTTAGGCAGTTAGAGCTGTTTGACCTGGGTGCTGGCACCGAACTCAGATCCCCTGTTCTCTGTACTCAGTACTGTTAACACCTGTGGCTGTTCTATACCCCCTGTTTTCCCTTATTAAAACTTCTAGTCCAGCCTGGCCTGATGGAACGCACCTCAGGATGCTGAGGTGAGAGGATTACTGTGAATCCAGGCTAGTCTGGGTTTTTAAAGGAGACCCTGTCCCAAAAGAACAAAGACACAAATTAACGACAAAAACCCAAGGTCTAGCCAAGTTTAATAACTCACACCTGTGGTCCAGCATTCTAAGGTTGTGGGCAAAAGAGCTGAGAGCTGAAGACCAGCATAGGCTCCAAAATGAGACCCTGTCCCCAAACAAAAAGAAAAATGAGTTGGTTGTGGTGGCCCATGCCTTTAATCCCAACACTTGAGAGTCCAAGCAGAGGCAGGCAGATTTCTGTGAGTTCCAGGGCAATCAGGGGTACAAAGAAACCCAGTCTCAAAACAAAAGATAAGGATTAGGGTGTACTTTAGCCTCCCCATCTGCAGCCTGGCTACACATCAGGCTCTCCTATGGAACCTCCAAGAAAGGCGGTGAGTGGGAGTTTTGTGTTTAGTATGCTAGTTCTGTGTACTGTGATTGAATATCCTTGTAATGGTTGGTTAACCCATACCCATCTCCAAGCAGATATCTCTATATTCCTTTACAAAGTAGTTTTCCTAATTCCCTACCCTAGATAGGATGATGCATTAGGCTAATTCAGTGCCTTCTGGCTATTCAGTCTGTTATTTCTCAGGATACTTTCTCTTAGTAGTTGAAACGTACTGTTTATTTCACAGTTATTTCTCCTTGGATTAACATTTCCTTTTAACCCTTTATATGTGTATGTATGTTACTTTGAACTATCTTGTCCTTCTGAGTTAATTGAAGACAGTAGCAAACTTGAAGTCCGCACTCCGAGAGTTTGATAACCATGCTCACTTACCTTTTAAAACTGGTTGCAGCATTGCACACCTATAAGCCAAACACTCTGGAAACTAAAGCAGGAACATCACAAATTGGAGCTTTGCCTGAACTATGTAGAAATGCTGTCTTAAACTTTTGAGCTTGTTGATGGTATGCTAACCATAACCTAGAACATCTGTATTCCATAATACGCTCAGCAGTTCAGTTTCTTCATTGTGTCATCTAAACTTGGTGTTTTCTTTCCCAATTTCTAGGTTACCATCGCTAAAGCCAAGGTGGATTTCTCCAGTGTGGTGTGCCTGCCCCCTTCCGTCATTGCTGTGAATGGGCTGGACGGAGGAGGGGCTGGCGAAAATGATGATGAACCAGTGCTCCTGTCCCTGTCTGCTGCCCCCAGCCCCCAGAGCGAAGCTGTTGCCAATGAACTGCAGGAGCTGTCCCTGCAGCCCGAGCTGACCCTGGGCCTCCATCCTGGCAGGAACCCCAATTTGCCTCCACTCAGTGAGCGGAAGAATGGTGAGTCCTTTAGAGATTCCTACATTGCTTGGTTCACCAGAGTCTCCATGTTTATGGCTTTATAGACCTTGTCTTCATGTTGTGAAAGTTTTTGTTTTAATAATCCCTCCCCACTTTTTTCTTTTGGTTTTTCAAGACAGGATCTTTTTGCGTTGCCCTAGTTGTCCTGGAACTCATTCTGTAGACCAGGCTGGCCTCAAACTCAGAGATACACTGTCTCTGCCTCCTAAGTGCTGGGATTAAAGTCATGTGACACCCAAGTAAATATTTCTTGTAAATAGAGAAACAGCTTATTTTAGTTGCATCCAACATTTCCTGCATGGTTACTGTGGCTGCTTTAACTTTCCTTCCTGTTACTCTGCTGATTCCAACCCATTCTGTCCATTAATTCATCAGTTCCGCAGATGTTTGGTGAGTATCAACCAGTTGAGGATCAAGTGTCAGGCACATGAGCCTGTCAGGAACATTTCACATCCAATTGTTACATGTCACAGCCTAGCCTATAACCCCACCTGACTTAGACAGGCTCAGGAAGGTCATAAGACTACAGTTGAACAGAATGGCCCAACGTTCTGCTAGTAGATTCTTAAATAGGGTGGTGACATAGGTCTGCTTTTGTACCACCGTAAAGTCAAAAAAATTCTAAGTTGAATCATTGTTAGGTCAGGAACTCTGTGTTCTTCTACTTATCTATGATTATTATTTAATATTTGCATTATGAGTTAGTAATATATGTATTTTGTGATCTAATCTCTTAATCACTGCAATTGCCCTTCAAAATACCAGCCTTATCTCTATCTTCTGTGTTGATATGTTGTTTTAATTAGTCTTACCTAATAGTCTTTCTCTGTTTCTTAAATTGTTTTGGCTGCTCTTACCCTTTAAGTTTCCCATGATTTTTTGTTTGTTCTTGTTTTTTGTTTCAGTTTTTGTTTTTGTCTTTTGAGACAGGGTTTCTTGTTTAACAGCCCTAGTTGTCCTTGAATTCACTTTGTAGACCAGGCTGGCCTTGAACTCACAGAGATCCACCTGCCTCTGCCTCCTCAGTGCTGGAATTATTGCCCAGCTATTTCCCATGATTTTAAGGTTACTTATTTTCTGCAAACAAAACAATAGCAACAAAAGAGATAATTTTTTTCTCAAAAAATGTTAAAATACATAATAGAGTTTTGTAATGAGCATGTTTGTTCTTCACTACCTTTTTAAAGATTTATTTGTGTGTGTGTGTGTTACTTGCATGTATGGATGTGCCCTATGTGTGCCTGGTGCCTTCAAAGACTAGAAGAGGGCTATCAGATCCTCTGGAACTGGAGTTGTAGATGGTTGTGAGCTACAATGCCAGTACTTGGTACTGAACCTAGATCCTCTGCAAGAGCAGTATGATGGTTTGAATAAAAATGGCACCCATAGGCTCATAGATTTGACTACTTAGTCATCAGGGAGTAGCATTACTTGAGAAGGATCAGGAGACGTGGCCTTGTTGGAGGAAGTGTGTCACTGGAGGCGGGCTTTGAGGTTTCAAAAGCCCAAGCCAGGCCCAGTGCCTTTCTCTTCCTGTTTCCTATGGATCTAGATGTAGAACTCTGAGCTGCTTCTCCAACCCTGTGTCTGTGTGCTCCAGTGCTTTCCACCATTACTAAACCTCTGAAACTGTGAGGAAGCCCCAATTAAATGCTTTCTTTTATAAAAGTTGCCTTGGTTATGGTGTTTCTTCACAGCAGCATCACTGTAACTAAGACAGACAGCAAGGGCACTCAACCACTGAGCTGTCTCCAGCCCTCTACCATTGACTTTTTTTGTGTGTGTTCACAATCTTTTTTTTTATTAAATTTTTTTTTTAATTAAAAATTTCTGCCTCCTCCCCGCCTCCCTTTTCCCTCCCCTCCCCTCTTCCATTGACTTTTTTAAGAGGGTAAGAAATGGGAGTTAGACTGGGTCTCATTGTATGGATTGGGCTGGCCTTATTGGTCTTCCTGCCTTAGGCTCTTAAGTGTTGTGATTACAGGTGTGTGTCACCTTGCTGAGCTCTACCTTCAACACTTCATGTATCTTTGTCCATCTCTTTTATCAATTCATCTTATTTGTGTGATGTACTTCAAAGTAAGGTTCAGACACTGGTACACTGCTTGTTCCTGAAACACAGCATCACCTGTCTTCTTTATTGAGCTGTCACAGTTTAAACACATTTGTTTGTAACTAGTATTTACAACTGAAGAAATAATAAAACATTGCCAAAAACCAGTTCCCACTGGGCTCAGGAGGCAGAGGCAGGAGGATCTCTTTGAGTCTGAGACCAGCCTGATCTACAGAGGGAGTTCCAGGACAACCAGGGCTACACAGAGAAACCCTGTGTCAAACCAAAACAAAAAACAAACAAGCAAAAAGCCCAGCTCCCTTGTGCCTGTTTCCAACCAGTGCTTCTTTCCATCTGCTCCCAGGAAATTATCATTCTGGTGTCTGATGTTATCAGCTAGTTTCACTTTGTTCTTTTTGTTTAATTTCTTGTTTATTTGGAGATGGTGGTGTCACCATGTTACCCAGGCTACCTGAAACTCAGGGCTTAAACAGTCCTGCCTCAGCCTCCTGAGTCAGTGAGTCTGATCTGCTGTGCTGACATTGTACTCGGTTTTATACTTCATCTAGAAACAGAATCATCCTGTGTGTCTTCTCTTGGCTGCTTTGATGCATCTTTGAAGTTCATCTTTGTTGTCTGTGACTGCAGTTTCTCTAAACAGTTGGTAAACATTTAGATTGTTTTTAATACAGGGCTACTATGACTCATGCTTCTGTAAAACTCATTTCTTTTGGTGTATCAATTGGGATTCTGGCTTAAACTATATAATTTATAAGAAAATGTGGAAAATTTATACTTAAAAATATATGGGTCTTGGGCCAGTGGAATGGCTCAGTAGGTAAAGGTACTCAGTTGTCAAAGCCTGAGGACCTGAGTTCAATCCCCAGGACCCACATGGTGGAAGGAGAGAGGACCAACTCCCACAAGTAGTCCTCTGGTCATCATACATGTATCATACATCATACGTGCACACACACCAAATAAGCAAATGTAATTAAAAATAACTTAAATATATGATGTTTTGTGCCTCTTTCTGTCCATTAATTAGTTTTATATCTGGTCATATATGTTTTCTGTACTATCTTAGCCTGTTTTTACAAGCGTCTCCAGAAAGATCATGTAAATATATAGTTAGATTTTTTTCCCCTAGCCACACTTCAGTTAGTGCTCCCCTTTCTTCTGCTTTACTCAGTTGCTCTTTATCATCACCCTCTTCACCTCTGCTGTAATCAGACTCTCCATCCAGCAATGTTAGGGCGCCTTTAGAAGTCAATACCAGTATTGTCCCTCTCCCCAAATCCTGCAATGCCTTCCCAAGATGCTTCTGGTCAAACTACATTTCTATGTTGCGGCCTGGTTTCTTGCCTCTTTGGTCCATCTATACTGACTTTTTTTTTTTTTTTTTGCTATTTATTTCCTCCCTTCCATCCTATTCAGCCTCCCTTACCCACTCCCTCCTCTCTCCTTTCTTATTTTTGTAGTGCTGGGGGCCAACTCAAGGCCTCCTGCATGCTAGGCTAGTGCTCTGCCACTAATGCCCACCTTCCTCAGCTCTCTTGTTCTTGAACACAGGATCTGTACTGTAGTCCTTCCCTCCCAAGTTCTCCTGAAGAGCCCCTCCCATTACTCTCACCTGCTATTTGTGTATGTTGTTATTTGTATTATTTCTTTCGATGGTACATTTTATAAGGGCAGAAACTTTATTTCGTTCATTAATGCATGGCAGACTGTTGACTTACAGTGGAATCCAAGTACTTATTGGGAGGATAAATGAATGTTTCATTATTTTTTCCTAATGGGAAAACTTTTTGTTTGTTTGCTTATTTATTTTAGTTTGGTCTGGTTTTTCAAGACAGGTTTTCTTTGTGTGCCTTGGAGCCTGTCCTGGAACTCACTCCGTAGACCAGGGTGGCCTTGAATTCACAGAGATCCACCTGCCTCTACCTCCCAAGTGCTGGGATTAAGGGCCTGCACCACTACCACCTGGCTTTTTGTTTTGTTTTAAAACAGGGTCTTGCTGTGTATCACTGTCGTGTCTGGAGCTCCCTGTGTAGACCAGGCTGGCCTTGAACTCCTAAAAATTCTGTTTCAAGTGCTGGGATAAAAGGCATACACCACCAAACTTGGCTGGAACAACTGGTTTTTACATTTATAGTTTTTAGCAGATTGTTTGGGAAGTAAGGGGCCCCCACAAGATTTTTGTGTATTCTTTTTCTCATTTCTAATCCCCTGTTCCTGGATGAAGTGACATCAGCTTACTTATTTGATAATGGAAAAAAGTTCATCTAGAAGAAAAGATGGAATATAGAAAAATAGAAAGGGGCTAGTGTGATGGCTCAGTGGTCAAGAATGCATGCTGCGCAATCCCGAGGACCTGAGTTAGGATCCTAGCACCATGGGACCAGCTCTGAGAGATCTGACACCCTCTTCTGGCCTCATGCACCTGCACACATAAATGAAATAAATTTAATACAATAGAAAATATGGGGTTCCTGTGGAGATGAGTGCTGTGGTGCTGTCTCTGCTTTGTTTGGGGAGTCAGGATGCTGTTCCTCTGAGTGAGGAGGAATGGGGTGAAGGATGACAGGCAGCAGACTCAAGTAAACTCCTTTGCCTGGGCTGTATGTGGAGGAAGTTATTGCCAATGAAGAGACAGTAAAGTCATCTCAGAAGACAGCTGAAGGTGTTGGGCTTAGGTGGGGATCCTTAGTCTGTCTGTCTGTCTGTCTGAACTTATATAGGGAAGTCTCTGTCCTCATGTTCAGACTCTCAAGAGTCACTGTTGGTCATTATCTTTGCTCTTCACATCCTAGAGACTTGACTACTGTGTCTTTGTCTAAAACAACCTGTCAGGTTCATCAGTGCTGTTTCTGTTGTGAATGGAGTAGGCCCTCTAGTCTATTATCCTGTTGATCTTTATGCAGTTTGACATGGCCAGCCATTGTAGACATTTTAAAGCCTTCCTCTATTGACCTTACTCTTGGCTTTTTCATGTGTTTCTCTGTACACTACCTTTTCTGCTCAACTCGGACCTTTTGCTCTGATTTCCTACTTCCTCCTTACATTGCGTTCCTATCCTGAGTAAGAGGTTGGGTGTGCTGGTGAGCAGGCACTTCTAGATTTTCCACATTAGCAGGGAGGTCAGGGTCAGAGGAGAAGTGGAAAACCCCTGCAGAGACTGTGATGTGAGAGAGCCTGGCATTTTAGAGCAGAGGAAGTCCTGGAGTGTGAAATATGCACAGATGGACTGTGTGTGGAGAAGTGAAAGGTTGGCTTTTCAGATGGGCTTTATTTCAAATGCCTTACGTGGAAAAGCAGTGAGTTAGTAGGCGTCCATAAGGGGCAGTTGGTAGTTAGGCTCCTGACACCTGTTTACTGAAGAGTTGGTGCCCTTGGGACCATGATTCTCAGCCTTTCTAATGTGGTCCTTTAATACAGTTCCTCGTGTTGTGGGGACCCCCAACCATGAAATGATTTTGTTGCTATTGTTATGAATCATAAAGTAAATATCTGATGTGATCCCCCCCCCCAAAGGGTCACAACCCACAGGTTGAGAACCATTGCCTTAGGCGATGCCTTTGTTTACCCTAGACTTTGATGGCCACACTGGGGAAAGTTGCTAAGAAAAGTCCAAGGTGTGTGCTTTTATTCCATTCCTTTATTTTCTTTGAGCTGAGCATCTAGGTCAAAAAGGACACATTGAAAAGCCTGTGGGCCGTGTCCACTTGGAACTCAGAGATGCTCCGGTCTCAAGTCACTCTGGCGCTCAGTAAATGAGTATATTATAAACTTCTTTTACTTACTCTATATTCATTCCTAAATATTAGCTATCAGCTAGGTGAAATGTAAATGACGGAAATGATTTTTTTTATTCTTTTGCTCATCATAGCTAGTATTCCATCATCTTCTATACATCTGTGATTTAGCCATTTTTATTGCTGTGTCTTACATGTTTTCATGGATACTATTCCATAACAGAAAAAAAAAATCTGTCTCACTGGATGGTGCCGTACGCATTTATCCTAGCACTCAGGAGGCAGAGGCAGGTGGATCTCTGAGTTTGAGGTCATCCTGGTCTACAAAGAGAGTTCCAAGACAGCCAGGAGTTACACAGAAAACCCTGTCTTGAATAAAAAACAATAAAAAACAAAAACAAAACAAAATAATCTGCCTCATCTTTCCCTCAAACAAATAAATGAAATAAATAAATAAACAAATAAAATCTTGTTAAAAATCTTTCACAAGCTGTATGTGGTGACACACACCTTTAACCCCAGCACTCAGGAGGCAAAGGCAGGAAATCTCTTGATTTTGAGGCTATTCTGATCTACAGAGCCAGTTCAGGACAGTGAGGGCTCCATAGAGAGACTCTGTCTCGATAGATACAGGTAGGTAGGTAGATCTATACCACTTGTGGAATTTGTATTGTTCTTTGTTTCACACTGCACAATTGATGTCTTTATGTATTGTGGTATGTGTGCAAGCATACCTCATAATATACTGGACATTGTGTATTTTCTTTGTAATTATAAGTAATGCTAAACCATTTCTCAGTGTGGTTATGTAGTTTGTACAGTTACAGCAGTGTGTCAAAGCTCAGACTTGGATGGCTGCTTTTTACAGTGTCCTTCGCTGCTGGCTGTATAAAGATGTCACCTCTTTTTTTTTCCCCCCTCAGAGACAGGATTTCTCTGTATCTATGGAGCCGGTCCTGGAACGAGCTTTTGTAGACCAGGCTGGTTGTGAACTCACAGAGATCCGCTTGCCTCTGCCTCCTGAGTGCTGGGATTAAAGGTGTGCGCCATCACCGCCCAGCAGATTTCTTTTACAAAGCAGCAAGTTAAATCTTTCTATTTCATTTTTTCTTGATGACTCTACAGAGCTCTTTAAATATTGTACATATAAGATTGCTGTTGCTGAACGTCTGCAGATATCCTCTCCCATGCTGATATGTTTTTTTCTCTAGAGTATCTTTTTTAAAATGTTTTTTTTTTATGTTCATTGGTGTCTCACCTGCATGTGTGTCTGTGTGAGGGTATCCAATCCCCCATAACTGGAGTTATAAACAGTTGTGAGCTACCATGTGGGTGTTAGGAATTAAACACAAGTCCTCTGAAGAACAATGGAAGAGCAATCAGTGCTCTTAACCTCTGAGCTGTCTCTCCAGCACATATAGTATCTTTTTGTTGTTGTTGTTGTTAATTGTGTGTGTGGTGGGATGGGGGTCTTGAATTTGGATCTCAGACATGCTGGGGAAGCGCTTACCACTGAGCTAACCCGCAGTCCCTCTTAAAGGATCTTTTGATGAAAATTCTAAATTTAATATAGTCGTTTGTTTTTTCCACCTATTATTGTTTGGTTTCAGGGGTTTTGTTCTTTTTGTTTGTTTTGAGACAGAGCCTTTCTGTACAGTACAAGGTAACCTTGAGTTCACAAATGGTTGTCTATCTCAGCCTCCTGAGTACTAGAATTGTAGACCTGCTTGTAACTGGGTCCTTTTTTGCAGAAACACTGTGACTTGTGTTTCTGCAAAAATTTTTGTATGGGCCAAAGTAAAGCCCCCGTTTCCCTTCAAATGGATTGCCATTTACTAAAAAGACTCTCCTTTCCCCACGAGTCTTTGCATTGTTCATGTGCTAAGATTTACTGATGTGTAGGTGTGTTTCTGAGTGCTGTGTTTGCTCCATGGGTCCTTTGATCTTTGCCTACTCAAAGTCTTCATAATGGGAGAAGCAACTCCTTCTTCTACCTGTTCTTTTTCTAAGAGTGAATTTTTTGTCTGTTCTTGGTTTGTTTGTTTGTTTTTTTTGGCTTTTTTTGTTTTTGTATTTCCTTTTGAATTTCAATATTGCTGTGGGGATTTGGTTGAGATGACATTAAGTCTGTAAACTAGGAGAACTGATATTTTTAGATTATGTTCTAATTCTATATGAAGTCCCCTAGTTTCCTTTGTGGTGATCTTTCATGTGCTTTGTTCCATTTGCTTTTCCCCATTTGTTTTTGTGACGCTGTGAATTGAGTCAGGCCCTGCGTGCCAGCTATAGCCTCAGCCCTCCATTTCCCTCCAAATGTTTTTTATACTTCGATACTGGTGCAATGTTACCTTTGCTTTGAGTTCCCTTCTTTAGCCGATCCCAAATATTTTCCTGAAAGAGACTGTGATCGCTGTCTAGGCTGCTGACTGGGGTCGGAAGAGCTGTGAGAAGAGAGAATGGAAGTGAAAAGGTCAAATTTATTCCCTTCAAAGTGCCTTTTCCTTCTCATTTCTGTTTTGCACGTTTTCACAGCCAGGGGAGAAAGGGCCAGTCTTGTGTGTTTTCCCATAGAGGGATGCCTGTGTACTTTCGCACCACAGTGCCACACAGGAGGTTCTAATTAATTGTTGAGAGAAGTAAAAATCTTGAGTAGGCAGTTTCAGATCCAAATTATAATATTTTCTTGGGTAAAGAAAAGAGACCTTTAAAACTGTGTTCCCCAGGAAGCCTCAAGGATTTTCCAGATTTAGTCTCACTTGAAAATGTCCAAATCTTAAGATTCATTAAACGTCTATTTATAAAGCGACTTAGAGATTTTCCTAAACTACTCCATCCCGGTCTTAAAGATAACCAGGTTTCCATCTTGTTTGTCAGATGTTGAGCCAGGCTCCTGGTGAACAGATACTAGAGAGAAGCCCCTACTCCAAAAAAATAGACAGTAGAAACAAAAACCCAGCTCCTCATAGATCCACCCCGCATTCCAGGGAAAACCGCTGTCAGCGTGTGGTGCGCTTCCTTCAGTGCTCTTCTGCATTAGCACTGTTGGTTTATGAATTATGTGTCCTGTGTCTTAAGAGTTTTCATATGCTGTTGAATATATTTTTTTTTGTCTTCCCAGTTGGGTAATTAGTTTGTATTTTTTTTAGATGATAATGGTTTGATTGAACATCTCTTAAAGCTCGTGTGTGTACTATTTTCTTAGAAATAGAAATACTGACTTAAAGTGTTTGACCATTTTAATGTTGGAAAATTTATTCTTGGACCCCTTTTAGTTACGCTCTGAGAATTAGAGAGTAATGAACAAGACAGGTGAGGATCTCATGTCATTAACTTACAGTTGAATGAAAGAGAGAAAGATTAAACAAGAGTTATATAAACCAATTCATTTACACACTTTGTTAATTCCTTTAAAAGGAAAAATACAAAATGTTAGAATAATAGATGAAATTCCTGGCAAGGGGCATCTGTACATGTGTGATGAACTCACACAGACACATATACATACATAAACTTAAATAAAATCAGAGAAATTAACAACAGCAGCAGAAGAATTGGTTTTAACAGGGGCCCTATCTAATTCCTAATAACTGGAAATAAGGAGGATAGAACGGTAATATATATATTAGACAGTGCTATGGGAGAACAGCAAAATCTAAAATGTGGAATGAGAACGATTGCCTGCATCCTTCAGCAAATACAGTGTAAAATTAAAGAAAAGTTAAGAGTCACATTGATGAGATGAAATGTGTTGTCACCTGAGAACCCTAATTTGAATGAATCAACTCTAGAAATTTATGGGATAGCTGGAAAAATTTAAACACTAGATAGTTGATATTATTAAGGGCTTAAAAATATTTAGGTGTTGTAGCTGGATACTTTCAGTTGGGATTTGCTTTGGAATGACACATCGTGGGTGCTCTGTGGTGGTGGGAGCTCAGTAGGTCTGTTGGAACAAGTGGATGTGAGTTTCCAGGTAAATGATCATAAAAAACAGTTTATCACACAATTCTTTGCTATCTTCGTATGTATTTAAATTTTTCTGTAAGTTAAAACTATTTGCATCCTTTGGGCAGTATTTAAAGGTCATACAATGAAGCATTGGTTGAAGGGATGGAATAAAAAGAATGATTTTGAGGAATATATTATGAGGTAATCAGTTACATTTGGCAACTAGTTTTGCATTTAGTAACATATTAGTAATCCAGGGCTGAGAGGTGTATAAATCTATGGTCTGGGGTCTGTGTAAAGGAGAAAGGAAGCAGCATCTCGAGGAGGTGCAGTGCAGGGTGATGATACTGGAAGGTTTGCTTTTGGACAGACGTGCTTAAGATTGCTAGGTAGAGTGATATCAATTTAGTCAGAACCTTCAGGAAGAGGGAGATTGCCTGGGAATGTGTAAAAGAGGGGGGGGGGTATCCTGAGAGGAGCAGAGAAAGAGGAGTCGTTCAGAATTCTGAGAGAGAAGGTGAAAGAGGGACGGAAGTAATGTATTTTAGGAACAGGAAGCTTCCAGGAGGGTATGGATGCAGTGATACTCTCATAGGGACTCATCTAGTAGAAAAGCTTGGTGGTGCTGCTCTCTCTCCCCCTTATCTTTTTCCTCTCTTTTATTTTCTTTTCTTCCTTGAAGTCACAGACTCCCTCTGTAGCCCAAGGTGCCTTTGATCTTCCAGTCTTTCTGCCTTGTCACTTGAGTGTTAGGTTCTGAGTCTGAGACACTGCTTTGTCTGTTTCTTCCAGATTTTGAAGACTGAAGGCCTTTGGGGGTGGGGGGTTGGCATCTGATGGGGTAGGAGTAGAAGAAACATGCTCACAATATGCAAAGTTATTTTATTTAACATTGTTTAAATGTTTTAAACAGTTACTAAAACTTGTTAAGCATTTAAGAACTATACTGTAGTATCATGTCCCTTTAGTGAATTAATAGATCATGTTAAATTTGCATTGATTAGGCCTGGTGGTGGTGCACGCCTTTAATCCCAGCACTCGGGAGGCAGAGAAGGGTGAATCTCTGTGAGTTTGAGGCCAGCCTGGTCTACAGAGCAGAGTGAGTTCCAGGAAAGGCTCCAAAGTTACAAAGAAGCCCTGTCTCAAAAAAAGAAAAGGAAGAAAGAAAAAGAAGAATTGTATTGATTAGGTGGAGAGCTATGATTAGAAACAAAGCTCTTATTTCACATTTGGTTGGCCTTCATTCCCTTGGTGCTCTTAGCCCAAGTAGAGAACACATACTTTAGTTTTGTATGCTTTTTCAGTATATCTGTTAGTTTTGTTTTTATGAAATATTATCAATTTACACAAAAATTGTGGAACTAAAGTTTTCAATACTTTGAATACTATACTTTGGATCTGGGGAGCCTATCCTAAAGTCTGTTTGCACGGTGACTGTGCAAGTGTAGATGTTTGTATTAGTTAAGGTTCTCTAAAAGAACGGAACCTCAAGAATGAATGAATGAATGAATGGATCTATCTATAGGGGATTTATTAGAAAAGTTTACAGGATTTTTCCAGATAGTTCAACAATAGCTGTCTACCAACAGAAGGTTTAAGAATCCAGCAGTTGAGGGAAAAAAAGAACCCAGTAGCTGTTCAGTCCACAAGGCTGGATGTCTCAGTTGGTCTTCAGTAGCCGCTGGAATCCTGAAGAAGTAACTTCTTATGCTAGTGAGAGTGAGAGCAAGCACCTTTCTTCTGTGCCCTTTTAAAGACTACCAGCAGATGCTGTTGTCCAGATTACAGGTGTATCATTCCCCCTCAAAGATCCAGATAACACATGGGTCTACCCATTTCAAATGGTTTACCTAAGAATCTCTCACAGATGTGCCCAGCCATTTGGCTTTTAGTTAATTCCAGATGTGGTCAAGTTGACAACTGAGAATAGCCATCACAAGGTTCTTTGACATAAAAGCAAAATATGATCATTAAATATCTTAAAAAAATATCTTACTTTCTGGGATGTTAAAAAGTTACTTAGATTTCTGTTTTTAAAACAGCTTTTTGATTTTTAATTGTGTTCCTTTTGTTCCAAGTTCGTATAAGTAGGATTTGCTGTAAAAAAAAAAATGAAATAGGCAGAAACCTGCTGTTCCCCATTATTGTCCATCACCACTTAAGTGTTGGTGTCCCCTGTGGGCTCAACACGGACACACATGGCACTGTGAGCACTTCCTGTGGCAGAGAGGTGCCTGGCAGAAGGGAGACAGTCTTTAGACAGGAGTCTTGTAATTTTTCCCCTCTAAGTACAGAACTGTGAGTGAGAATTTGCTTCATATGGAGAAAACAAAACAGACAAAACCCCTCGAGGCTGAAAGGGATGAGTCAGCCTTTTAGGGATGCTTCTCCCGAAGTTGCTGACCTCTGACCAGACGCTTATGCAGCCCCACTTGAAATTTCACTCATTTTTCATATGACAGTTGGAGCTCGGTTGCCAGAAGGGGCTGTGAGAATGCTGCTGCCTCCAGAGCAGCATTCGCCCACACTGGCTGCCACTCCACTGCCTGTTGACTCATTCCCACAGCTCTATATAGAGCTCGGCTCTTAAACACGATGTTCTTGGAGTGAGAAAGAAAGGGAGTTTTTTTTTTCCTTCCACAGAACCTCCCTACCTCAAATCTGCATTGCCTTTTCTTTTGTGCCTTGCCCTCTTTGTGAAACTGTTCTTTTAAAAGGTCTCCTAGTGTTTCCCTTTATCACTTGTTTGACTTTGTAAGCATTAAGGCATTTACTGGGCCAAGATTGCCCTAGTATGTTCCGCCAGAAAGAGTCAGAAATTGTAGATAACAACCCAACAGCTTTTTGGTTTTTAGGTATCTATTAAAAATCCATCAAATGGTCCAGAAGCATCCTAATACCATCTTATTGTGAATATCAGTTATAAAAACACTGCATAAGGGAATAAATTACCTTTTAATTTTGGGCAAATGAAATAATTCCTATCTGTAATTTAAAAAGAGGTTAGGTTCTCCCTAGAGAAAGCAAAATGCCTGTGACTCAGAAGGGTCGCTCCGTGTAGTAGGAAAAGACTGAGGCTTATGTGGGAACGGACACTTTCCCACGTATCCTTACATCCAGCATGATCTTGGAGTGGTGTAGGGAAGCTATCTGTGGTGCCCTGTCTATTCACAACTAGCATGTACCTCATTGACAGTGAGGGACTCTTCAGGAGGACCGGCAGATATGAGACGCAGATTCCACTCTGGAATGTGTTCTATGGCTTTTAGAAACATATTTTAATTGGAGAGGGGTGGGGAAACAGTTGAACTGTAGTTAAATAGTCAGCTTCCTTGGCTATTGCCTATAAATACCACATAAGAAAGGCTGTTGGGGTTCTCAGCAAAGTTATGTGGCATATGTATTTATTTGTATATATATGTTGTGTGTGAGATCCCCGAATGTTTCTTCTGTGGGGTTGAGTTTGGATTGTGTTTGTTTTGTTGTTCTAAATTGCATTAACCCCAGAGTTCCTTCTCATAGGGTTTTGAATAACCATTTGTAAAAGAGAGAGGAAAGCAGTTTGTTCTGTCTTCCGAAGTCTTTCTGTGCTCCTCCCCTCCCCCTAGAGAGGACAGGAGGGGAGGAGCCACTGCTCTAACCACGAACTTCAGGTCTTCTCTGGATCGCTGGGCTTCCTGTCTGCAGTCACTCAACTCTGGGCCATCTTGACTTGCCTGAAGGGTGGAGAATTGGTGTCTTCTCAGAGAAGGGGAGAGAGTTCTCACGTTCTCCTGTGGGCACAGGCATGAGACTGAGTTTGTAAAGCTCGCTGTGGCCTTTCTAGACTTTTTCTGTGACTTGGACTTTTTGTGTTTGTGAGCTGTTTCCGTGAGGACTCCGTCATGACTCTGCTGGAGCCTGAGATGCTGATGATGGCTGTGCAGTCAGGTAATTCCCTTATTTCCTGCAAAGCTCATTTGCCACAGGCGTCTGTAGAATGGTTGAGCACATTTGTGCTAGCATTGGGCTGAGATGGAAGCTGAAACACACATCATTCAGCAGACATTTCATTTTCAAGTTTTTATGGTTTTTAAAATTCTTTTCTATTGTGTGTTTCAGTTTTTCAGACATAGCTTTGAATTATGTGCTAACCGATCTGAAGAGCACACAGCCAGGGGACCTACTTGCTTTTCTTTAACCATTTTATCACCGTCTTTGGCACTGCTTTAGTGAAGGGTGATTGAATTGCTTTTGACGCTTTATATAGTGTGTCTTTAGTCACAAACCGACTCTTTTTATGTCACTGTGAAAGCATCTGACGCTTTCCTCCGCCGTTCTTCTCTTCTGTGTCACAGCCTCTCCACTTCATCTTTACAGCGTCTGGGAACGCTCTTGGTAAAGCACAAGACTGAGTTAAGCGGCAGAGATAGGGAAGCAGTTAACAGAAGGAATGCAGGATATTTTAAATTCTATCTCTAAAAATAATTTTTCAATTCAAAGCTTCTCTTAAAACTCTTAAAAATTCCAGATAGTTTGTAATGGTTTCTTTTACTTTTGGTGTTTTTAAAACTTGTAAGTCAGATATCTAAAAATAGAAATGTTCCCTTTCTTATTTTTAGACTTCTACTAAAATGTAATCTGTAGTGTTTTCAGAAAGATTCATACAAGTGGCATTTGCACCCTCTACTCCGTCCCCTGGCCCCATGCAGAAAATGAAACTCTGTCTCTGGCATGACTGGTCTCTGTCCTCCTAGGGAGTGCTTAGGTAGTGTGTTGTCAGGGCCAGATACACATCAGCTGAGGACGGAGCAGATGCCATCAACTTATGCCGTGGACAGGAAAGGCCAAGGAAGAAGGATCCAAGCTATTCTCTTCTTTCTGGTTTACAAACACAGCCATAATGAGTCATTTATCAGATGAATTTTTCTGTCCTTGTGTGCTATGCCTTTCAGGTTGCCTTTTTCCCCCCTCCCACAGATCTCTGGAGCTTTGTGTTCTAAACAAATAGTGTGCTTATCTGAGTGTTTCCCATCTGTCTTTGATGAGGTATCTCAGTAGCTCCTGGTTAAACTGACTCGATTTTTCCCATCTGTATTCCAGTTTCCTGCTGTGTGTGGGCAAGTGTGTATTTTACTTTAAGGGGCAGATTTTAATATTTGAACATTCCGTCTCAAACAGTGACATCTCATAGTGCAGGTTAAAGTTTTCGTCCCCTAAGATAATTTCAGTATTCCTATCCCTAAAAGGGAAAGAAAGGACTGTTCTCTGTAGTTTCTTGTCTAAGAGTAGGTTTTCCTACAGCATATGTTGGACAGGACTGGTCACCCATCTGTCAGACCAGCTACTTCATAAAACTTTCAGAGGACAACAGTATGTAAGACAAGTGTGGACGGAATTGACAGGGCTGTTGGGTACAGGTAGGACGAGAAGTCTGCCGCGGAGATGATAGATGTGGACTTGGTCTTTTTGTTGTATTCATGTAAACTGGGTTACTTAAAGCTAGAAAATATTCAGAAACATTTAATATTAGCCTCCACAGATGGGTTCATGAAACTTCCCTGTTTTGTTTCGGAGTGCCACGGCACAAGCCCGTTACAGCAGTAGTGCAGCAGCCATTATGGTGGGAAGTGAAGAGTCTGCTATGGATGGCAGTAAGAAATGATTCTTATTAAAAGCCAAGAAATATGTTAACCTGTACCTTCATGAGTATATGCTTCCTGGGAGAAATACTTTTTATACTGTAAAGTAACTAAACCCTTCAGGTGGGATTGAAGATGCTAAGTTTTAAGGTGCTGGATATAGTTCGGGGTTCACGGTGCTCAGCAGGAGTTTTTTTTTTGTTTTTTTTTTTTTTTGTTTTTTTTTTGGTTTTTCGAGACAGGGTTTCTCTGTGGTTTTGGAGCCTGTCCTGGAACTAGCTCTTGTAGACCAGGTTGGTCTCGAACTCACAGAGATCCGCCTGCCTCTGCCTTCTAAGTGCTGGGATTAAGGCGTGCGCCACCACTGCCCAGCTCAGCAGGAGTTTTTACCCAGTACTTGGCGCTCTGAGGTTTTGGCAGGGCATCCTCAAGTGTTTATGAGGGTTTAACTCCTTTATACTGCTGGAGGTTTCAAGCTGTTTTGGATCCAGTTGGGTGCTGCCCTTCTGTGTCACAGTTGGATCACCGTCCCTCCTGCCCTTCCTGCAGTGCCATCTTCACAGTGCACACCAGTGTCCCTGCATGTGGCTTCCTAATTAGACCATTAGGTTCTCTGAAAAACGGTTTATTTTTAATAAAGCGTGTGTGTGTGTGTGTGTGTGTGTGTGTGTGTGTGTGTGTGTGTGTGTATGTGAATGTGAATGCAGGTGCACTAAGAGGCCAGAGCTGGAGTTAAGGTAGTTGTGTGCTGCCTAACATCGTTCTCCAGCCCTTACTTGCTTCTTAAGAGCAAACCACTCATCTGTATGTGGACTCCTATTGGTGGCACATGGTAGACACTAATTTATCTTTTTAAGGATGGTGGGATTTTGTTTGACTTAATTCTCATTAATAAACATAATTCTTTAAATTAAGATTTTATAAAAGTATTTTGTAATCTCTTCTTCCATAAATAAGTGAATCTAGTGGCCATTATCCTTTATTTTAGCCAGACATCATCCAGGGCTTCATGGCTTTCAGAGTTGATGTTCTTTGCCCCCGAGTTTGTAGTGTGCCCTGTGATGAAGTGTGTTGTTAGATAGATCTCAGTGTTCCAGTCAAACCACGGCTAGAGTTCATGTCACTGCCGTGGGAATCTGTCTGGATTGTCACAGTTAGAAAATGATTTGAAGTGGACATTGTAGAATTTCTGAAGCTGGCCCTAGGGGAGTAACATAGGGCTACGGCAGTGGTGGGTGTCTCTCTGAATAGAGTATGCTAGGACTCAGGCCTGACAGAATGTGTGTGTGACCCCCGAGCTGGCAGCCCTCTGCCTTTTCCTAGCCAGTACCATCTGTAAGTCATTCCTCCAGAACAGTGTGATAGACTTCCTTGATAGAGTGTATTAGGATGATGACTCCACAGTCTGCTTTGGACCCATGATACATGCCTGACCATGTTGGGCTACAGCTAAGGGGTTAGTTGGCCTGTTTTCCCCCTGTTGTTTGAGCACATATGTGTGTACCCCAGGCCTCACACTTGTCTGTGCATAGGATACCGCTGGTCATTGTGGCTGCTTTAGGAAAAGAGGATGATAAAAGACCAGGAGCCCAAAGTAGAAGAGACTTTGTGTTTCACAAAGCAATTGAGTGTTCTTTTGAGCTTATTCTGGGACTAGGCTGTAAATGCAAAAGGATATATAGGTATATAAAGGTATTAGGTATATAAACTTGGACACAAACCCATAGTCCTACTGCTCAACCTAAGAAGCAGAGCATTGCTTATGTAAGTGCACTCATGGAATTCCTTTCAGATCATTTGTTTTACACCAGTACCATATTGCCTATTCAAAATATCCATTAATTAGAAGTTTCCTCTCCATTCATTAGTTAACTTCCTTATCCTTGATATCTATGTACTCAATTCCTAAATATTCCTTTGACTTCTTTTTCCTTGATCATGGCAGTTTGCCCCTGAACTATTCGTTTTAAAACAATGTGCAGAATAGGGGAATGACAGTCATTTAAAGGAGGGCTGGGAAAGAATGGCAAAGTGCAAGAGACAGACTAAGCAGATTAAGTCCCACACATTTTAGAAGCATGGTACTCTGTTCGGAACTCCTGATACTCAGAAGTATAGAGAGCTGATCAAAAACCTCAGAGCCTTCAGCCTTATATCACCTACTTTAGATCTCTGAGTGGTGGAATCATTGTGGACTTGGAAACAATCTGGTTTCCAGGGGCAGTGGTGGGGCGCACCTTTAATCCCAGCACTCAGGCGGCATAGTCAGGTGGATAGTTCGAGGCCAGCCTGAGCAAGTTTCAGGACGGTTAGGGCTACACAGAGAAACCCTGTCTTGATCCCCCCACCCCCCCAAAAAAACACCTTGGTTTCTGAGGAATTAGAGTTTGAATGACACCATAGGTATTTCCTTGTCTTCTTTTTCTTTTGAAAAGAGGAAATTGGCCTTTGAGGTTAGTTTATCTACTGAAGTCATATAATTAATTTATGATAGTTTATGGCAGAGATGTGAGGATTGTGCCCTCACTCTCTTGCCAGTGAAGGTATTTAAAAAGAGATGCCAGAGATCTATAGTCTATAAGGCTAGATGTGACTGTCCCCCCACCCCAAATGGTGCCTCTCCTTGGATTAAGAGAGAAGATAAAAGCAGGGCGGGTTGATATGCACATTTAATGCCAGCACTGGGGAGCCCGGGGCAGATGGATCTCTGGAAGTTTGAGGCCAGCCTGGTCCAGACAGTAAGTTCCAGGACAGCCAGGGCTATGTAGAGAGATCCTGTTACAAGAGAAGAAAGGAGGGAGGAAGAAAAGAAGAAGATTTAAAAACTGGTGTCTGGGTATCTACTTCTCTCCCCTAGGAAGTAAGGTCTGAATACCACAGACCTGCCTTTTTCTACCTACCTGCGTCCTGCTGTCTTCTCTGGCCTGGGTGATGATCTCATTAGACAGGTAGCAGACAGACAGCTCTTGTGCCCTCTTCTCTGACTCACTGGTTTATCTGGGCCCTCACAGAGTTAAGATCCAGATCAAAGGAATTCCAATTCTTCTTTTACTTATTTTTCTCCCTCTTTCTGTTTCTCTTTGGATGAAGCAGACTGTCAAGACTCTGAACCATGTTTTAACCTTGTTAAAACAGTGCCAAATTAAACAAAGATGAGGCTTATACAGTTTTACTTTTTTTGGAGCCTCACTTTTATGATTACCACATGTATTGTTTTTTAAATTTTTCTTTTAAATAACAAAAATACTAAAGGCTCTGAGATACCCTCAGTGCTCAAAACCCAACTTTCTTTGCTTTGTACTTTTTGTTGTTGGTGGTGGTGGTGGTGGTTTTCCAGGACAGGGTTTCTCTTTAACTTTGGTGCCTGTCCTGGAACTCACTCTGTAGACCAGTCTAGCCTCAAACTCACAGAGATCTGCCTGCCTGTGCCTCCCAAGTGCTGGGATTAAAGGTGTGTGCCACCACCACCTGGCTGCCTTGTACTTGTTAAAGCTAAAAGGCAGTGTTGCACTGAGCTCGTAATGCCACGGTCTGGAGCCCTGCTTCATGTTATGCAAAGTCACTAAGTGGGTGGTAGCAGCAGAGTGAGCACAGAAGGGCTGTACAGGGAAATTAGACTGAAAAGAGATGCAGTAGTGAAAATGTATGTACCATAATATGTAGTTCTCGTGTACATTACTTAATCACCATAACTCTGCTTCACATATGCCGAGGAAACCTGAAGCTCAAAAGCATGAAGACACATAATAAGAGATGGAACATGTCTACATTCTAGTGGTTTAAACAGATAGATTACCGCCATTTTGAAGGCCAGGGGAAGAGGTTTCCCAAGTTAACTTCTAGCCAGGCTACATATACTGTGCCAGGCCCACCTGACTACAGTGTAAGACCTTTCCAGAAGTGTTGGCAAGATGGCTTAGTGGGTAAGGGCACCAGCCATCAGGCCTGATGACTTGAGTTTGGTCTCTGGGACCCACAAGTTGTCCTTTGTCCCTCACATGTATGTTTTCATACTAAGTAAATAAAATGTAATTAAAAAAACTCCAGTAAAAACAATCCTCAAATCCAAATAGTTTAGGTCTTTATTTCCTTGCATGATCCACTTAAAGTCAGATGCTGTCCTCTCAGGCCTGCTGGTGGCTCTTGTCTTCACTGTGCTGAAGCCCTCGTAGAGCACTGCCCATCCTCAAGAACTCTGGCTGCGCGCCTCCCTCGCTCATCTGCACAACCGTGCTGGCTTCTTTGCTACCCCGATGCGTCTGCCCTGTGCTGAGTCTCTTATAGTCATCCTTCCTAAGTGGAACACTTCCTCCTTCTGCATGACTTCCTCACCCCTGCATTCTTTGCTTAAGCATGAATTTCTCAGTTAGCCATTCTCTGGCCAGAATTGTAGAATCGTGCATCATTTTCCTTACCTCGTTTATCATTGGACAGATTCATGACTGACTAGTTTCTTGATGGAGCTGTCTCTCAGAATGTAAGTGCCACCAAATGGGGGATTGGCCTGTGTATGTGACTCTTGGATATAGTTGGAGTATGATAATTTTCTAATGATCATAAAAAATTGCAATGTATTTTAGACTAGTATGTTCTTCAGAATGTGACTTTTTGTGAAGTGTACAAAGTAATTGGTTTCATTATCACAGTTTCATACGGTATCAAAATACGTACTTTACTCTTATCGCCCACCCCTCATCCCCCACTCCTGTGCCTCTGTTTCCTTCCTCCCCCAGATAGCTTCACTTCTGCTTCCATGCCATATATGTGCATGCATATGTTAAATCTAGTTTCTACATGTAAAGGAATCACGATCCCCCTCCCATTTACCGTTCTCCCCTTCCCTTTGGAGTACTTCATCTGCCCATCTAGGTTCTGCATGACAGAAACTGGAGTTTCTTTTGGAGTCTGGGTTATTTTTCTTAGCATAGTGATAACCTAATCTATCTGTTTACCTGGTAATGATACAATTTTGCTTTGTATGTGTGTGAGAGAGAGGTGTTTGTATGTACAAAGGCAAAGGTTGGCAGCAGGTGTCTTCCTTTCTTGCTTTCCATCTTTTTCTTTTTTCTTTGAGACAGGGTTTCCCTGTGTAGCTCTGGCTGTCCTGGAACTCGCTTTTTAAACCAGGCTGGCCTCGAGCTCACAGAGAGAGATCCACCTCCCTCTACCTCCTGAGTGCAGGAATTAAAGGTGTGCACCACCACTGCCCGGCTGCTTTCCACTTTTTTTTTTTATCTCTCTCACTAAAGCTGGAGCTCACTTGTTCAGCTAGACTAGCTGGCCAGAGAGCTTCTAGGGAGTCTCCTGTCTCTGCTTCGCCATCACTAGGGTTATAGTTGTATATCACCATGCCCAGCTTTTTACGTGGGCTGGTCTCTAAAGGTCCCTTTGCTTGCATGGCAAACATTTTACCAGCTGAGCCACCTCAATCCAATTTGATTGTCCTTTACAGCTGAATAAAACACCTATGTTGTATATGTAAGTGTAATCACGTTTCTTACCTAATTACCTGTTGATGGACATCTAGGCTGCTGTGAATGTCAAGTATGCCTTTAAAGCAGTGGTGTGATTCTCAGTCAGTGACTTGTGACCCCTTAGGGCTCACATATCAGATACCCTGCATATCAGATATTTATGTTACGATTCATAACAGTAACAAAATTTCAGTTATGAACTAGCAACGAAATAGTTTTATGGTTGGGGGTCACCACAACATGAGGAGCTGTTTTAAAAGTGTCGCAGTATTAGGAAGGTTGAGAACCACTGCTTTAAATCATTGTGTGATAGGCCCAGTTGAGACTACAAAGTAGTCCAGTGGCTTTCAGGGTGTGGTTGAGGACCCTTTGATATCCTGAACTCTCTCAAATGGAGCAAGATGGAAATGTTTATATGGTCTAAAATCGTTGGTCTTTTTAACTGTTGTGGTCTCATGAGTGTACAGTTTATTTTCCTAAAGCTCCATGATGGAGTTTATCAACAAATGAATGCTGAATTAAATGTGAAAAGTTTTCTTTTACATGCTAGCAAGATGAAATATTGATAGATATAACCCACATAACGAAAGCTCTTTGAAGTCCCCAGTAACTAGAAAAGGGAGAAAGAATCTTACCCCCAGGAAGTTCTGAGAAGTGAAAGTCTGAAGCACAGGCTGGAGCTGCAGTGTGCAGTGCTTGTCTTTTGAGTGTGCAGCCCTAGACTCATAGTTCAATCCCCAGCACTTAGAGAGGCGGGGAGGAAGTAGTGGTGGCTAGGTTTCTGACTCTGCTGCCTTTTAAGTCTGTGGCAGTAGCATTACTTGATTTCTCTTCCTGTAGCTCGACTTCTAACTGGTTTTAATAATAAAAACCCAGAGTCAGATATTGAGGTAAATGCTAAAAGATCAGAGAAGTAAAGGAGCCAGCCACTAGAGAGACTTTTTTACTTCTGCTGAATACTCAGACCAAAGGGGGCAAGATCCTGTCTCCATGAATTCTCAGACCGAATGCTATGAGCTTCTGTCTCCTCTCGCTTTACATTCCTCTCTCCTCCCAGCCATATCATTTCCCATCTCCACCTCCCTAGTGCTGTCATTAAAGATGTGAGCTACCACCGCCTGACTTTGTTTCTCTTTTAGACTGGGTCAACTGTAGCCCAGAGTGGCCTTGAACTCAAAAGTTCCATCTGCCCTTGTGCTGGGATTAAAGGTGTTGCCACCACTGCCTGGCCTCTGTGGCTAACTAGTGGCCCTCTCTGCACTCTGATCTTCAAGAAAGCTTTATTTGTTAGATCACAAACAAAATGTGATCACATGTTCCTGTCACCTCTCCCATAAACTAGTATTGCAGCAATACCTGTCACAGGGACTGTTTAACATATGTGAAGTGCTTGTCACAGTTTCTGCCACACAGAAAATGCCATGTTTGAAAAATATTATTGTAGTAAGTTGTTGTTTAGGGGATCTTTAATTCCACTTAATGTGTATAATTTTTAATTCTTGGGGTGGAGAGACGACGGCTCAGTAGTTAAAGGCACTTGTTTAGCAAGTTTAGTGACCTAAGTTCAGTGCAGAGAACCCACATGAAAATGGGAGGAGAGAACTGACTTGCCCTCCACAGGCGTCAGTGATGCATATGCCTGCACATGTGCATATCCTCACACACACCACATACAAGTACAATAATTTTAAAAAGTTTATTCCTGGGTTTACTCTCTTGGTATTTGGCAGCTCGAACATTTAAAATTTTTTTTTTGTTTTGCTAGCTTTAAAACAGTTTTAAGAAATTGTTTTAAGGAAACTAAAAGATAGGAAAGTATTTGTTTTTAACAATGTTAACATTGTTAAATGTTTGTTTTTAACAAAGTATGTTCAAAGTATAAAAATGTTTTTCATGCTTCCATCTAATCTAGAATATGGGGGTTGGAGATGTAGTTCAGTTGATAGATTGCTTGCCTACCATAGAAGAAACCTAGGGGTTTCGTTCCCAGAAGTTCCTAGGTGGGGAAGAGTGGTGTGTGCCTCTAAATTCAGTCATGGATGGAGACACGATCCCAAGTTCAAGGTCATCTGCAACAACGCTAAAGAGGTTGAGGTTAGTCTGCTACAGAGACCATGACTAGGAAGGAAGGAGGGAGGATGGGAGGGAGGGAGAGGGAGAGAGAGAGAGAAAAGGAAAGGAAGGCTCTGAGGCTGTCTACCAAAATAATTAACAGTTCTTGCAGGAACTAAGACTTGATTAGAGATTTTCTTTATTGGACCTTTGTGTTTTTCTGTATCTTTCTGATTTTCTATGGTGAACATTTCTGTTTAGATAAATCCCATATTAATTTTCATGTCTCTGTGCATGTGTAGTTTGGTTAAAAGAGGAGGAAGTAGCTGGAAAGCCTGGTGTCTTGGGTTAGGAGCCAGAACTGTGAGTTTAGGATGAGAGACGTTCCAATACTGCCCTGAGCAAACTGTGCCTATCAGGGGCATGCCATCTCATTCGCTGTATTCCCACCAACCTGTTTGTATAAATCCCTTTTACATTTTGCCTTTGTTTCTATTTTGTAAGATTTATTGAGATTTATCTTTGCAGTGTTTGTGTTAGGCCGTGTTCTTGGCAGAGCTGTAGGCCTTTCCTGTGCATACTAACCTACTCTCATTTGACCAAACCTTTCAGAGGATTTTATAAGCTGAAAATAATGCCATTTCTTTTTTATGGTTAATCATAATTTGACTCCTTTGAGCATAAAATGGTGGCTTCAGTATAATATGCTTTAATTATTAAAAGTGAATTTCTATAATATTCGTTGTTCTATGAAAATCTTTTCCCCTTCCATGAGGCAAGGTCTCTCCTATAGCCTCAGATGACCTTGAGCTCTTGATCCTGTTGCTTCTGCCTGCTAAGTGCTGGAGTTACAGAAGTGTGCCGCCAGGCCCAGGTATACAGTTCTGGGATTGAATGCAGACAAACCCTCTGCCAGCTCAGCCACATCCCCTGCCTGGAAATGTGAAAGTCTTAGCCCGTGTGCTCCTTACTCAGATTGTTTGCCTGAGCTTTGTACAGAATCAGGAAGATTTACAACAAAGAATAAAAATGTTACTGTGAAGTACGCTGACTTCCTCCCTTTCTCTTCTCTCTTGTTTTGGGACACGGGGCATCTCTTAGCCCATGTAGACTATGGTAGAGGAGGATAACCTTGGATTTCTGATCTTCCTGCCTCAACCTCGAATGCTAAAATTACAGCTGTTTGTCACACACCAGGCTATAAAGAATTCTCAAAATCCATAAAGAGTGGACAACATCTGGACATTTCAGTATATGTGATGCTGGGCAGTTGTGGGCAGAGGCAGCAGATTTCTGTGTTTCCATATGCATGACGAGACCCTGTCCAAAAAAGAAAAAGATGCTAACAATGATCTCTTAAAAGTCCCTAAATGATATTAATTGGCATAGAAATGCAAATGAAAGCCATAAAGAGATGCCAGTATGTACCTTGTAGAATAGTTAAAATGGAAGAAAGACTGTTAATTCTGAGTGCCTGTGGAAATGTGCAGCATTGGGAGTCACGGTGTGGAATATAAAATGGGAAGGCAACTCAGTACAAGGTAAATATATTAGTATACTACCCAGCAACCCAGTTTCTAGATCTTTACACAAGAAACGTGGAAACATACATTTGTACTGAAGGTTCATAACAACTTAGTTGTTAGTCACTCCAAACTGGAAACCACCTAAATGGCTGTTGGCAGGTAAAAGACAGTACTAATATAAACTGGAATGCTAGCAATAAAAATGAGCATGTTACCAATTCACAGACTGCCACCATGTCTGTATTCTGTGAACTGTATAAACATTGTATTAAATGTAAGAAACCAGATTCTTCTACATACTCTCAGTTCATACCCACTCTTAGAAATGATGACTTTAGAGATGGGTCTTTCAGAGGACCCAGTCTCTGTAACAAAAACTCAAAACTGCCTGTAATTCTGTTTCCTGAGAATCCAGTGCCCCTGGCTTCTCTGGGTACCTCCATACATGGCACAAATCCACATGCAGATATACACAGATACACAAATTAAAATAAATATTTTTAATTAATTTTTTGTTTTATGTATATGGGTATTTGGCCACTATGTATGACCATACATCACATATAAGTCTGGTGTCTATAGAAGCCTGAAGCTGGCGTCAGATCTCTCTGTAACTGGAGCTGTGAGCTGCCATGTGGGTGCTGGGAATTGAACCCAAGTCCTCAGGAGGAACAGCCAGTGCTCCTACTCACAAGTCATCTCTCTAGCCCTAGTTTCCCCCTCCCTCCCTCCCTCCCTCCCTCCCTCCCTCCCTCCCTCCCTCCCTCCCTCCCTCCCTCCCTCCCTCCCTCCCTCTCTTTCTTTCTTTCTTTCTTTCTTTCTTTCTTTCTTTCTTTCTTTCTTTCTTATAGGCTGTGATGGGGCTGGAGAGATGGCTAAGTGTTTAAGAGGACTTGTTGCTTTTGTAGAGGGCCTAAGTTTGGTTTCTAGCACCCATGTAGGGCAACTCCAGACGGATTCAATGTCCTTTTCTAGCCTCTGTTGGTTTACACCCATATTAGCATGCTTGGGCATACACAAAATACAGACTGGAATATAGCTCCATGCTTTTAAAAAATGAGTGATGTGTTGTGGGAAGAAACACCTATTGCTAACTCCTGAGACAGTTACATGGAATGAAAAAAGTTACATATTGTATGATATTTGTATGAACTCAGAAGTTTGAGTTTGTTATTGTTTGACAGCTGGCCTTGAACTCACAGAGATCTGTCTGCTTCCATCTCCAATACAGGATTAAAACCTCTGCCACCAGGCTTGGCAAAATGTAGAACTATGAAGAGATGTAGTTGTTATTCTGAGAGTGGTGAGCATAGTTCTGCACTAGGAGGCCAAACACGAAAGAAGACAGGCTAGTCTTGATTGTCATTCTCATTGATTGCAGTACCATACTGTGGCTTTGTAACTCGTTGATCAATAAGGGAAACTGGTTAAGGATGTGCTGATTTCCTTGTTTTTACAGGCATGCGTAGATCTATAATTAGCTCAAAATAAAAAGTTTAGTTTAAAAAAATGCAGACAGTTTGGCAGTTTTTCAAAAAAATAAAGCATAGCCCATATGACCTAGCATTTCTACTTTTAGCCCAAGAAAGTCAAAACATTGTCTTTACAAAAACTTGTACACAAATATTCCCTGCAGTGCTGGCAAGATGGCTCAGTGGGTAAAGACACTTGCTGACAGGCCCTTATGTCTATCTTTTGTTTGTTTGGTTTTCGAGAGGGTTTCTCTGTGTTACAGCCATGACTGTCCTGGAACTTGCTAGACCAGGCTGACCTCGAACTCACAGACATCCACCTGCCTCTGCTTCCTGAGTGCTAGGATTAAAGGTGTGCACCACCACCACCCAGCATGCTGTACGTCTTGAGTTTGATCCCTGGAACCTACGTGGTTGAAGGAGAGAACTGACTTCCACAAGTTGTTCTTTGACCTACATATATGTACCACATACTCATTACTCAAACCCAAATAAATAGATAGATAAATGTTTGAAAAAGGTTCTTTGCAGCATTATTTATATAGCAAAAAAAAGACAGTCCATCTCACAGTAAAAACTTTAAAGTGTGATATAACCATGTAGTAGAATACTAGTCTGCCATGAAAAGGAATGGAGAACTGACATTCAGTGAACCTTAAGATATGCTGACAAATCTGAAGAGAGTGCAGCTGTTTAGATCTCTTCCTGCTCTTGCAGAGAACCCAGGTTCTATTTCCTGCACCCAAGCTGCAGCTCACAATTGTCTTTAACTCTTAATTTCAACTCTACCTTCTGACTTCCAGGGAGACCATGTACACACATGATGCACAGATGTATATCATACATGAAAGCAAAACTCTCATACACATGACATAAAGTAAAAATTTAAAAAGATACTGTGCCAAGTGAAAGAAAGTAGGCACTGAAGGAGTCACACTGCGATTATGTTCCTATGGAATGTCGGAATGCAAAGCCGTCCTGCACAGGAGATGGAGGAGTGGGGCCTGATGAGCTAATGAAGGCACATGGGATAGCATAGTGCTTATGCTTATGACGCTTGGTGAATTGTGTGGAAGTTAACTGGGTTTTAAATTCTGTGACACGTGGCTGTAGCCCTAGCTACTTGGGAGGCTGAAGCAGGTGACCAAGAGCAGCAAGCATGGAAAAGCCGGGCGGTGATGGCGCACACCTTTAATTCCAGCACTCGGGAGGCAGAGGCAGGCGGATCTCTGTGAGTTTGAGGCCAACCTAGTCTACAAGAGCTAGTTCCAGGACAGGCTCCGAAAGCTACAGAGAAACCCTGTCTCGAAAAACCAAAGAAAGAAAGAAAGAGAATAACATGGCCAACATAGTAAGACCCCATTTTGAAAGAAAAGAAAATCTGAGGAAAAAGTTGTGTAGGTTATTGGGGTAACAGACAGAAGTGGAAGGAGAAGATGACTCAAGGCCTGATGATACAAAAGATGCTAAGGCTTCTGGGCTCTCTGGAGTGCCCTGGGGTCACAGCTGTGAGCATATGTCCATGAGCACTGAGCTGCAAAGTGGGCGGATTTATCTAAAGTTCAATAAAATTGATTTTTAAAACTTATACAACTATGTATAATTGCAAGCTTAAAGTGACTGCTAGGTAGGAATAATCATGCAGTCCTTACTAATCTAAAGAAACAAAAGTCTGGTGCTGAGTTGCACAGTGAACCAGGGTGATGTCAGCCAACCTGTGCCTTCGACCTTTGGCCTAGCATGGCTTTGTCGCTGTTATTTCCCCCCAGAATCTATGAGTGGGTGCAATTGCTCTATTTTGTTTGTTTCTATTTATTGCATTCTTTTCCTCTGTGTGCAAGTTGAAGGATGTCCTAGTAGATAACAGAGGGAGGTGGATGCCTCTCACCGACACTTTTGGGTGCTCAGTTAATCTGGGCACAGGAGGTTGGCTAGAATGACTCCTGAAGAAAGGGCATGGGTAGCACTGCTGGGCAATGCTTAAAAAACAATCAGGGCCAATTGTGGGCACCTGTATCGCCTCTGGTCTCGCTCGCCCCGCTCTCTTGCCACAAGTAGGCTGTCTAAATAAGTGTTACAGAAAACCTGTGAAAGCTTGAGAAGAGTTCTAGAAGGGACCTGTGATCCTTCCACCTCCCACCCTTCACCTGCTCTCTCTCAGTTCTTAGGTACCGCTGGTGGATTGTGCCACATGGTAAAGGCTCTGTTTTTCTTTGTTGCCCTGGTGCTAGGGCTTGTGTTTAGGGCATGGGGGATGCTAGGCACAAATCTTGTTTTTCCTCAAAGGTGGTACGGCTTAAAAACAGCCTTTCTTGAATTGACACACACCAAATAGGAAAATGCAGAAGTAAGCAAACACAGAGGCACATTCCAGAGTTCTAAAAGGATTTTGTAGGAATCCTAGCAAAGTCTATAAAATAAAACTGTAAAATAAAAGCTGGCACCTTCATGGGTTTGCCATGTATGGAAGGAAGAGCTCACTTGTCCTGTGTTCTACTTCTCAACACCTCTGACCATTGGTTGAGGGTCCCTGGTCGTCTTCACCCACAACAACCAGTTATATGGCTTTGTGACACCAGGTTTCTTACTAGCTTCCTGGAATGATGAGTATAGACTTGATGAGCATAGAGCTCCATCCCAAAGACCACTCAGCCTTAATCATTAGCTGTGGGGTTACCAGTGTGCTCACAGACTCTGCATAATGGCTATAAATCAGGTTTCCACAATCCTCTGTGAAGATAGAATGGCCCACTCATGATCCTCCTGCCTCAGCTTTGCAGGTGTTGAGGTTATTGATGCATGCCACCATACTCTTCAGCCTGGTTCCTCTCTGACCCAGAAAGTGAGGGTAGAACTGTGTGGTTCTAGTCTTCTAATCTTGTGATCGATTCTGACTGTAGCCTCTTTCCTAAGCCCTGTGTTGGCCTACACTTAGTGCACAGGCTTGCCGTGAATCACAAAAGCTGCCAGTGCCTTGGTCGCTCTTACTGCGTAGGAAATGCTAGGCTCCCATTAATTAGTAGCTCAATGCCAGGAGTGGGGATGAAGACCAAATATGTCCTTATAAACCACACTAGCACAGTGTGTGGGACTCTGATCCAGCTTCCATAACTCTCATAGTCCTCACAACAACTGTATGAACTCAATGCCTTTATTATCCTCTTTTACAGAAGAGGGAATTGTGGGGCAAAATGGGTATGAAACCTGCCCAGTGCCACACACCTAGTGAGGTAAGGGTGGAGCTAAGAGTCTGTCCAGATGGTCTGGCTTCAGAATCTGTGCTCTTTACCTCTGCAGTTTCTTTTCCTTTAGAACAAACTTCAAACCCTTCACACCGTTGTTTGGTGACTCTTTGTAGACAATTCTGATCATCCTCTGCTCCATTATCCTGGTATGTAACCTAGCTGTCATGTTTTACTCTGACCCCCCCCCCATCACTACCCCACACTGACTGTTAAACAGAAACCTTCAAACTTTTTTTTTTTTTAATTCTGTTGTTCTAGTTCTCCTTTCTGCAAAGGGACAAGCCTTTCTACAGTTGAACTTGTTCAGGAGTAAATGAGTATACAACAGACTGTAAATTCACTTAGAAACCTATTCACAAGATGAGGATTGGTGCCTTCTGGGGAGCCAGTGTCGCATGTTGAAACTAAGGAAATCTTGAGTATCGTGCCGTAGATGCGCATTAGAAATGCTGTGGCTGGGTGGTGGTGTTCCACGCCTTCAATCCCAGCACTCGGGAGGCAGTGGCGGGCAGATTCTGAGTTCGAGTTTACCAGATGTACAGAGCAAGTTCCAGGGCAGGCTCCAAAGCTACAGAGAAACCCTGTCTCAAAAAAGGGAAAAAAAGGGAGACAGTGGAATTGGAGTGGGAGCTTGTGCAGTGTGACGGTCTGGTTCGCTCTGCTTGAGAAGGTGTTCCTGGCTTCTTCCCTTTCTATCTTGAGAAGGCTCCGAGAAGCTTTACAGCTGAGTTACTGCCTCCGCCCCATAAGAGGATCGAAAATAACTGTTCATTAGTTGATCCTGAAAATGCTTTTGCATTTAGGCTTTTGGTCCATTATGACTAAAACTGGCTTTGGTGGTTGGTCTGCATACTTCCAGAAAAGTCTGTGAATGTGAGAAAAAAATATTATATATATATTTGTGGAATTCACACCATGCTGAATATTACATGACAGACATTTTGAGAACCTAAAGAAAAAAATGTGATTCCCCACATGCCTATGGACTATATTCTGGTCATTTTAGAATAAAAATTTAAACTGGGCCACCGGATCTCTGAGTTTAAGGTCAGGCTGGTCTACAGAGCGAGTTCCCAACAAAAAACCCTGGCTTAACCAAACAAGAATAAAAATGTAAATAATACCTGGTGTAGAGTATCTGTGCTCTGACACCAGTAGATGGGTTTGCTGCTGTGTGTGACTTTATCTCCTGCCCACCTGGCTTTACCTCCCCCAACTTTCCTCTTGCTTCCTAGGCTTCCTCTCCCCTCTTTCCCTGCCTTATGCCTTCCTACTCATCCTTCACCCTTTCCTCACACTTTCTCATTCTCTGTTTCTTCATTGTGCATATACTTTGACACTATATGTTTATGAGATTTTTTTAAAAGATTTATTTTTGCCGGGCAGTGATGGTGCACACCTTTCATTCCAGCGTTCAGGAGGCTGAGGCAGGCAGATCTCTGTTCAAGGCCAGCCTGAACTAGCACAAAAGGATAGGCACCAAAGCTACATGGAGAAACCCTGTCTCGAAAAACAAACAAAATCAAAAATCAAGAAGATTTATTTTTAACTTATGTGTGCGGATTTCTTGCTTGCATGTATTTATGTGCGCCTTGTGTATACCTGGTGCCTGAGGCCAGAGGAGACTATAAGATCTCCCGGGGCCGTAGTTACAGATGGTTGTAAGCCACTGAGTGGTTGCTGGGAATTGAGCCTGGGTCCTCTGGAAGAGTGCTCTTAGCTGGTGAGCCATTTCTCAAGCTACCTGTTTATGAAACTTTTGTTTGTTGTATATTTCTTCTTGTTTGTTTCTTTGGAGACAGATTTCTCTGTGTAGCCCTAGCTGTCCTAGAACGCACTCTATAGTCCAAGCTGGCCTCGAACTCAGAGATCCGCCTGCCTCTGCCTCCCGAGTGCTGGGATTAAAAATGTCTGTCACCAGCCAGGCACAGGCAGGCAGATCTCTCTGAGTTGGAGGCCAGCCTGGTCTACAAGAGCTAGTTCCAGGACAGGCTCCAAAAACCATGGAGAAACCCTGTCTCGAAAAAAAACAACAACAAAAAAAGTGTGTGTGCCACCACCACTCAGATGTTTCTGTTCAGTTAAAAACATTAGAAACCAAAAGAGGCGACTGGGTGTCTGTCTTTCTCTCTCCATGTCTACTTCTGCTCCCCTTTTTGAGACAGGGGCTCACTGTGTAAGCCCTTAGCTGGCTTGGAATTCATTATATAGACCTCAAACTCACAGGGGTCCACCTTCCTCTGCCTCCAATACATGTGTCACTACATCCAGTTTTTTGGTAGTAGGGACTCTAATTTTGTGACTTTGCTTGGCTTTTATTGGATATTGGGGATTTTAACTTAGGTTCTCTTGCTTTTATGGTGAGTATTCTTAGTCCCAAAGCCAGGTATCTTATCTATATTAATATTTTTTTCAATACATTCAAGTATCTGTTACTATTTTAATCAGCATTTGTTAATGTTAAACGCTGTATAAATGTATGTATACTATGAATGAACAGATCGGACATGAAGTATTATAGAGATTGGGAAGAAGAGAGCCAGGTCTCCAGCCCAACAATGCTGTAGGATAATTTTCCCCAAAGAGCAAATATAAATTGTCCTGTTAGCAAGGACTTTCTAGTTCCTTCTTACAATTGAGAGGATCACTAGCCATAATGTGGTGGCACATGCTTTTAATCCCAGCACTCAGGAGGCAGAGATAGGTAGATCTCTAAGTTCAAGTCCATGAGGCCAACCTGGTTTACAGAGCAAGCGCCAGGTCTATAGAGCAAGTTTCAGGACAGCCAGGGCTACAAACCCTATCTCAAAAAACAGAGGTGTGTGTGGGGGGGGAATCATTAAACAAACTTAAACCATTAACTTTTCTTGCATTTTGAGAAACAAGATTCTCATTTTTGTGGGGTTAATGAAGATCTATATGCACAGAATGTTGGCATTTGCATCAGTAGCCTTGTCTTGGCCCAGGGTTGAACTGAGGGTTCACTCTTGGTTTGATAAAGAGCTAGTGTGTATGTGCTTGGGAGCATTTTTTTTTTTTTTTTGGTTTATTGGTTAGGGGCTTTAATGGATCTTTTCTGTCTGGGTGTGGCGGTACATGCCTTTAATTTTAGTAGAGGCAGGAGGATCTCTGAGTTGAAGGCCAGCCTGGTCTGCACTAAGTAAGCCTTGGTATGGGCTAAGTGAGTAAGATTCTATCTCAAAAAAATAAGTTTCCAATGTACTTAGCTTTGTCTAGGCCTTGGTAGATCATTGTGGCATATTTTAGTCAAAGGATTTAACAGTGTTGATTGAAATGGCAAGTGTTCTTTTGGAAGCTTAACAGTTCATGCTCAAAACAAGAGTGTTAATATCTAGTACTTCTTCTAAGTACATTGATGGTTAACCTCCTGCATGACAGAGTGCTTCTCAGGTTAAGATTGAGAGATATGTGGGGCTCTTGGAAACCCATGGCTCAGACTTTTTCCAAAGCTGTCTTCGTAAGGACGTATCTATCTTTAACTAGCTGTGGTGGCCATGGATTAGCCTGCCATGGCAGACTTTCCTCCTTGGGAAACTGCCCTTCTGATTCTTTCTTTTGTTACTTTAAGCTTTCTAAATTTTCTTTGTTCTTTGCAAGCTGTAGAAATTTCTTTTCATAGCAAGAGTTACATAAAATGAGATTTAGAAAATTTTAGTTAAACAAATGCCTTTGTAAACTAACCATGAAAAGATGAATCACTTCAAGTTTACGAATGACTCTTAAATGCAGATTGCTAGGGGTGATGTTACGGTACGGGTTTCTTGGATGTCATCCCTTTGAGCCCTGGAGCTAAATAGCAAGAGGCTACATGCTCAACCATAAAGCATTAGCCGCTGCCAACATTACATCAGTTTCACAAAACCTCACTGGCTAATTATCCCTTGGGATTGGACATGGATCTGGCAGCTTGTGAAAGCTGCTTTTTCCGATTTCTGTCTTCCTGGCTGTGACATATCCCAAAGGAATGAAGTTGAGAAATCATCATCTTTTGAAAGCTCTTGACTTCTCATTCCCACAGTGGTTCTCATGGCCAGGATTGAAAGTTGCTTCTGAACTTGAGGAGGCCCTTTATATAGTCTATGACCAGGGAGGGTGATGGTAAGGTGCCTGGTTGTGTTTTTGATGCTAGTGTCCATGGGTTCAAGTATGTTTCTGCAGCCTCCTCTTTATACCAAGATTGAAAAAGGTAGACAAACTCAGACTCAAGTCCATGGTCTCTGTGTCTGTTGACTTTGCTGTTGACCTCGGTGACGGTCACTCTTTCCTGCAGGAAGAAGTACTGTGTGATGTCGAACAGTCCTCCTAATACCTTTGCGCCTCATCCTTCCCTGATTTATGTTTGATACTGTCTCTTTATTTTGTGCCTTTCAGGGTTCTTTACTTAAAAACTAAGCATGTAGTAAGTTAACTGGGAAGTCTTTGAACACCATTCTGTTAACAAAGCTCAGGAAGAGCAGAAACCGACAAAGACTAGTCAGAGTGAAGGCCAGGCCACAGGCGGCCCAGTCGTGAAGCACTGTCCATAGGTCTGCTGGACTCCTGCTGCTTGTGGGGCTGCCAGCGTGTGAAGGGTAGTTCTGATTCTGCTTCTCAGTTTCACGTGCTTTCTTGATAATTCCATGTTCTTGATGGGAGAATCCTGTCATTTTTTTGCTTGGATTATTCGTTTGTGAGCTAGAGGCCAGGGAGCCCAGAGAGGAGAAATCTGTTTCTGTGGAAGGAAGATGGTGTCTCTTCCTTCTCTTGCCATTGAAATGTCTCCTAATGAAAGGGGCTCAAGTGCTGGACAACTAAAGTCTAGGATGTCTCTTCACAGTAGCTGGCCCCCATCCTTATGGCCATGGTTCACTCTCAAAGTATGTTCTTGGCCCAGGCTTGACCCTTATGTATTATGTTTCCTGGGGAGTCTATTTGTGTTTGCCCAGCATAGAGCAACGACAGACTGGAGAAACCATTCACTCCTTCCAAGCCCCGCTTGGTGAACCAGTGAGGTTGTTGGGGTTACTTGGAGGAGCATGAATGTAGGGATCGCTCGCAGGCACTTAGGTGACAACTCACAGAAGCTGTACTATATAACACTGAAGCTGCTGGGAGAGTCTCCTGAGTCTTGTGAGTGTCCTGACCTCTGTGAGCCTTGCTTCTTCCAAGAAGTGATTCAGGCCAGAGCGGGAGCAGCCATACAGACAGATAACCCTTCTTCCCCTCGTCTACATAGTTTCTCTCCCCAAAACTCACCTCAACCTTCGGCTTCAAATACCACTTGCCAGCTGGTGTGTGTGTCTGTGCCTGTGGCCCTGACCTGGTCCTTATTCTAGACTCTGCTAAGCCGCTACTTCTTCCACTGGACACCTAGATGACTCACAAGCATTTAAAGCTGACGTCATCATTCCTTTGATTATCCTGAAGCCTGCGATTCCTAACCAAGAATAGCAGGTGTCATCTTTGATTCCTCTCCTTTCCTCACACCTGTGGCTGAGTTTCATAGGCTGGTCTTTGACTTTTCCTGGTTTGTCCCACTGCCCTAGATCATATCCTCACTTTGTGCTTTTTTCCCCAGCAGCCTTTCTAGTTGGTTGCCCTGCCTTAGAACCCAACTCTCCTCTGATCTATTGTTTATTCAGTTACCAAGAGTTCCTCTTTACCTCCTGTTCTTTTCTGTTTGTTTTTTTAAAGAAATTTGGATGCCTTGTGAGTGGTCAGAAGCAACTTGGGAGAGTCATTTCTTGCTTCTAACATGTAGGTTCCAGGGATCAAACTTAGGTTTTCAGTCTGGCTGTTGATGCCTTTATTTACCTGCTGGGCCATATAACCAGCCAATGTTTTGTTTTTTTTTTAATTTTTATTATTTGTATTTTATGTGTATAAGTGTTTTGGCTGCATGTATGCGTATGAATCACATGTATGCCTTGTATCTGAGTAGGCCAGAAGAGGATGTTGGGTTCCCTGTCAGCCAATGCATAGGTATTTTTTAATTAAACCAGGATCTGCAAAAGCAGCAAGTGCACTTAACTGCTGATCTCTCTCTCTCTCTCCTTCCCTCCCTCTCTCTCCCTTGCAACCTTGTTTGTTTATTTCAGGTAAGGTCTTAGTTTTCCTCCCTTTCCAGACAGGGTCTCCCTATATACATACCTCTATAGGGGGAGTGCTGGAATTAAAGGCATTTGACACCATGCCCAACAAAAGTCCCCCCCCCCCTCTTTGATTTCTTTTTTTAAAGACAGGATTTCTCTGTGTAACAGTTCTGACTGACCTAGAACTCATTCTGTAGACCAGGCTGGCCTCAAACTCACAGAGACCTGCCTGCCTCTGCCTCTCAAGTGCTGGAATTAAAGGCATGTACCATCACCACCTGGCAAAAATCTCATTTTTTAGCCTCGGCCAGATTGAATTTTTTATCAGTCTTTCTGCCTGAACCTCTGAAGTGCTAGGATTGTAGGCATGAGCCACACACTGCACCTGGACACTGTTCCTACAGATCACTTTTAACCATTTGACTTTCTTACGTGGAACTCTTTGGTTTACTATGGGATTTAAGTATATGTATGTGTATAATCTGTCATTGTTGGATTATTTCCCTCATAGTCTTAATGAGTATTGACTAGCTTTAGGGTTCTAGAAGTGATAGTTCGCTACTGGTGTCCTTGTAGTTTCTGTCCTTGGCCCTGCCCTGACCACCCCCCTTTGTGCACGGGGCGCTGCTAACGTCCACTTGTCTTTCCAGATAAGGCCTGGCTCTTTTGAGGTGTGTGTTAACTTGTGTGCACTCCTCCCATGAAGGTGTGTCTCTTTCCTTGTGACTCCCCCATTTTCCTTTTTTTATTTGATGTGTATTAGTGTTTTGGATGCACGTATGTCTGTGTACTATATACATGCAGTGTGCCCTCAGAGGTGTCAGATTACCCTGGAACTAGAGCTACAGACGGTTGTGAGCTGCTTTGTGGGTGCTAGGAATTGAACCCGGGTCTCTGGAAGAGCAGCCAGTGATCTTAAGTGCTGAGCACCCTCCTTGTGTCCATACCACCACAAAGTACTTGGCTGAGTGCATTCCCGGCTGGTTTCACAGTTACAGAAAGCACATTCTTGAAAAAAGAGGTGTCTTGTTTCTGAATCCCTAGGTTCTGGCATGTAGCTGCTATGTAACAATTTTATTTAGGACTGACGAATAAAGAGCATTTTGAGAAATGAAACAGCACGTGTGCTGACGCTGGCATCATTGGCGTTTCTTGGAAGCGTTAAGTACTCACCAACCAACTCTAGAGATCAGTCCCTGGGAGCAGATTTGATCTTATTTCAGCCTGTTATCTGTCTGCAGGTGGCCAGAAGCCCAAGAACCTTATCAGCTCATCAGATGATTTTTGTCTTCTCTGTGATCAACTTTTATAGTCTTTCCAAGGAAGTTGATCAGCTGTGGTTCCCCGTGGCTTTCCCAGCTGTATAGTTTCACTCCTGAAGAGGATTCAGGTCACCGTGGCTATTCCTCACCCTACAGCCGCTGACTCACTGCTTTGACTGCTCTAATGGCGGACGGTTACACAGTGCCTAATATTCATACTGTGAAAATACCCTAGAAAGTCGGGGGCTAGAGGCACCACCATTGGTACCTCTAGTCCCATCCTACAGCTCTCATTTGGTCTCTTTATTCCCACTACAAATCTTGGCAGCACACACAGTATATAGTTTAAGTTGGCTTATTTTTTATTTTTTAGGCCTTGACCACTATCTTGATTTACTGCACTGGGAAGAGTAAATTTTGATTTTTCTTTCTTTCTTGTTCCTCCTTCTGAGGGAGCCTGCGTCATTGAGAAATATTTAACCTCATGGCCTTGCACTAGGGCTGGAGATTTGCCTAAGGGAACTGGAAGCTGGCAGTGTTTTTACTTAAATTCCCCCTTAAGGGGTGGGGGTTTTTAGCAGAATCAGCCAAAACAGCTCAATGCTGGGAAATTTTTTAGTAGCAAGGCTGTTGCCATTAGGTTACTGAAAATATTTGAAAAGTTTTCTACAGATAAGTATAGACATTTTGGATTGCCTTTTGGGGAAAACAAAATAAAACCTGTAGCTTCTGCCAGGTATGAAGAAGAAAAACTGAGGCAGAGGACTGGATGTGGTGGGCCATGCCTTCAATCCCAGCACTGGGGAGGCAAAGGCAGGTGGATCTCTGGGAGCTGGAGAGCAGCTAGTCGATAGAGCAGGTTCTAGGACAGCCAGGGCTACACAGTAGGCCCTTTCTACAGAAAGTTTGATTTTCTAGAAGGGTGTTAGCCAAGCTGTAGGGAACAAGAAAAGGCACACTTGTACGTGTGTATGTGAAAGATCTGAAATACATCAGAGATTAGTAGAAAAGTTAGTTAGTTTTTCAGTTGTGTAGGGTGCTATTAAAAGACAGTTGACCAGCACGAGAGGGGCGTCACCAGTGTTTGAGCCATATAAACTGACTAGGAAGAGTAGCCATAGACTGCCGCCGCTCTCTGGTCTGTGGGAAGAATTTGACTTTCTCAATTTTGGAGTTATACTAAGAGTAGATCATAACAAAGATTTTTTTAAAGTAAATCTTTCTAATTCTTACTAATGTTTTGTCTTTAGAATAGCACCTCTTTGACATAAAGAAGATATTTGCCCACAAATGTTATTATGAATGATCTTTGACACCTAAAGAAAACAATCTTGGTATTAGGGGAAGATGTGAACCAGCAGATTAAATATAACTGCCTGTCTCATAAAACTGTTTATATTTGTTCTGTGTCATAGATAAAAACAATGGTACATACGTTTGCCAGAGTGGAGTCATAAGCTGAGCAGGCACCAGGCCCTGAAAGGAAGAAACGGGTTAAACCATTTATAGTGTCTCCGTGATATCTTAGAAAATTGTAGGGAATTACACTGTGCTTAGTATATAAATACAGGTTTTCTTGCCTCCCTGACAGACAGTTGGATGCACCTACAAGTTTTCTGTTTGCACTGTTTTCTCTTAGCAGCAGCGAGTGGATAATTGAGAACTGATGCTACTCCGTGTTATCAGACTTTCTTTAGTTAGCAATAACTTAACAATTCTTGATTAGATCTTTATCCCTATTTATATCTACTTATCCCTTCTTAGGAATCCGCAGCCTCTCTGTGCCTCAGGAATCTCTCAAATTCTTGAGGAGTGATTCTAATACTCAAAAAATAAACTTAGGCTCTTGTTGGGTATATGGGTTGGGGTGGGGTTTAGCCTATAAGATCCTTAGAAAGAAAAGATGAATGAAGTCAGGAAATGTTTAGATAAGATTGGCGCTAGACCAGAGAATACGCCGAATTTGATAGAAAAGTCCAAGGAAGAAAACTGAACCCAGTAGTTTTAAGTCCAAAAAGAAATCCCAAGCAAACATCTGGAAACCAGAGTAGTCCTGATGTGTGAAGGAGAGTAACGTTTTTTACCTTGATTAGAATAGGGGGCATAGGGTAGTTTGAAAATTGGGTTGAATATATATATTTAGTGAGGAGCCTGATACTAAATTAGAATTCGGCCTTGACCAGATAAGCTCTTGAGTAGTTTAACTTTCAGTTGCCATCAGCATTGAAATGGTTACAGAGCTACTGCGCTCATGAGAAACAGTGCAGTACTGAGTGCTCTTAGCACACCGGCATCACCTTAAAGTTGTTTTGTTTTTTTAAATAAGGAAGAGGTTGAGTTAGTTCATAGTTTTGGCAGCTGGAAGTCCAGGATCAGGAGGTTGATCAGTTTGGCCTTTGGTAAGGGCCCCTTTGGCTATATGACATCATGGTGGCATGTGGGAGCATATGCAGACTGTAGAGATGGTGAAACAGGAAGCCACGGGGTAATTACCTCTTAAGTGCTAAGCTTGTGAAAGTCGATTCAAAGGTCACAAGATACATAAAATGCTTTTTGAAAATATGCAGGAAAAAGACACATTATTTTAAACAAATCATATATAATAAATATGAAGGTTAAGATATGGTATATGTGCAAGGTTCTTAAGGACATGATGTTGCTTTTGGAAGGGATCTTCACTGTTCTTCGTGGTGTTGGTGCCTTGTGAAATTAGCCACTGCAGCCCTGGCAGACCAGGACTCATGTCAAGTACGAGGGGAACAGTGGGCACCAGACTGATGTTGTACATGTTTGTACACAACTGAAGTTATTAGTTATTAGTGAAGGCAGATTAGTAAATATTGCAGAAAAGCGGGCTGTGGTGGACTATTCAGACTACTGTGGAAAAACAAGTTAGGAAACATTCCGAGAAGGCTTCACAGGAGATAAAAAAAAGAGATCTTTAACCTGTGACCCGAGGGATTTCTACCAGGGAGATATGAATAGTGATGATTTGGAGAAAAGTAAGTTTATTTGAGGAACTGATGGACTTTTGTAGTAATAGAACAACACAATATAACAGACATAAGTATAGGTATACACTTTGTCCTCATCACTTACTGTTTGCCCCAGACACTTCTCTCTGCTCCATTTTCCCCGTATGAAAACAGACAAGACAGTAACTTGAAGATTGGGTCTAAGTAACTGAGGATGTACAGTGCCCCAAGACTAGTGTTTGGCAAACAAGTGCTCAGTACACTTGAGCTTTTACCACTAGGGATGCTGCTGTAAGCATAAAGTGTGAGAAGAGAACCCGAGACTATAGCTTAGTGGTACAAGAGACGTTTAAGAACATTGAGAAGTCACTGCGGGGGATTTTCATTTTAGAGTGTTCTGGTTTCAGGGTGAGGCCAGATTGAGAGGGCTAAAAAAGACAGCAGGGAGAGCAGAGAGATGAATGCAGTCCACTGAGATGTGGTCACTCGGAAGTGCTTACTGTGCGCCAGGAAGTGCTTACTGTGCGCCAGGTGTGCTTTTTAATACTGTGTGTGTCTGTCTGCTTGTGTGGTGTGGGGATGAGCACGTCAGCGCAGATGCCACTGGAGCCCCAAGTGCTGCATCTCCATGGAGCTGCCTGAAGTGGGAACCTAACGTAAGCCCTTTGCATTCTTCACTGCTGGGCCACCTCTCCAGCCCTGTGGTGCTTATGTTCTGTTGATGGTGAGAGTGTCAGTGACAGTGATCAAAGACATAACATTAGTAGTAAGTGCTGGTAAGAAAAATAAAGCAGGGGTATGGAATGGTGGTAACGTAGGAGGATGGTCAGGAAACCAGTTGAGAAGAGACTAACCGAAATGAAGGAGGGAATCATCTGTGCCATGTGCATGCTTAGCGTGTCCAAGGACTCGAAAAGATTGTGTGTGTGAGTGAAAAACATATGTACTACAGGGACTGAGATCTCCCATCCTCTTCACTTGGAGTGTGTGAGCAGTTGCTGGCACATAGTGGATGTTCTGTGAATGCCTGTTGAATAGACAAAGTAGTAAATGAATAAACAAATGAGTCATGCTCTCTAACAAGTCTGGAATCTGGGAAGGGGAGAGAAACTAGGGAAGTTGGTAGATGTTGTGGGTCAGTTTTCTCACTTGTGAGAGCTCAAGGGGGTTGGACAGTGGAGCTCAACTAGTGGGTCCACGTCCCAGCTGTGCATTCCCTGAATGTGTGACCTTGGCAGGTTATCTTTGTGTGTTTCAGTTTCTTTTTCTTCCTTTCTTTCTGTTTTGTCGTTGTTGGTTTCTCTGTGTAACAGTCCTGGCTATCGTGGTGGAACTCACTGGACCAGGCTGGCCCTGAACTCACAAAGATCCACCTGCCTCTGTCTCCCAAGTGCTGGGGTTAAAAGCATGTGCCACTACCACCCAGCTTCAGTTTCTTTTTGAAGAATAAATGAGAACTTTCCATAGGATCCCAGCAATGCTTTTCAACCTTGGCACTGTTGAAATTTGGAGTGTGTGTGTTTGTGTGTTTGTTCATTCTACCTCCTACATGTCAGTAGCAGCCCTCTAGCTGTAACAAACTAAACTGCTTCCAGATATCCCTCAGGGAAAAACTGTCCAGGATTGAGAACCAGTGTGAAGAGTAAAGGTGCTGATGGTCTCTTACATGGAGGCCATGTATGTATGTACACATGTGTGTGTGGATAGAAAGATGATAAAAGATAGATAGATAGATAGATAGATAGATAGATAGATAGATAGATAGATAGATAGATAGATAGATCCTAGCATGCCTGGAGTCCTAGGTTCTGTTGTCAGCACAGCCACAGTCAAATAGGGAGAGATGGAGAGAGGAAAGCTCTTGGTGGTATGAACAAATGTGCTGGTCTGAGATTTATTTACACTCCTCACTGATACTCTCAGTTGGAAGTGTGTTGTGTTTTTTGTTTTTAACTTACATCTGTTTCTTAGTTTGGAAGCTAGGGTTTTGTTTGTTTTCGAGACAGGGTTTCTCTGTGTAACAGCCCTAGCTGTCTTAGAACTTGCTAGGTATACCAGGTTGGCCTCGAACTCACAGAGATCCGCCTGCCTCTGCCTCCCAAGTGCTGGGATTAAAGGTGTGTACCACTGCTACCTGCAGAAGATAGAGTCTTATGGGCTTGTTTCACCTCACTCAGGCTAGTCATAAACTCCTGAGCTCAACAAGTCCTTCAGCCTTAGCCTCTCTCACATAGTTTAGGACTATATGTATAGGTGCCACTGAAGATTTCTTTAAGGCAGGAAAATATTAGTAGAATATTAGTAATAAGTTCTTTCCATAGTAACTGGGGTTTGGGGACACTTCTTGTAAAATAAGAATTTGATTTCTACAATCATCAAAAGTCTCCCAACCAAAAAAAAAAAAAAAAAGCCCAGGACCAGATGGTTTCAGCTCAGAATTCTACAAGACTTTCAAAGAAGAACTAATACCAATACTCATCAAATTATTCCACACAATAGAAACAGAGGGAATATTGCCAAACTCTTTTTATGAGGCTACAAAATTACCCTGATACCCAAACCACAGAAAGACATTACTAAGAAAGAGAATTACAGACCAATCTCACTCATGAACATTGATGCAAAAATACTAAATAAAATACTAGGAAATCGAATCCAAGAACACATCATCTACCATGACCAAGTCGGCTTCATTCCACAAATTCAGGGATGGTTCAACATACGAAAATCTGTCAACGTAATCCACCATATAAACAAGCTAAAAAATAAAAACCACATGATCATCTCATTAGATGCCGAAAAAACATTTGACAAAATGCAACATCCCTTTGTGATAAAGGTCTTCTTGGAGAGAGCAGGGATACAAGGAACATACCTAAACATAATAAAGGCAGTATACAGCAAGCCAACAGCCAACACCAAACTAAATGGAGAGAAACTCCCTGCAATCCCACTGAAATCAGGAACAAGACAAGGTTGTCCACTCTCTCCATATTTATTCAATATAGTTCTTGAGATCCTAACTAGGGCAATAGACACCTAAGGGAGATCAAGGGGATACAAATTGGAAAAGAAGTCAAACTCTCACTGTTTGCTGATGATATGATAGTTTACATAAGTGATCCCAAAAATTCTACCAAGGAACTTCTACAACTTATAAACACTTTCAGCAGCATAGCAGGATACAGAATTAACTCAAAAAAAATCAGTAGCCCTCCTGTACACAGATGATAAAAGGGCTGGGGAAGAAATCAGAGAATCAACACCCTCCACAATAGCCACAAATAGCATAAAATATCTCAGAGTAACTCTAACCAAACAAGTGGAAGACTTGTATGACAAGAACTTTAAATCTTTGAAGAAAGAAATTGAAGAAGACACCAGAAAGTGGAAAGATCTCCCATGTTCTTGGGTGGGCAGAATTAACATAATAAAAATGGCAATCTTACCAAAAGCAATTTACAGATTCAACGCAATGCCCATTAAAATCCCAGCAAAATTCTTCAAAGACCTCGAAAGAATGGAACTCAACTTCATATGGAAAAGCAAAATTCCAGGATAGCCAAAACAATCCTGTACAATAAAAGAACTTTTGGTGGTATCACAATCCCCGACTTCAAACTCTACTACAGAGCTAGAGTACTGAAAACAGCCTGGTATTGCCACAAAAACAGACAGGAGGAACAATGGAACTGAATAGAAGACCTGGATATCAATCCACACATCTTAGAACACCTGATCTTTGATAAAGAAGCAAAAAATATCAAATGGGCCGGGCGGTGGTGGCGCACGCCTTTAATCCCAGCACTCAGGAGGCAGAGGCAGGCGGATCTCTGTGAGTTCGAGGCCAGCCTGGTCTACAAGAGCTAGTTCCAGGACAGGCTCCAAAGCTATAGAGAAACCCTGTCTCGAAAAACCAAAAAAAAAATATATCAAATGGAAAAAAGAAAGTATATTTAACAAGCGGTGCTGGCATAACTGGATATCAACATGTAGAAAAATGAAAATAGACCCATATCTATCACCATGTACAAAACTCAAGTCCAAATGGATCAAAGACCTCAACATAAAGCCAGCCACACTGAACCTAGAAGAGAAAGTGGGAAGTGTACTTGAACGCATTGGCACAGGGAGCCACTTCCTAAATATAACCCCAGCAGCACAGACACTGAGAGAAACAATTAATAAATGGGACCACTTGAAACTGGAAAGCTTCAAGTGTAAAGCAAAGGACACGGTCAACAAGATAAAATGACAGCCTACAGAATGGGAAAAGATCTTCACCAACCCCACTTCAGACAGAGGTTTGATCTCCAAAATATACAAAGAACCCAACAAATTGGACACCAAAAGATCACATAATCCAATAAAAAATGGAGTACAGACCTAAACAGAGAACTCTTAACAGAGGAATCTAAAATGGCTGAAAGATACTTAAGGAAATGTTCAACATCCTTAGTCATCAGAGAAATGGAAATCAAAACAACTCTGAGATTCCATCTTACAACTATAAGAATGCCCCAAATCAAAAACACTGATAACTACTTATGCTTGAGAGATTGTGGGGAAAAGGGGACACTTCTGCATTACTGGTGGGAATGCAAGCTGGTACAACACCTTTGGATGTCAGTGTGGAGATTTCTCAGAAAACTAGGAAACAACCTTCCTCAAGACCCAGTAATACCACTTTTGGGTATATATCCGAAGGATGCTCAATTGTGTCACAAGGACATGTGTCCAACTATATTCATAGCAGCTTTGTTTGTCATAGCCAGAACCTGGAAACATCCTAAATGCCCCTCGACTGAAGAATGGATAAGAAAAATGTACATTTACACAATGGAGTACTACACAGCAGAAAAAAATGACAGCTTGAATTTTGCAGGAAAATGGATGGAGCTAGAAAACATTATTTTGAGTGAGGTAACCCAGACACAGAAAGACAATTATCACATGTACTCACTCATAGGTGGTTTTTAAACATAAAGCAAAGAAAGCCAGCCTATAAATCACAATCCCGGAGAACCTAGACAACAATGAGGACACTAAAGAGAGACAAATATAGATCTAATCTACATGGGAAGTAGAAAAAGACAAGATCTCCTGATTAAATTGGGAGCATGGGGACCTTGTGGGAGCATTGAAGTGGGTAGGGGAGAGGCAGGGAGGGGAGCAGAGAAAAATGTAGAGCTCAATAAATATCAATAAAAAATGTAAAAAAAAAAAGAATTTGGTTTCTAAGATTGCAGTATGCTTCTTGGTTTTTTTTTTTTTTTTGGTTTTTCGAGACAGGGTTTCTCTGTGGTTTTGGAGCCTGTCCTGGTACTAGCTCTTGTAGACCAGGCTGGTCTCGAACTCACAGAGATCCGCCTGCCTCTGCCTCCCGAGTGCTGGGATTAAAGGCGTGCGCCACCACCGCCCGGCTGCAGTATGCTTCTTGGGTGAACCTTGATATATCCTAGTCAGAAGTCCCAATTTTAATAAGCACTGAGTTCATTCTATTTGGCCATTAGAGACTATTATAATAGTCTATTCAACAACATTTAGTGCTCAATTTGTAGAACAGATGTTTACTGTGTGTCACTGTGTTTGCTGACACCTAGAGCGCATTGGACTGCTGTTGGTTTTTGTTCTGCCTAAGCTGTGAAGATGGGGACTGAGGTTTCTGGGTTTAGAGAAATTATAAAACAAACTAACAACTGACAAATGCAACAATCAAATAGGGTACTTGAATAAACAGTTTAAAGTCATCCTTTGTGTTCTAATTAGTTAGGAGATTGTTACTGTGTAAAAATTTTGCTTAAAACATTTTAATTTTATAATTTTTTTTTGAGACAGTGTGTAGTAGGAGCTGCTGGATGCGTTCCTGCCACCCCAGCTCCTGGCCGCCTGGCTAGCTTATGCCCCGAAATAACAACACACAAATTGTATTCATTTAAACACTGCCTGGCTCATTAGCTCTAGCTTCTTACTGGCTAATTCTTACATCTTGATTACCCATTTCTATTAATGTGTGTAGCACCCCAAGGTGTGCTTACTGGGAAGATTCTAGCCTACGTCCATCCTGGGTCAGAGCTTCATCGAGTCTGCTCAGAGAGGAGAGGAAATGGCGTCTGTCTGAGGTGTCTTACCTCACTTCCTCTTCCTCCCAGCATTCTGTTCTGTTTACTCCACCCACCTATGTTCTAACCTATCAGGGCCAAGCAGTTTCTTTAATTAACCAATGACCTTCCTCCACCAACACTGTTACACTATATATATAGCCTTGACTGGCTTGGAGCGCACTGTAAAGACCAGACTTGCCAGGGATTGAAGGCATGTTCCCAAATCCTGGCCCAGGAAATCTTTAATAGGTGCTATAAAAAGTAGGTTGTGGTGATGCACGTCTTTAATTTTAACTCTCTGGAGGCAGAGTCAGGCAAATCTCTGTGAGTTCAAGACCAGCCAAGGATGCATAGTGAGAGCCTGGAGAAAAAGCCCAAAATAAAACAAACAAAAAAACCCAAAAATCTCACCACAGGGACTGGAGAGGTGGCTCTGCAGATAAGAGTGCTTACAGCTACTGTTCTTGCAAAGGACACATGCTTAGTTCCCAGCACTACACGGGGGGGGGGGGTAGTTTACAACCCATAACTCCAGTTTTGGCCTCTTTGGGCACCTGCACACATATGCAAATGCCCATGTACAGATGCATATATATATGTATATATATACATAATTTTAGGATATATTTGCTTATTTTACATAGACACTTAAGTCTGAAATTTATTCTTTAAAAACTGCTTGGTGGTTTATTAAAATAGACTTAGGTATCTGCAGTGGTGACTTAACTCCAATCTATGGCCCATTCTCCTGGAAATAAACTGTTGGGCAGTCTCAAGACTGTGGAGATCAGTGAGTGCCTGGTAAGGTCCCCTGGACAAGGTCCCTTACCAGCATCAGATCCCTTACCAGCACCACTGACTCTAGGCTCTGGACCTTCCACTTTCAAAGTTGCAGAAAAATGATTATCCCAGTGCCCTTACAGAGGTAAAGGGAGAGGAGTGTGGTGGAGGAAAGAGTGAAGAACCACGGAATGTGGGAAAGAGCTGGGGAGTGTCGTCTAACATCCCCTGGCAGTTTTCCTTCAGAGTCTGTGTTTTTTTTTATTTTGTTGGCAGCTTGTAATGTGGATAATTGACTGTTGACATTTGGTCCACTGACTGACGGAGTAGTAGTAGGTTTGGAAGCAACACAGATGTTAACAGTGAGGCACAAATGATCAAGGTGCATCCTTGTTAGCTGGACTCTCTTGAACGATAGAACCTGTTCTTAACTCACAGCCCAGCCAGCAGTCTTCAGAATGGGATGGGCACTTATTCCGAATCTTTTTAGCTATTGTCTTCTCTGATAGGTAGGCAGTGGGGGCAGTAGAAGAAGGTGGCAAACAGGCATCCTTTGTGGTGCTAGGTGAGGAAAAATCATGCCAGGGACTAGAAACATAATTATCCACAGAAGAATGTCCCCACAAAGGAGATTATAAACTCCCAGTAAGAGAGATGTGAAAATGTGATATTCTCTTTTTGTGGGTGTAGACTTTGACTCTATTAGAGCGTAAAAAGATTAGATGCTGAGGTGGTTGGAGAGCTCACCATTTAATAGCGCCTGCTGTTCTTGCAGAAGGTGTGGTTTCCCAGCTGCCATGGCAGCTTACCATCCATAACTCCACATTCAGAAGACCAGACACTCTCTTCTGGCCTCCATGGGTACCAGGCATACATGTAGTTCACACACTTATGTGCAGGCAAAACATTCATGTGCACAAAATTAAAATGAATAAGTTTTTAAAAAATTGAATGTTGAAAACTTGTGCAGATTTCCTCTGCTTCTTAAATTTCTGTGTTGGAGTGGAAGTGTCACATGGTTGATTTCAACTCAAACAGGAAAACTTTAAGTGGAGTCAGTTTGACCCTTAGTCCATTTTCTATTGCTATAGCAAAACACCTGAGGGGTTAATTTTGCAAAGAACAGAGGTTCTGATAGCTCATAATCTAGATCCAAGAGTGTGGTGCTGACTTCCATTTGCCTCTGTAAGGACTTTGCACTACATCACAACATGGATGGCATTGTAGGAGCATGTATGAGAGAGAGATACCATAGCAACACAGGACAGGAAAGCAGAAGAATTTAGATACCAGGTTCTCTTTTTACTGCATTTTATTCTTGCAGAAACTAACCAGAGTCCCATGAGAGCTACATTAATTCCCTGTGAAGGCAGCACCTCCAATTTCCTAACCACCTTCTACCAGACCCTACTTCTCAGAGCAGTGGTTCTTAACCTTCCTAATGCTGCAACCCTTTAATACAGTTTCTTATGTTATGCTGACCCACAACCATAAGATTATTTCTTTGCTACTTCATAACTAATTTTTCTACTATTATGAGTTGTAATGTAAGTATCTGTGTTTCCCAATGGGCTTAGGCAACTGTAGTAGTATGGGCGGCGGGGCTGCGTCCCCAACACCCCAGCCGCCTGCTCGGCTAGCTTATGCCCCGAAATAATTACACACAAACTGTATTAATTTAAACACTGCTTTGGCCCATTTCTATCTAGCCTAATTCTCACATATTAATTTAGCCCATTTCTAATCATCTGTGTAGCGCCCCTAGGTGCACTTACCAGGAAGATTCCAGCCTCTGTCCATCCTGGGTCGGAGCTTCATAGTGTGCGTCTGCCTGGGAGCTGGGAGCATAGCGTCTCTCTCTGAGGTGTCTGCTCCTGAGAGGAGAGCTGTCGAGTCTGACCTCACTTCCTCTTCCTCCCGGCATTCTGTTCTGTTTACTCCACCTACCTACGTCCTAACCAATAAAATGGGCTGAGGCAGTTCCTTTATTAGCCAGTGACCTTCCTCCATCAGGCAACCCCCTGTGAAAGGGTCGTTTGACCCCCCAGGTTGAAAAACAATGTCTTAGGGAGTCCCCTGGCTCACAGAACCCTTGGAGCCATAAATCCATACTGCATAGAAACAGCAGCCCTTAACATCTTGCAGAAAATACACAGCAGTATATACTGTCCAAGTCTGCTTAAATTAATATTCTTGATTTCAGAATCAGTTGTAAGAAAGAATAAATTATTTGAAAAAGATAGAGGTATTTTCAAAACCATGCTTTGTGGTATGTGCCTGAATCCTAACACTTGGGAGACTGAGGCAGAAGATAGCAATTTTTTGTTTTGTTTTGTTTGAGGCAAGATCTCTCCATGAAGCCCTGGCTGGCCTGGAACTCTCTATGTGATCAGGCTGGCCTCAAACTCCTAGTGATCTGCCTGCCACTGCCTCTGCTCCCCAAGTGCTGGGATTATTGTGTGCAATTCTACACAGCTAGAAGATTGCAGTTTTTGAAGCTAGCCTGGGCTGCACAGTCCCAGTCTCACAAAAGCATTCTTGAGTATGTGATCATCGAGGAGCGGAAGTCTAATAGTCTTTCTAATGGCATTTGCTTAAGACATATTAGATGTGGCCAGGCAATTGGGATACACGCCTTTAATCCCAGCACTTAGGAGGCAGAGGCAGGGGGATCTCAGTGAATTTGAGGCCAGCCTAGTCTACAAAGTGAGTTCCAGGACAGCCAGAACTGTTAAACAGAGAACACTGTCTCGAAAACTGAAAAAGGAGAAACAAACAAAAAAGAGAAACAAATGTTGCACCATTTTTCTTTCTGAAGACATGCTTATTCAATGGCAATTATACACATTCCTTTCATCTTGAGTTTTCTATCTCAGAAATCTCCATATGCAGGAAGTGGTTAGTCCACAGTGTGCTCTGGCAAAGCTTCTTCACAGGCCTGTGCTCCGACGGCTTGCCCGAACCCTGTACTGTCTCTAATGTGACTCAGCATTAGTCAGAGAAGCAGAACGAGAAATCCCAGGAGAGACTGTGGCCAGCTCCCTACTTTGGGTGATGTTTTTTCTTTAATTTATTAGGTCATCTGGTGTAGGAAGATGTTAACAGAAAACTCTAAAGGAATGTTACGTTCCAGGCATGATGTCTTTATGAGCACTATCCTGAATTCACTAAAATTGAATTTAGTGATGTTAATTCCTTTTTATGCCTTGTTCTTTCCCTGTTTTTCCACCCCATAAAATCTGTTGTCTGTATTCTGAGAGACCATGGACTGTCCTAAAGGTACAATGTCAAAAAATAAAGGGGATGATTAGTTGAATATTTTCAGTGCTGTTAATACAGATTATTGGCCAATTATTTCCTTGGGAGCTGGAGAGATGGCTTAGCGGTTAAGAGCATTGCCTGCTCTTCCAGAGGTTCTGAGTTCAATTCCCAGCAACCACATGGTGGCTCACAACCATCTGTAATGAGGTCTGGTGCCCTCTTCAGGCACGCATGCAGACAGAACATTGTATACATAATAAATAAATTTAAAAAATAAAATAAAATTAACCCTAAAACTTTGAGTGTGGTGGTAATGTCCCAGTTTCCAGGTGCTAGAGTCTGATTCCAGGTGAAATTCTCAGCCATGTGATCACATAGTCTTTGTCCAGCTTCTAAGCAAGATATGATCTGAACAGGTCTCAGGCAGCTGAGGGCCGTGTGCTTGTCTCTGTTGCTCTGTGGTTTATTTGTTCACTGCCTTCTCCCTCTACCACGTAACACATGGTGTTTATTGAATAAACAAGTGTGAGCAGTTAGCTGTGGAGAATTAAGTTTCTGACATTCTTGTTTGTGAAGTTTTGTACCTAGGGACTAGAGAGGGCTCAGTGGTTAAGAGGCCTGGCTGCTGTTGCAGACGACTCAGGTTCAGTGCCCACATGGCAGCTACAAGAGTTTCTAACTCCAGTTCTAGGGGATCTCATGCCCTCTTGTGGCTTCTGCCAGCACTGCACACATGGTACACATACATACGTGCAGACAAAACATTAATACACATAAAATATAAATCTTGAAATTTGCAACTAAATGGCTATGTGTGTATAAGGTAGTAATGTGCATCTTAGTGGTCATTGTCAGGATTATTGTATTATATAATAATACAATTATAATTATATTATATTATATTATATTATATTATATTATATTATATTATAGACCTTTATTTGAGTCAGGTTCTCACATAGCCCCACCTGCCTTGAACTGATCTTTCCTTGGCCTACCAGGTGCCTACATCCTAGGTATATGCCACCATGCCCGGTGTTTGCAGTGCTGGGGAGGAACCCAGGACTCCATGCATGTAGACAGGCCAGCTGAGCCACATCCCCGGCTATGTCCTTATAGTCCTTTAGGTAAGACTAAAGCACACCTTGTCTCCTTTTTTCTCAAGATTATCAGTGGTCTTGAATGCACACTTCTCACTTCCTGACTAGCTTCTTTGCTGCCTCTCATCCCTGTTCATGCCTCTGCTGCTAAAAATGATATTTTTCTTTTTCTCTTTCTTTATTCTCCATCTCTCAAGCAGTTGTTGTTATTCCCTTAACTTTTGTACACTTTTTCCCCCCTTTGGTTAGAACGCTCATCTAACCTTGAGAGCAGACTTCCCCACAAATATCATTCTCACTGTGTAGACCAAACTGACCTCTGACTCAGAGATCCCCCTGCTTCTCCCTCCAAAATACTGGGACTAAAGGTATGTGCCACCACGCCAGGCCTCCAACCATTCTGGGTTCAGTTCAGATGTGTTCTCTTGCTAGAGGCCTGCTCTAACTCCTCCCAGGCACACAGGCACCTGTTACTCAGTTCCTAGTGGAGTGCTGTCAGGTTGAGGGATGGTATTAGTGGGTACACGTTTACTGCTGTGCCTGTAAACAGCCCAAACTGTCAGATGCCACGAGAGCAGGGACTGAGGTGTCTTTTTCTGTCTGTGTCCACAGTGCTTGATACTTGATAGGTAGACGGCAAATATCAAAAGGAAAGAGAGGGACAGCAAGATGACTTAGTGGGTAAGAACACTTGCCCTGCAAGCCTGAGGACCTGAATTTAAGCCCCAGAGGCCATTTAAAGGTGGAAGGAGAAAACAGACTTCACAAAGTTGTCCTCTGACGACCACACATGCACCTTGGTGTGTGCATACTGTCCACCCCATGGCATATACACAATAATACAATTTTAAGGGAAAAAACCAAAATAAAATAGATGGTATAGTTTGTCAAATGCTATCATAAATCTTTTGGTACATTCCATTTTAGCGGTGGGACACCCTGCTTGTTCTAAGCACTGCTTTGGAGGTGAAAGTATTGCTTTGAGACACTCAGTTGAGCAATAAGCAGTGCAGTTAAAACCCAAAACAAGACCCTGATTCCTAGCCCAGCATCCTTGCTTTCACTGTTTGTTTGAAGCGGAAAAAGCAGGTTTTTAAAAATCAGTACTTGTTCCATAGAAATCTGGAGATACACACCATGTCACATATGGTGACCACACTAGCTCACATGTACTGAATGAACATAGAATGAGTACTGTTCTCAGTGCTCCACATGAGCTAATTTGTTGATTTCAGCGACCCTAGAAACGGATTCTCTCATCCCTACTTTATAAATGAGGAAATGCTGACATTGAAATAGAAACATCTCAAGGTCTTATAGTTAGCAAGTGTAGGCACCACACTTAAACCCAGGCATCCTAGCTCTAGAGCCTGTATCTTTTTTTTCATACTCTAGAAATTTTTTTTTTAGATTTATTTATTTATTACATATACAGTGTTCTGCTTGCATGTGTACCTGCAGGCCAGAAGAGGGCACCAGATCTCATTACAGATGGTTGTGAGCCACCATGTGGTTGCTGGGAATTGAACTCAGAACCTCTGGAAGAGCAGCCAGTGCTCTTAACCTCTGAGCCATCTCTCCAGCCCCTCTAGAAATTTTGTGTAAGCAAATTAATGGGCATATGCTTGTCTAAGGTTTCCATTTTTTTTTTCTCTTTCTTTTCAAGACAGGGTTTCTCTGTAGCTTTGGAGTCTTTTTGGAACTTGCTTTGTAGACTAGGCTGGCCTCAAACTCACCGAGATCCATCTGCCTCTGCCTCCCGAGTGCTGGGATTAAAGGCATGCACCACCACCAAACAAACTTTAAAAGAAAAGAGAAGAAGCCAGGCCATGGTGGCACATACCTTTAATCTTCCCAGCACTTGGGAGGCAGAGGCAGGTGGATCTCTGAGTTTGAGGCCAGCCTAGTCGACAGAGTGAGTTCCAGAACAGTTAGGGCTGTTACAAAAAGAAACCCTGTCTCAAAAAAATGAGAGAGAGAGACAGAGAGAGACAGAGAGACAGAGAGAGAGAGAGACAGAGAGACAGAGAGAGACAGACAGAGAGACAGACTTATACAGAGCCTGCATTCCTCACTTGTCCATTCTGATGGGTAACACTTTGTGTCCACTTTTTGAGAAAACAAAAGAAAAAAAAGAAGTCAATTTCTATGTGTTAGTGATCTCCCCTTTTAGGAATGTAGTTCATTGGGTTTTGAGAAAGAACACAGCACCAGAGTGTGCTTGCTATGACAACAGTTTGAGGTTTGTTTGTTTGTCTTAGTTGCTAAATCTTTATTATTTCCGTGAATTGGTACACCACATTTTTTTTTTACACAATTCACAAGTCAAAGAACTTTTAAGATGTTTCTGGTTTGAGAAAATTATTGGCCTGTATGTTCATATATGGCCCTTAGGGGAACACATGTTTTTATCTTTCCTGAGTAGGTGCTCAGTTTCTTGGCTCATTTTATGTCAGCTTGACACAAGCTAGTATCATCAGGGAGGAGGGAGCCTTGGTTAAGAAAATCCCTCCATAAGATCTGACTATAGGTAAGCCTGAACAGCATTTTCTTACGTTGATTGATGGGAGACAACCCAGCCCATTGTGGATGGTACCATCTCTAGGTTGGTGATTCTGGGTTCAATAAGAAAGCAGACTGAGCAAGCCATGAGGAGCAAGCCAGTAAACAGTACTCCTCCATGGCCTCTGTATCAGCTTCTGCCTCCAGGTCCTGCCCTATGTGAATTCCTGTCCTTCAGTGATGGATTACAGTGTGTAAGTGTAAGCCAAATAAACCCTTTCCTCCCCAACTTGTTTTTTGGTCATGGTTTTTATTGAAGTGGTATAAGCCCTAACTAAGTCACTTAGGAATGGGATTCCTCGCTAATGTAGTAAGTTTAAGTTTATAAGAAACTTGTAAACTTTTTCCAGAGGAGCATTTGTGTCCATCCTCAGTGCCAGATTCTTCTGGCATTTCTGTCCTGATGGCTGAGTAATCATCCACAGGCGCTCTTGTTGGAAAAGGGGTTTCTGGTGAGAGGATGGTCCATGTTCGTTCTTTTCTGTTTCACTAATACTTAGCAGTTTTCACTGTGTGGAGGTGGATGAAGGAGACTTTGAAAGCCCACCTCCCAGGTAGCTCCGTGAGTAGGAGCTGGGGCAAATAAAATGATGCATTAGAGCCCTGAACTTCACCTATTTTCTCTTGGAACAAATTACTCAGCCTAACAGTTTGTGCTTCTATTTCTTCTGCATACCAGGAAACCGTATGGGGGAAGAATACAGTGCTATGTCTCCGCATTGCCAACCTAATATCTGACCTCCCTATATGTTGAAATGCCAGTGGATGTCATGATGGCTGCTGTTTCTATAGTCAGCTGGGTAAATATTTCAATTCAACATGTTAGTATAACTCTCTTGATCACCTTCCCGAAGGTTGAATAATGAAACTACACCATCTAATCGAGTAAAATCAAATGGTAGTGTAAGTTGAGGGTGACAAGACAAGATTATAAATCTCAGGTGTCTCATATCTGCCACTGTTGTCTCAATCTATGGTCTCTGACTTAGCCAGCTCTTTATTTTATTATTATTATTATATTTTATTATTAAATAAGTCCTTTATTTAGTCATTGGATTGCTACTCTTAGTTGTCAATTTGACTACATCTGAAATTAGTTGAAATTCAAATGGCTGGGCACACCTGGGAGGGATTTTTTCTTAATTAAATCATTGGAAGTGAGAAGACATTTTTTTTTTAATCTGGATCTTTGAGGTGGGAAGATCCACCTTTAATCTGGCCCACACCTTCTGCTGACAGCCTATAGAGGGCATGGAAGAAGACTTGCTCTCTCTGCCCGCTTGCTCCTTTTCTTTACAGATCTTCCTAAGAGTGGTTACTAATAACCACACTGCACAGTCAGTACTAGGTTGGCTTGAGATTTCCTCCCCCAGCGCCATTAGTCCATAGCTCTTCAGTTTAGCCTCAGGCAGAGTTTTTGGAGAAAGGCGGAATGCAGGTACATTCTTTACCAAAATATCATCAGAACAGCCTTTAGGCCACTTATTAATATCCCTCCCCTCTGAAACTTCCTGAGCTGGGCTCCCACAGTTCAAATCACCCTCAGCCTGTCTTCCACGCTCCTCTAAGGATGGCTCATTAAGTCCCACTTTAACTGTCTTCCTTCAGCAAGCAGCATTGGCGAGGCCTGCCACAGCAATACCCTGTCCCCTGTAACAACTTAGTCACTGTTCTGTTGCTGTGAAGAGATACCATCAACACGACAACTCTTACCAAAGAAAGCATCTAATTGGGTGTTTGTTTATAGTTTCAAGGGTTTAGTCCATTATCATCTTTGCAGGGAATATAGCAGTAGGCAGGCATGGTGCTGGAAAAGCAGCTGAGAGCTACATCCTGATCCACAGGCAGAGAGAACCTTGTTGTAGCATTGGCTTTTGAAACCTCAAAGCCCACCCACAGTAACACACTTCTCCAACAAGGCCGCACTACTCTCTGATGCCTAAGCATTCAGATATATATGAGCTTATGGAGAACATTTTTAATCAAACCACCACAGTCATGATTGTGCACACCTGTGATCCCTACACTGGGGGTTAAGGATGGAGAATTTGAGGCTAGTCAGGGATTGCTCCCTGCCCCCCAAGATAGGGTTTCTCTGTGTAGCCCTGGCTGTACTGGAACTAGCTCTTTATATAACAGGCTTGCCTTGAACTCAGAGATCTGCCTGCCTCTATCTCCCAAGTGCTGGAATTAAAAGGGTGTACCACCACTGCCTGACCCTAGGGATTGTTTTTTTTTTAAAAAGCCTTTGTTTTCTTTTAAAATGAAAAGGTAAAATATGTAATAAGCCATATTTTCTTTTGAAGTTTATCAACACAGTGTTCATAAGTTTGCTAAGAAATGTCCCTTATTGAGCTTGTTTGCCATTTTAGCTGTTGTGTTTATGGTTCTCAATTTATCGAGGGCCTGGGATATAGCTTTTTTCAGTCAGTTTTTCCTGAATTTCTATCCCCAAATTTGGTTTTCTTTCATCTATAAACATTTTAAACACAATTGTCAAGTAAAATAAAATAGCGCTGTGTTTTAGCTCCTTGTTCTACTTCAGTATAGGCCTTATACAAGAAGGAAGGGAGGCAGAGGCAAGAAGAGGGAACCTGATCATGTGATATTACTGTCTGGCAGGAGCCTTTTGGTTCTGAGCAGAGAAACCAACTTTTTACTATTTTGGGTGAATGAGGTTGGGTGGTTGCTACGAGCGTTTTCTCTGAGGGAGCCCTTGCATCTTCCAGCTCTACACATTGAAATCATCCCAGCCCAACTTTTTGGCATTTGGGTAGTGGAGGGAGGTATCGGTGTCGAATCCCAGTGCTGACAGGAAGAAATGTTTTGCCAGGAGACTTACTGATTCTGCCCTTCTGCCGTCAGTGCTTTTAATGCCCCACTCCCTAAGTAAACCTGGGATCTCGCTGTTCTTGCAACCCTTTGCACTGCAAAAATGAAGTGCCCACTTAAAGAGCAATGCTAATCAAATCCTCAGCAAATAGCAAATGGCTGCTCTAAGGAGGGCAGGAATGGAGACTGGCTTCTTGCAATGTTGGCCTCTGGAATCTTATATCTCCAGCACACTGGAGAAGACCAGGATTTGTCAGCCTGCCTGCAGGATCCTGCCACTCTCATGGATTGTCCTGAAGCCGAGGAAAGACAGCTGCTCTGCAATATGCCTGACCCCTTACCACAGTTTGCGGGAAGGTTAGCATATTTATCCCTTTGGGGTTTGCATGCCTGTGACACACACTTAAATGTATTGCTGTTGTCTACCCCCTGCCTATTTCTCTGTAGCCACTCAAGCTTTGACTTTTGATGGTTTATTCTTTCAGAGTTTGTGATAAAGCATTCAACAAATTGTTAATTGAACATAGTATTGTAGCATACATTTTAAAATCAGATAGGGCAATGACCAAGGATGTTTCTCATGGCTCAGCCCTCTCCCAACAATGGGTGTAAACCTGGGTTGTAGAAGTGATAAAAAAAAAAAAAGTTGTCCTAAGGTGAGACTCTGCCTCTGTTTGTGGGTCAAGTGCAATATCTTATCAATAAATCACTCTGGCTATTGATGGGTGGAAGGGAGCTATTGATGATGGCCTCATTGTTTTCTGTCCCTTACAGCAGCCTTCTTTGCTATTCTGAAAATAATGACAAAAGAGTCTTTCTGAATGGAGTAGACACATTTGAGTTCTGCAGAAAGTTCTTCAGGAAAATCCTTTCACAGGTGTCCTGGGTTACTGGTGGAGGTGGATAGAGCCTTCATCAAGATTTTACCAGATTTTGTCAGTCTTGTTTGTTAGTGTGGTGATGATCTGCAGTCCTTAATTTATCCATTAGCTGTGCAAGTGCTGTTCTTCTAGAGCGTAGCATTCTTGAGCTCTTGAGTTCTCGTGGGTCTTTGTGGCTTCTGACAAGGCGATTTGAGAGTCTGGAGTCATCAATGAATGAATGAATTAGCTGCAGAGCAGACTGACATTCCATGCCCAGTTTGCAAAGAATTTTAAGAGCAGATTGAGAGGTGGTTGTTTCTGTTTGTTTTTTAAATCTAGAAGTATAGTAGATCTATGTGAGAGAAATCTCATGACCCCGCAGAGGGAAGGAGAGACTTCAGTCATCGGGCTGCGCCCCTTTCTTCGTAGACCTGGAGAGCTGGACTGTTCCAGAGTCCCAACTTTCTAGGTTAATGTTGGTGTAGGGTGAAAACCCTGGGTTCAGGCTCTAGCATTGGAAGTAAAGAAGCAAAGGTGTCGGCATTAGTGTGGAAAACTCTGTACTAATGCAGCCTTGTTCAAGCAGGATCAGAATGGCAGTTGATATGCTCACTCTGTTTGTAGAATTCTGTACACCTATCGGTGTGTCTAACTTTTCCCATTGCAGTACAACCCTGTTATCTACAAAATCATATGGTAGGGGCACCCCCCAAAAAATAACACCCCCAAACCTTCCCTTATAAGTAAGTTTCTGACTTTGTGTTGGTCTGCATTACACACCTTTGAGGACTCAGGTCATATCTTCTCGAATTAAGTTGTTTTTTTTTTTTTTTACGTAAACATCATTTTGTAAGCTCACCAAAGAAATGGATTATGCTGAATACCCAACGGCATCTAGTGAAAATGAAGTATGTTAGTCTTGTGTTTCATTATTATAGATAAATTCCTAATAACAGTCATTTCCTTCTTTTTCTTTAATTGCCGTTGGCAAGGATCAGATCTGCCTGATAGTCGTTTTCTCAAGGAGGCATGAGCAGTCTTGGAGATGGCGTTTTGTGGTTTCATACTACCTTCTGGTATAGCTGCCATACTGTGACTTACTGCGCAGCATGGTGGTCACTAGACAAACATGGCCCATAGTTCATAGTTTCCTGAGAAACTGAAAGTCTCATTTTACTTGATAGCAAATAACAGATGTTCCTATTGGCTGCCTTCCTGTTCTCTCCCTGCCTGCTGCCTTTATTCCTCTTCACCAGCTTAACATGGCAGCTGTGGAGAGTGCTGGCTGTGGTCCTAATCTTACAGTACTTCCTACCTCTTGGCCTTGGCTCTTGCTGTTCATCTCCAGTTTATGAAGTGTTTCAAATACTTCTCATACACTGCTGCCTCCACGAATATTACAGAATCCTTTTGTTCTCTAGTAACTTATCTCTAAGCTTATTTCTTAACATTTTAAACATTACTTGCTTTGTATGTGTATGAATGTGTATTGGCACATGCGTGCCTGATCTCCACAGTACATATGTGGAGGGCACTTTCAGAGTCTGTTCACTCCTTCCATCTTATGGATGCCGAGGATGGATGAACTCAGGTCAACAGGCATCTTCATCATGAGCTGCCTCACTGGCCATTTTACACTTATCTTCTCTGTTGCACTTGTGAGTCCATTGAAGATCTTTGCACTTTTTATAGTTTTTTTTTGTTTTTTGTTTGTTTGTTTTAGTGTATGTGATAAGCTCAGCCTTTTCTGTGTGGCCCTCTCAAGTGTATACCAAAAGCCATACTGTGTACAATAACTGTTAGTTTACTAACTGCCGATCATTTCTGTGCCTCTGGCAACTAGAGGGCAGTATTGTGTCCATAGGAAGTGACTGAGGTTTTTGAGTGCTTCCCTAGCCCAGTCTTAGTCAATCTCATGCATAATTCTAGCCTTCAGTGATATTAAAAAATAATGTTTCTAGCCGGGCGGTGGTGGCGCACGCCTTTAATCCCAGCACTCGGGAGGCAGAGGCAGGCGGATCTTTGTGAGTTCGAGACCAGCCTGGTCTACAATAGCTAGTTCCAGGACAGGCTCCAAAACCACAGAGAAACCCTGTCTCGAAAAACCAAAAAAAAAAAAATAATGTTTCTGTAATGCTCTTCAGCTAGATTCAGAATATGATGTTGGACCAAGAGATGGTCCAGTTTCTTCTTGTTCCATCTGAGAGGCGTCAGTCAAGTCACTGGGTGTCATAGATTAATTCCCTGAGGGTAGAAGCCTTTATGTGATAGGCAGTCATTGTCTTAGCATGGAGCAAATTGTCTCAACCCTGAGTTCCTAATTTGGTCTTGCCCGTGGTGTGTGGCCATGTTGTTCTGAGTTTTAGCAAACCAGTTTCTGATTTTCTAGTATCTTCAGCCATGATTCAAATGAGGTCATGTGTAAGTTTCTATCAGGCATCATGTTGACTTGTGCTGCTCCCTCCTTGCTTCTGTCTTCACTTCCACACAAAATGTGCACAGTAGAGACTAGTTGTAATATGTGTGATGTCACATTTTAATTATTAGTTAAAGGTTGCATGATGTTAAAAATTGGTAAGAGACGTGAAATGTATTCTACCAGTCTAAGCTGTGCACAGTGATCTGTGGTTGTAACAGCACATCCAGCAGTCTGTCAGCATACAGCTGGTCCTCATGTCAGCCCCGCAGAATGCTCTATTAGCCATTTAATTCCGAACTCGTCGTTTTTAGAGCCAAGTGATTTAATGTTTTAATATCCTCTGCCTTTCTTAATAATGTAACTTAAGATATTCAGAGTTAGCCAATTATTGTGAGGTATCTGGATTCATTATGTAAAACCAGGTTCAAATATAATTAGTAAGACAAGACTGGTACATTTTGGATAAGCATGAACACAGTTTGCTGTCTGATTTGTGGTTAGATAAGAAGCAAGCGTCTGGGCGTGGAGGCACACAACTTTAATCCCAGAACTGGGGAAGCAGAGGCAGGTGGATTTCTATGAGTTTGAGGCCAGCCTGGTCTACATAGTGAGTTACAGGACAGTCAGGGCTACATAGTGAGGTGGAACTTTCTTCAGTAGATTAATTAAAGTCATCAAATAAAATGTCCAGCTAAATTCATGCAATCTTACGCTTACAACACACTCTTACCAAAGAAAGTTGCAGTCATGGTCTCTGCAGTTGAATAATTTCCTGTCCAGGCTTTCAGGTGGGGGAACAGAATCTACAGTCCTGTTTGGGTAGATATAGGACTTCCCTGCTGGGTGAGCTCCTGGTGCTACTGAGTAGACATCCTGGCAAGTGTGAAATGAAGAAGGTACCCAGGGTCCTGGAACTGATCAGAATTAGATGTGCATATCAAGAAATGCAAGCTTACTCCTTTGGGGTTGATCTGAATGAAGCTCCTCTAGAGCGTTCAGGTATGTGCTGAACACACTTGGGCTGTGGCCCAGGCGGATGGCACATTCCTGCACCAATCTTCTGAAGCCTGCCAGGTTCAAAAGCTGGGAGGACGGGGGTTGGGGGATAGACGTGACCTGACAAGAACAACCCAAGAGGGAATGAATGCCTTAGGCCTGAGCGGGGCTGAGCCATAGATTCTCACAGCCCTTGTGCCTGCCTTGTCTTACACTTGGTTTCTGCTGCCAGTACATCCCTGGGACCTACCGGTTCATCAGCTCTGAATGATTCCTCCAGACTGTGGCTGATCTGAGGCTAGACTGTGTATTCCACTCCTTCTCTCTCCTTACAGCCCAGCCTGCCACATTCCTAGGCCTGATCAAGCCATCCACGGAGGAATAGGCAGGCGTGGGGCAGTGTTGGTATATAGTCAGTTTCCCCTTCATTTGTAGTGTCCACCCTGGCTGTGAAGGAAATAGACAAGATAGTCTCGAGGCTTCATCTCTTCCCTGCCCCCCTACTTGCCTGTTGCCCTTTTGATTTTTTTAATCTGATACTCAACCTCTCCTTCCCCCACTCACACACGTCGGAGTCTCCTAAGCTATTTCTGTCGGTTTAATGATCCCCAGCTGTTGCTGTAGTTCTGGCTCATGAGAATTAGCAGAGCCAGCGGAGAAGGGGACACACAGGTTGTCAAACAAGTCTCGCCCATTTTTCTGAAACCACTAGGGCGAGGCTGATCAGGGATGCTAATACTCGCTTGATTAAAAACACAAAAGTCTTGAGAAGTGCAGGCTTCTATCAGGGACATTTTTAAAGTAAACATTTTTAGTGACTGTAGTTAACAGTAATACATCGGGTATTTCCAAGTGGGAATTTTGAGTTACTCCGCATAAAGAATGACAGAGGTATAAGACGATGCCTGTGTGAATTGCCCTGATTTGCTCATTATTAACCCAGTTACACAGGAGTAAAAACATCACATTTTGCCTCAGAAAAATGTACAAATCTTGTGCCAAACAAAATTTTAAAAAGTATTCCTCTTGGGGACTGGAAAGATGGCTCAGCAGTTGGTTAAAAGCATTGGCAGCTCTTCCGGAGGTCCTGAGTTCATTTCCCAGCAACCACATGGTGGCTCAAACGATAATGGGGTCTGATGCCCTCTTCTGGCATATAGATAGAGCACCATATACATAAAATATATACATCTTTAAAAACTTAAAAAAGATTTTTTTAAAAAATATTTTTCTGATATGTGTGACATTGTTTTACATTCTACTTGAACTCGTGGTCTGGCCTGTCCCCTTCCGACCATGTGCTGTGTTCCTGAAGGCAGTGGGAGCACCAGTACCGTTTCTCTGCTGACCGAACGCCGGTTTCTTCCGTAGAACTTTGTGCGAACCCTTTGCAGACCCAGCCACGTCAGGAAACAGAGCTGTGGGTTGCTCGGCTCATGCGCCTTTTCTTCTCGTCTGTCCTTACTAACCAGGGACCGGGTGCTGTGGGAATGTCTAACAGGTCAATGGCCTGGGTTACTCCAGCGTGGGTTTGAACTTGAGAATAACTCTCCAGCACTGTGGCTGCTGGCCTTACGGTTTCTATCCTCCCATTTTGTGTGAAGTTTAATTTTACAGATTTCATCTCAGACATTTTGCTGCAGCCTTTCCCAAAATTTATTTTTTTTATTTATTTAATTTTTTTTCGAGACAGGGTTTCTCTGTGGTTTTGGAGCCTGTCCTGGAACTAGCTCTTGTAGACCAGGCTGGTCTCGAACTCACAAAGATCCGCCTGCCTCTGCCTCCCGAGTGCTGGGATTAAAGGCGTGCGCCACCACTGCCCGGCCCCAAAATTTATTTTTAAATCTCTAATTCAGCTAGATAGCCAAAACTTTACACTAACTAGAATTAGGTGGGGTTCTCGCTGTTTCCTTACAACACATATTCCCAAATTTCCTCTGCTCAGTTATTTGAGATGATGCCATCAGCATTAGCCAATTGGAGAACAGAATCACCTGACTCACCCATCCTGCAAATGGCCCACAGGTGGCAGAGGCTTTTAAACTGGCCACTAAACCTGCCCGCGACCTTGTCAACCTTGGCCACACTCATCTAGATGGGTGCCTGATCCTTGGCACCAGTGATGTGGTTGCTCAAGGAGAATTTGCATGGCACATACGGGTATATAAACTTGCCAGCGTCATCCTGCCTGTCAAAGCTGTGTCCCCTCCTTCCAGGTTCATCGTGAACACACACAAACCGAGGAGGGGGGACTGCTGCCTAGGATTTTACAGGGAGAAATTGCTATGTTTGTATGTTTTTCCTTGAACAGCCAGAACTTTATGCATAAACATTTTTTAAAAAAACCTTCAAATTCTCTCTCTGTCTTTTTCTCTCTCCCCCCCCCCCGTGTGTGTGTCAGAGAGAGAGACACACACTGAGGCAGTGGGGGGGGGGAGTTTAAAACTCGTGTTCTAACTTTTCTTTCTGATCATCTCTTTGCCCTCTAACCCTTCCGTCAGGAAAGATCCCTCCTAAAGGCTAGAGGTCAGAGAACACAGGTTCAGTTCCCAACACTTGCTGTCCACAGCCATATGTGACTCAGTCCAGGGGATCTGACGCCCTCTTCTGGAGTCCACAGGCACCAGCACACTTGATCTACACAGATAGGCCAAACGACTCTGCCCATAAAATAAAATTTTTATTTATTTATTTATTTATTTATTTATTTATTTATTTATTTATTTATTATGTATACAATGTTCTGTCTGTGTGTATCCCTACAGGCCAGGAGAGGGCACCAGACCTCATTACAGATGGTTGTGAGCCACCATGTGGTTGCTAGGAATTGAACTCAGGACCTTTGGAAGAGCAGGCAATGCTCTTAACCACTGAGCCACCTCTCCAGCCCCCAAATAAAATTTTTAAAAAGATCTTCTTTAATATGAAAATGTATTTATTTTAAAGGCGAACTTAATTTATAGATTTCCCCTTAAATGTTAACTAAAGTAAATTTTGTTATTATCGACACTAAAATTGAACATCAGAATTTTTAAGAAATTAAAAGGCCTTTAATCCTAGCAGTTGGAAAGTTGATTCAGACAGATGTCTGGGTTTGAGTCCAGCATGGTCTACAAAGTGAGTTTTGGGTCAACTAGAGTTACATGATGAGACCCTGGTTTTGTTTTTTTTTGTTTGTTTGTTTAGTTTTGAAAGATAAAAAAGAAAAGTAGGAAAAGTTTATCACAATACCCAAATCTCTTAAGTACTTACAGGATTCAAATGAAGCTTGAAGGCTTCCTCAGACTTTTCATAATCATTCTAATGTGGTTTATGTTTTCTAGCCCATGTATCTAAAGATATAGACATTAGAAGTGCACAGATCTAGGAAGATTTTCTTTTATCTTGAATCCAAGTTCAGAATCTGCTCACCTGTCACTGCCCTCAACAGATCTAGGTGGATTGTTAACATCAGTAATACCCACAGAGATGAGGGTGTAGACGTTCCCAAACATATAGAACTAACATCGCAGGGAAACAGGATAACATCATAGAAACAGCATTCCTGATACTTTGACTTTGGGTTGCCCTCCTTGGTCTAGGGAAGACAATGCCAATTTACTGCTCTGTTTGGTTCAAGCTCCGGTGCAGTTGCACGCTACATCCAGATCTTATGTGATGGAGCTCATTTTTTAAAAAAATACTTTGTTTTTAGTTATGTGTATGTGTGTGGTTTTGCGAACATGAGTGCAGTGTCCTAGTGGCCAGAGGTTTTGTTAGAGGTAGCTGTGAGCTACTTGATCTAGGTGCTGGGAACTAAATGCAGGCTCTTTGCAAAAATGATACATGCTCTTAACCTGTGAGCCAAGTCTTCAGCACTGTGGAGTTCATTTTGTTTGTTTGTTTGTTAAGACACGTAGCTCTTGCTGGAACTCACTATCTAGACCAGGCTGGCCTTGAACACGCAGAGATCTACCTGCCTCTGCCTCTTAAAGGTGTGTACCACCAAGCCTGACTCTGTGATGGAGCTGCTTTGCTTCTCTAATCTTTCTCAGCTTTCACCCCCTAATATCTGACTCCAGGTTTTTATTATTAAGTCCAGTTAGAATTCGTGCTAAATCTGGTATCCAACTTTAGGGCACGAATTCATGAAAAAAGCCACTTACCTGTGACTTTGCAGCTACCAGCGTAGGCCAGAGCTACATGCGGTCAAAGTCACCACCTCACCAGCTAGGTTTTCTTTTCTTCTCTCCTGGTGGGCTTTCCCTGGACCCCTTTCTTGGACTGCTGCCAAACTAGGTAGCTGCCTTGAAACCGACTTGGGCTTCTACTGTTTCCTGGAACCCAGTTTCTCTGAGCCTTATTTCTGGCTTATCCTGTCTTTTAGATTTCTATGTGGGTCATGTTTTATTCTCAAAAAGACTTTATGTATGTATTTTACCCACCAGTCACTTTCTGTTCTCTTCACTAGATTTTCCTTTATGAAACAGTTTCTTTTATTGAGATCTGGGATAGGATGATGGCCTGTGGAGGTTTTACATCCTCCTAGACGTCTGTCTCTGGGAGCCCCTTGGAGTGTCTTGAAGATGTGTCCACCACTGGTCTATTAGAATGTCTGGTTCCTGAGAACACAAGCAGCCTTTGCAGAGCGTTCTGATGCATGCCATATACATAGCATCCTATTTGCAGTAACTTCTGGGTCCTCTAGCTATGTCATTTTGATGGCACTTATGTTACGTGTCATTCTAAAACATGACCAATGTGTTGTAAGGAGAACGAAAGGTGGACAGTAGATAGAACTGTGGGCTTAAGGCTTTAGATTTGTACACAGCTGGACCCTAGTTTCTGCTCTGCCCATTAATTGTTACTGTGACCTTGGACACGTAGCTTGTTTCAAAACTCAAATTTCTATAAAATGATGATAGTGCCCTCTGCATAGTTAGTTTTAGGAGACCAGGACCCTAAGGGGTATGTTCTCACCATTTTATAAGTATTATTCAACAGCCCAGATCTTTTATTTTCCCATATTTAATTGCTTAAGTTAGGTTTTGTGGGCCTATCTTTTACAAATTACTAGGCTAGATGGATAAGTAGCTTAGGTTTTCCAACCAGGAGAAGAACTTCAGCAAAAGCTCTGCTTTATTCCTAACAGCATCAGATTCGATTGTTGTAGGCAGACGCGGGCCTGCTTTTCATCTCACCCAGCTCCAGGACGCCTGGCTAGCTTATGCCCGAAATAATCACACGGAAATCTGTATTAATTAGATTACTGCCTGGCCCATTAGTTCTAACCTCTTCTTGGCTAACTCTTACATATTCGTTTAACCCATCTCCATTAATGTGTATCACCACTTGACTGTGGTTTACCGGCATGAGTCTAACCAGCGTCCGTCTTGGAAAGGAGAACCATGGCGTCTGCCACACTGCCTTCTTCCTCCCAGAATCCAGTTCTCTTTTTCCCACCTATCTAAGTTCTGCCCTATCAGAAGGCCTAGGCAGTTTCTTTATTTGACCAATGAAAGCAACACATAGAAAGAAGACCCTCCTACACCATTAGATGGAAGATATTTATCTCTTTGAGGGGTGTGTGTGATTTCTGGTTTCTAAAATAGATTGTTTGAAAAGAATTTTACTGATGCTTACATGTGACATATGAATTTGTAAAAAGGCTGAATGATGGAGCTTATCAACAGCACAATCAAGTTTGAAATCTCAGTTTGTGAGGTGGGTATCTTAGAGTCAGGATTCTTCTACAGTGTTATCTTTACATATTATATTGTAATTAGTTGTATTCATTTATGCTGCAGATCACTTGTGCTTTGATTCTATTAGAAAGCTTGTTACTCTTTGTTCTTCATAAGTAGTTGTTTGTGGAATAGTAATTTGTGCCCAAGAGATGGCAGCATTTTAGTTTGAAAGCCTGACCCTTGATGTAATTCACTAATTGAATCATAAATTCTTCTGAAGAAATAAAATTCATGAGTTTATTTTGTTATTTTTAATTTTGTATATATGTGCTTTGTCTGCATACATCACTGTACTACATGTGTACTTGGTGCCTGCGGGGGCTTGAAGAGGGCATTGGATTCCCAGGAACTGGGGTTAGAGACCATTGTGAGCCACCATGTGGTTGCTAGGACTCAAACTTGGATCATCTGGAAGAGCAGCCAGTGTTCTTAACTGCTGAACCATCTCACCAGTCCTAGATCACAAGTTTTAAAAATAATCTTTTGCCGGGCGGTGGTGACGCACGCCTTTAATCCCAGCACTCGGGAGGCAGAGGCAGGTGGATCTCTGTGAGTTCGAGTCCAGCCTGGTCTACAAGAGCTAGTTCCAGGACAGGCTCCAAAACCGCAGAGAAACCCTGTCTCGAAAAACCAAAAAAAAAAAAAAATATAATAATCTTTTATTTTAGAACAGCTTTAGACTTACACAGGTGACCCAGACACCTTCAGATAGTTCTTCTTAATGCCAGCTTCTTACACAATTGTCATTCTGAGACACCAACAATGCCACATTGCTGTCAGGTGACCACAACTTTATATGGTGGATTCCATCCATTCCCTACTGCTGTGACTTTTCTTTGCCAAGGTCTAGTGTGGGCACCCGTTATACTGACTGGCTTTGTGTCAGCTCGGTGCAAACTGGTGTCACCACTGAGGAAGGAGCCTTGGTTGAGGAGATGCCTCCATGAGATCCAGCATAAGCATTTTCTTAATTAGTGGTTGATGGGGGAGGGTCCATCCCATTGTGGGTGGTGCCATCCCTGGGCTGGTGGTCCTGGGTTCTCTAAGAAAACAGGCTGAGCAAGCCATGTGATACAAGCCAGTAAGCAGTGCCCCTCCATGGCCTCTGCTTCAGCTCCTGCCTTCAGGATCCTGCCCTGCTGAGTTCCTGTCCTGACTTCCTTCAATAATGAACAGCAATATGGAACTGTAAGCCGAATAAACCCTTTTCTCCACACCTTGTTTTTTGGTTTGATTGCAGCAGTAGAAACTCTAAGACATCCGTGATGCATTTAACCATATGATTTTCCTCCTCTTTCCTCTGCACCCCTCCCCTTCTACTGAGTCTCACTGTGTAGCTTAGGCTGATCTCTCCTCCTAGATCTTCCTGCTTCAGCCACCTCAGTGCTGAGCTCACAGGCATACTTGGTCTCACTCAGCTCTAGCCATGGTGAGTCAATAGGATCCCAAAGACAGTGTGCTTTCATTGTCTTCTGCTTTTTCATTTTTGTGTTAACTTTGGACCTTGAAATCCAGCTGGTCCCCATAGTCTCTGGTAAAAGATAAGTGGATCTTTCTGGGTCTTTCAACCACTGCTTCTGCATTGACAGCTCAGAATTTTAGGCGCATACTTTGAATATTCACTGTACAATTCAGTAATGAATGTTGCCAGCTTTTATGCCCTTTTCTGGTAGACTTACAAGGGGACTTGAATCTGGGAACAGAGTGCAGATGAGCTGCTTACCAGAGGGAAGCAGTGTATTGCTTTGCCCTGTCCTGTCTACTCTTCGTTCTTTTCTTACCCTTCCTCCTTTGTCTTCTCCCCTTCTCCCCCCCCCCCCAACATAATGCCTTCATTAATTATTTGGGAATTTCACACAGTGCATCTTGATCAGGTCCACTCTCCCATCCCTGAGCCCTACCCCCACAAAAAGAAAAGAAACCACCAAGTCCAACTTGTATTGCCCAAACACCCATTGGAGCACTGTCAAGCTCCCAGCGACCAGCTCCTTAAAAAGAGCTGAGTCTTTCCCCACTCCACCCCACCAGAAGTTATCAACTGTGAAAAACTACATTTAAGCTGGGCGGTGGTGGCACACGCCTTTAATCCCAGCACTCGGGAGGCAGAGGCAGAGGCAGGCGATTCTCTGAGTTCGAGGCCAGCCTGGTCTAGAAAAGCTAATTCCAGGACAGGAACCAAAAAGCTACGGAGAAACCCTGTCTCAAAATAAAAAAAAAAAAAGAAAGAAAAACTGCACTTAAGCATTTTTTCACAATTTTAAGGACTTTCTTCGATAGCTCCTGTCTGGACTATTTCTTGAGGGTGGGGCCTGGCACAGAAGCTTTCAGTGTCTCTCACTCTGAGTCATGAGTCTGCAGTGATCCATCCACTGCAAAAGGAGCTTCCCTGCCTGTAGCAGTTGATGGCAGCATGGATCATGGAGATGTCCTGTGCCTGGCACTGAGACTCGTGTTTGATAAGCCATGAGTAAACCTTGCAGTCTTGTCTCTTATAATGATTCATTTTGAGTCCCTTTCCCATCAGACCTAAGAGTTCCATGAAGATGAAAATCAGTCCTCATGAGACAGCATCCCTAACAGCCCCATTTGGAAGTGTAAAATGTGTGACTTGAGTCCAGTAGGCTCAGTTAATTAGGATCTGATGTCTGTGGCTTTGAAAATGCTCTTCACACTTTTTAGTGCTTATTTGATGTTCATTTCCCCTGCAACTGTAAACTTCCCTAATGGCAGTGACTGCATCATCTAGTCTCCATAGCATCCTTTGCAGCAGGCAGTGTCTGGCATATAGCAGACCCTTTGTTTTTCCAAAGAATACGTGTGCGCACGCACGCGTGAAAAAGAAGAGGAGGAGGGAGGAAGAGGAAGCAGAGGAAACAGCAGCAGCAGCCATGACAGCCTTGATAGGGAGCCAAGCAGGAATTTGAGATGGAGTGGATGGAAGTGAACCCACACTCTGGCACTTGGCACAGGAACCCTCAGGCAGCTGAGCACAGAAGTGCCAAGGGTGTAAGCCCTGAGCTCTGACTGGCTTATTGTTAATGTTTCACCTAAAGTCTGTTCTAGACAGTTGGTCCTGTCATAGAAAGAGAAACTGTTACAAGTTAGCTAGCAGAGCATTTAAGGGGAAAAACTGGCTCCTGGACTCTGCCTGCTCTGAAGTACTTCCTGTCAAACTCGCACCGCAGGCTGTACTTATTTGTTGTCACGGATTCACTGTGTCTCCCTGAACACGTCACACCCCTGGCCCAGGGCCTGCTGCGGCAGTGTGTGTAGTAAGTTCCTGCTGGACGAATGACTGCAGAGCCCTCTCCCCACCCGGCTCCCAGCTCCTACACTAAGTGCCTCTGCTGAAAGCAACGCAGCAGCAACAGCAGAAGTTGGGAAATATCTTCTTCTCAGGACACCTTCCACATACTTCCCAATTTCATTTAGTTATTTTCTTTATTTGGAAACAGGATCTCCTGTATCCTCAGCTGGCCTTGAACTGAGTATATAGACAAAAGTTACTTTCTTTTTCTTTTCATTATTTTGAAAGTGTTTATCTGTGTAGCCCTGGCTGGCTTGGAACCCCTTCTGTAGACCAGGCTGGCCTGGAACTCAGAGATCACCTGTCTCTGCCTCCCAAATGCTGGGATTAAAGGAGTGCATCACCATCGCCCAAAAATGACTTCCAACTTTGATTTTCCTGCCTTTGTGCCCCAAATACTGGTATTCCTGAGGTCTCACCACACCTATTTATGTGGTACTAGGCCTCGTGAATGCTAGTCAAATTATTCTATCAACTGAGCTACATCCCCAGGCCCCAGTTTTTACCTATTTAATTTATTTTATGTCTATGGGTATTTTACCTACGTTTATGTCCATATACCACTTACATGCCTGGTGCTTGAGGAAGCCAGAAGAGGGCATCAGATTCCCTAGAACTGACATTCTGGGTGGTTGTGAGCCTCCATGTAAATACTAGAAATCAAACCTGGGCCTGTGTACTTAACACTGAGCCATCTCTCCAGTACTGCTTCACCTACTTTCAGTCATACACCGTAAGAATAAAACCAGTGTGTTCAGCGTAGTCTGGTTCTGAGGGATAGGTCATATGCTTTTATAATTTGAATCCACCAAGTGAATTTAAGGATTTGGTATCAACTACACTGTACAATGCATGAATAAAATAGATATAACTGACTGATAAAATGATGTTTAATTATCACATGCCAAGCTTCTTCTAAAGCTAACGCCCAACCCCCTCCTCTGGACCTTCCCAGGAAAATAAGCTCTTTGGTTTGAAGCTAGTTAGTGGTATCCATTACTAGGTTAGGGTGAGTTTGCTATTTACTGGGACTGTGTTTTAGAGGCCATAAGCTTAACACTTTGGCCACTCATCCCAAGAAATATTTAAAACCAGTTCAAATGATTTGTTTTTATTTTTTTATTTTTTATTTTTGGTTTTTCGAAACAGGGTTTTGCTGTAGTTTTAGAGCCTGTCCTGGAACTAGCTCTTGTAGACCAGGCTGGCCTTGAACTGACAGAGATCCACCTGCCTCTGCCTCCCGAGTGCTGAGTGCTGCCACCACCGCCCTGTTTTTATTTTTTTAATTAGGTGTGTGTGTGTGTGTGTGTGTGTGTGTGTGTGTGTGTGTGTGTGTGAGAGAGAGAGAGAGAGAGAGAGAGAGAGAGAGAGAGAGAGAGAGAGAACAAGACAACTTTGAGGAATTGGTTTTTCTTGCACTGTGTGGGTTCCAGGGTCAAACTCAGTCAGGCTCAGCAGCAAGTGCCTTTACCTCTGAACTGTAGACCATACCAGTCTGGGGAGATGTGTGGAGTAAGAACTTGGCACACTCTTTTTTCTTCACTCTACGTCACTATTTAGATCTCCTTATCATTCCTCAATAAATAAAAAGTCAACAGAAATACCTGCTTGTGCTCAGGCCTGTGTCTTACCTATATTGTTAGCAAATCCCACAAACTTAGTACAGTGCCTGTTTCTAAGTGGGTTTGTGGGGACAGCTCGTATGTAGATGGACAAATGCGTTTATAGCTGATGGATGGTGAGTCACCTGAGTGCTTGCCGGGAAAGTGTTGGAAGACCCAGCTGGAGAGATGGCTCAGTGATCAAGAGCACTGGCTGCTTTTCCAGAAGACCCATGTTCAATTCCCTGCACCCATGCGGCAGCTCACAGCTGGCTCTAACTCCAGTTCCAGGGGACACAGTGCTTGCTTCTTGTCTCCACAGGCACTAAATATGTGTAGTACGTAGATAAACTTCCTCGGGCAGAACACCCATACATATAAAATAATAAATTTGTTTGCAAATAATTGGAAAAGAAAATGAAGAAATCAGATTAGAAAGCGACCAACCCTAGATCCTCCCCCACACTACCCATGTCCAAAAGCAACAGCAACACAATTGTACAGTGACCGTCATGACCCTAAGCTCACTCAGGACCAATAATTGGTGTTTCAAAATTACTATTGAGTAATAGCTGTTTCACTAATTATTCTATGTTTGCAATGTCTAGGCGTAATTGATTGTTTCTCTGTTCTCTGAAATGTGTTATATTAATTTGTTATATTTAAGTATTCTCTAATAGTTTATTGAGTCTTAGAAATACTGTAGCAGATGCTGGGTGCCTTTAATCCCAGCATTCAGGAGGCAGAGGCAGGCGGATCTCTGTGAGTTCGAGGCCAGCCTGGTCTACAAGAGCTAGTTCCAGGACAGGCTCCAAAGCTACAGAGAAACCCTGTCTTGAAAAACCTATCAATCAATCAATCAATCAATGCTGTAGAAAAGGACAGGCTGTCCCTGCCCTTTTATTCTCTCCCGTCTTGTCCAGCTTGGCTTTCCTTTTTTAGTCCCCTCCTTTTTTTTTTTTTTGTTTTTCAAGACAGGGTTCTCAGTGTAGTGATGTGGGATCCCTCTCTGTATGCTGTGAATACCATTGGCTAATAAAGGAACTGCTTTGGGCCTATAGCAGAGCTATAGGGAAACAGAGTTAGGCAGGGAAAACTAAATTGAATGCTGGGAGAAAGAAGGGCAGAGTCAGGGAGAAGCCATGGAGCCGCTGCTGGATACAGGCACACTGAAACTTTGCTGGGAAGCCACAACCTTGTGGTGATGCACAGATTAATGGAGATGGGTTAAATTAAGATGTAAGAGTTAGCAAATAATAAGCTAGAGCTAATGGGCCAAACGGTGTTTTAAATAATATAGTTTATGCGTGATTATTTCAGGCCGAGCAGCCGGGAACAAACAAGCGACTTTCCTCCTACAGTGTAGCTTTGGAGCCTGCCCTGGAACTCACTCTGTAGACCAGGCTGGCCCCGAACTCACAGAGATCCGTTTGCTTCTGCCTCCCAAATACTGATATTAAAGGCGTGCACCACCACCTGCCTTCCCTTTCCTTTCTTATGAATGTGTGTTCCGTGCTAAGTACCACACCTGAGATTTACAGAGACCAGGATGGAACCCAGCTTCTGTTCTATAAGCTGCATGGCACAAAATAAAAAATTAAAAAGTCTGTGCTCTAATTTCTTACTTGTATAAGAAATAATGATCATAGCCATCTTTGCAGAGCTACCCACCTTCTTCCTCAGTATTGAGGTTAAAACTCAGAGCCTTGTACATGTTAGGTACAACCAATGAGTTACAAGCCCGGCCTGAGGGTGTGTGGATGTGCATGTGTGTGTGTGGGGGGGGGTGCATGTGGAGGGGGTTGGGTGTGGGTGTGTAAATAAGTTAAAAGCATGTCAATAGTCACCAAGAACAAAAGCAAATGTGTTGCTGCTGTGTTGACCTACATTTATGTTACTCTGTAGTCAGTTCCTAGGTTAAATTCCTCCACTGAAGTTGATTACCTCATCTCCTTTGACCCTAATCTGAACCAGTGGTTTTCCTCAGCAGCAGATAATGAACTCAGGAGGCCTGTTATCTCAGCAGAGCTCACTTGCAGAAAATCCTGGGAAAACAAAGTTAGGAGCTCAGGTTATGACATCAGTGTTTGGGTTCAAATACTGCTCCACCCCTTATTAGTGAGACAAATTTGACTGATTAATCTCTGTAGGCCTCACTTGGCTAACCTATAAAATGGGTTAAGTAATAACCATCTTCTTATGGATCTTATGAAAATGAAACTGAAGTGATTTTAAAACATAAATGTACTGGGAAATTAATCCCAGCACTCAGGAGGCAGATGCAGGCAGATCTCTGTGAATTCAAGGCCAGTCTGGTGTATAGAACTAGTTCCAGGACAGCTAGGGCTGTTACATGGAAAAACCTTGTCTTGAAAAAACAAACAAACAAAATAACATTTCTTCGTTTTTCTTTTTAGAGACAGACTTCTACTGTATAACCACAAGTTGATATAGAATTTGTAGTAGTCCTTTGCCTCAGCTTCCATAGGGCTGGGATTATAGTTATGAGCCACTGTGCTCAACTTAATAAGACCTTTTTTTTTTTTAACTTCAAGGACTTTATAAACTATCAGGGGAGAGGTTCCGGGGTAACTATACACAGCAGAAGGCATCACTACACAGGTAGCAAGTGGCTTAGGTGACCCAGAGTAGTTCTGAATGTAGGGGATCCCAGATGGAGAAAGTGAGCATTTTCTAGCAAAAATGAAATTTAAAGATGGAGAAAGGTCTGTGATAATTAAGGAAGAGTAAGACTTAACCTCGCTGGGGCGTGTCACCCTAGGGGAGGACAGCTTGCAAGTCACGCTGGCAGCCTGGGAACGTGGTGAAATTAGGGCAGTTTCTGAGGAGGCAGAATTGCTGAAGAGGGTTCAGACACTGCTTAGTGCTGGGGAGGGAAAAGAGCTCGGGACACAAATTTGAGTAGTCATTGTTCCTTTATCCTTGGATGCCTCTAAAAACTGCTGTGCAGAAAAGGCCCCTGCAAGCACACCACCATTCCTAGTGGGGCCTGCAGCTGAAGCCTGCTCAGTGAAAGGGGGCTTGCCTTGGCTGTGGGACCCTCCGGCCCTCCTTGGACTTTCCTTGGTCTCTCACTACAGCTGTGCTAGCTGTTCTTCTGAATAGAGATGATTGATGCTTAATTTAATAAAGCCCCCTGCTGTTTCATTAAGCAGTGCTGCAGGATGGAGTGCGGAGAGAGAGACACCTGTCTTTCTCCACTAGCCCGGATGTGCGTTGAGTCATATCGCTTGGTTGTCTCATCTCAACAGAGAAAGGAAGGCCCTGATGAAAATGAAGAAAAAGAACAGAACCATGTTAATGGCAGGATAGCTTCTAGTCTAGAGGAACGGTGCATGGTGAAAATAACCCTAATTTTTAGACCCGAAAGAAAAGTTTTACAAATATGCGGCTCCCCGGTCTCTGTGACACAGCACTTGTTCAGCTTGTCCGTGTGCAAACATCCGCTGAAAACCTGCACAGCAGCCGGGAAGCTCTTTGTGCTGGGTCCTGGCCCCATGAACTTAGAATTGGTGTTTTCAGTCCCAAGAGGAAGGCTGAGACCTGTAGGTTTTAAGCAAGAGGCAAGCCTGGTAGTTTGTGGATTGTTATCGCCCTGCAAGACCCTTCGCAACTTCCTCTTGCCGCCCACAGCAGAATGCGGAAACCCTTGCTGTCAGGCCACTTCTGCAGTTACACACAGTTGCAGTTTGGGATCCTCCTTTTACAATATAGCTTATTTTTTGGACGTTCTCTGCATTTGAAAATGTGTCTGCTGTGGTGGGATGGCTGACTGACTTCACCTGTGTTCTCTTTGCTGCCATGCAGTGCTGCAGTTGAAGCTCCAGCAGCGGCGGACCCGGGAGGAGCTGGTGAGCCAAGGGATCATGCCGCGTAAGTGTCTCTCTCTCAACATTTGTACGCTTGCTCTTTGTGTTGGAGTGGCTCCTGTGTGGCACAGGAGCGTGTAACAGCAAAAGCCATGGGTTTATTTTCCAGTTGTACCTGCCTCTTACTTTTCCATCAGTTCTTGGTAACTGGGTCATCCGTCACCCAGATTCATCACGTCCTGTAAAACACGCAGTGTTAGGCTTCGAGGGGGTCAGCAAATAGTCCTTGCTTTGTAACTGTACTTTTCATGGGCTTTACAACTTCCCTTCATGAGAGGAGCAGGGGCTGTTCTGCTGCTGTACACTTCACCACCATGCTCAGGCACTGGGGAGAGAAATCTGTTCTCTATTGCGGACAGGTATTGTCAATGGACTACAGTTTATTTTAGAGAGATCCTGAGGTACCCATGGAGGGTATGGGTGTGTGCATGCCTGAATGGCGCTGTTGGTGAGCTGCCATCACTCTGTCCCAGTGGCTGCATCCCTTGGGGGAGAAATGAAACCAAACCTTAGAATTTGTTAGAAACAAGAAAGCCTGCTTTGACTACTAAGAGCATTGTAGATAGTGAAGGCTGGGGCCAGTGGTCTTGATCTTTTGACGTTTCTTTACTGAGTTCTCAGCAGATTGACGGGGTCCCTCCCCTGGTGGTATGTCATCACCACTGGGATCCACCCTGAAGAAGATAACATATGCATGGGCATGAGTATGCATGCGTGTGCGTGCGCATACACACACACACACACACACACACACACACACATACACACATACATACACACGCCTACACACATCAGCAACATCTGCTTTCATGGGAAAACTGAGCTTCATCTCACTTCGGTGCCTACTCCCCTGTTGCCATGGTGCCCATGTTGTCAGTCACTCATTCAAAGTAGTAATGTGTGCAGTTGATAGTGCAAGATAAATCTGCCCCTGCTTTCAGGAGATTTATGGTTAGAAAGCAAAGGAAGTGGAGACAAATGAGGAAGATAATTTAAGAACCTGGTAAGTGCTGTGTATAAATTTACCTGGTGGATCTGTTAACAGCAACAGGAAAAAATTGGAGTCGCTTTGGATAAGCTGGCCAAGAAACCTGGTGTGGTGGCACATTCCTTTAATTCCATCATTTGGAAGACAGAGGCAGAAGTTCAAGGCCAGAGAGAATCATACTGTGAGACTCTTTCAAAACCCCACAACAGACGAAACAGGAAAGGAATATCAAATAAGCCAGTGTCTGGAGTATGATGAGCCAGGAGTTAGGGTGCTCTAGAGGAGTTAGGGTGCTCCAGGGGAGTTAGGGTGCTCCAGGGGAGTTAGGGTGCTCCAGGGGAGTTAGGGTGCTCTGAGCACAGTAGGAAGCCATTGCAGGTTCTGAACAACTGAGGACAGTCAGTGTTTGACTCCATCGCGGTGTTAATCTTTCTGTTCGCTGCACTTTACTGCGGTGATTGGCCTGTTGTTCTGTGTAGTCTGTGATCCTCCAGAGAAGGGTTCCAACCCCAGCCTCAGTCTCAGGGTTCTGCAGTAGATTGGCAGTGTTCCTGGTAGGCAGTAATCTGTGTGTTTTATAGAACATTCCAGAACTGCCAGTCTGCAGATCTCATCAAGAAGCAAGCCTCATCTGCTTACCCCTACACGAAGGGCATCTATGTTTATGTCCGCTTTGTACCTAAGATGGTTTTAGACAACATCAAAATGAAAGAAACACGAGGCCCTGATACGTGCCTTCCAGACATGAAACAACCAAGTCTGGGTTACTACAGTCTACCCAGTGCACATCCGCATGGGCTGGCTGCGGATGCGTCACTGGTTTTGAGAGCCTTGTTCTCAGGACCAGCAGTAGGTTTGGGCTGCTCACATTCTTCTTCCTGACTTTCATGTGCTGCTGAGGATCATCTGGGTAGAACTGACCAGCCATATCTTAGGAAGATATGCTTTAGCGTGGTGCTCAGAAACTGCAGGTGTCCGTGTGTCCCTCCACCTTCCTGAACTCTTAGAGAAAGTCACTTGTGTTCCTGTCCTCCAGTACCTGGCCCTAGGTGAATAAAGACACCTGATTGCAAAATGATGTGTGTGTAGAAAAAAAAAAACCTAGCAAACTGGCTAGAATTCTGGTCACAGTGTTTGAAATAACCTCAATCAACTCTCCCATCTTACTGGGAGCCCACGGCCTCCAGCTGTCTTGAAGTCAAACTGCATGCTTGGGTGTGCCTGTTCTATGAATTGGGAATGCTCACCTCTCCATGGCCTTCAGTGTCTCCCCCAACCCACCCACCAGGAGCTTTCTTGTGGACAATGCTGATTTCCAGCTTCTTTGGGGAGGAAATGGGAGCAGAAAAGATGGTGAGAGAAAAAGCTGAAGCCTAGAAGAGTTCAGGTGTGAGAGTCCCCTCTCAACCAGTGTGCCTGAATGCAGGGTTAGGCCCCAGGCTCCCAGAGAGGCTAGCCCGCAGTGGTGGGTAACCTTACCTCAGCGTCACCTGGCGGTCCCCAGCATCCCCTCCCACCCTCGCCCCTTCACTGCTGCGTACTGCTTTCCTCATCTCCATCGCAAACCTCTTAAGGGAAGCACAGGCAGGGCCAGCAGGCAAACTGAAAGTAGCAGCTCTCTGAAGCATCCACTTAGAGTCCATCGATTGGCCTGAGACGTTCCCAGAGTCCTTACATCTTAAGTTTGTTGTACAACTGAGGAGGAAGGGCAGGTAAGCCAAGGCAGAGAAAGGACAAGGTTTTGTGGCTGTGTTTTATTTCTGGTTTATACCTTAAATCTTTTCATCCAGCCTCTTCCCCACCGCATATGACTGTGGGAAGGAAGATGAGCCTAGCTTGCCCCAGAACCCTCATTCACGGTCCCATGTAGGATGGACTACTTGATTCAGCTCACTCATCGAATTTGCAGGACGTGATGTACTCCCGTGGCTTCTTTCCCATTACGGTTGTTCTTGTTCTGTGTGCCGTTCAGCACTGGGAGTGGCCTTCTCATGGATTTAGGGGATTAAAGTCTTCTAGTTCCCACATACCTTCCTCTGTGGTTCATGTGTCTCAACTGTGGGTATGGAGCTGCTTTCTGCAGTGTTCTGAACAACGTCATTTCCCAGTATCCTTTATTCTCACTATGTAAACATGTCTCAAATATAACACCACTTAAAACCCATCAAATGCATAGTGCCAAAAAGTGGGCCCACGCAGTCTTGGCTCTGAACTTTCTCTGGTGCTTTCTGAGGAAAAAGGAGGGAAGATGGTGCCTGCAGGAAGCAAGCAGGTCTTTCAGTCCAGAGCAAAGTGAGGGATAGGAACAGCGTTCTGACAGGGCCAGCTGTGCAGCTGTACGTAACTGTTTAAGAAGGCAAGTGTGGACGTTGTCCTGAGCAAGCAAATGAGAAGGAACTCCTGTGACTCTGGATGTGAGAGTAGAGCCACGGTTGTTTTTTCCTTCTTGGCCTGTTCCATCGCGACTCCTTGACAGCGAGCAAAGAGCAGGAGCATTTGTGGTGTTGCAGCCAACCTGTTCATCCATCATCACAAACTGATCCAGAGCAACCATGACACCTCAGCACAGAAGTGGAGAAATAAATCTTTGTCCTTGAAGTGCGCTGGGAGCTTGGCTTGGTCCTCTTGAGCTTGTCTTTTTAATTCCTTCATGTCCTCCCTCCCTCTCTTCCTTCCTCCTTTCCTTCTCTTTTGTTTTTGGGTACTGAAAATCAAACCCAGGTCCTCATATGCTGGATAAATGCTCTTCCCCCGAGCTCTATCCAAGCTATACCATGTCCTTTCATTTATTTTTCTTATTGTATGTGGGGATGTGTGTGCTATCTGTGTGTGAGTATATGTGTCTGTATATGTATGTGTACGTGTGTGGTTCTCTATGTGTATGTGTGTACATATGTATGTGTCTTGTGTAGATTTCAGGAGTCACTTCTCTCCCTTCATTCAAGTCCCAGGAATTAAACTTAGGTCATCAAGCTTGGCAGCAAGCACCTTTACCTGCAAAGCCATCTTGAACCATGTCTTTATATTTTAGTGGTGTTCCCCTGTGTCTCGGCACTGCCATTGGTGACTCTTATGGCTGACTGGTTAGGAGAATTCAGAGTGTATGAGGGCAGCTAGTTAGTGCCATCCAGAGGCCTCCTCTGCTGATGTACTCACACACATCGGCAGGAGAGTAACTGGTTCTGCCAGCTGATTAGGATGGTTTCTAGGTCTGCATGTAAACCCCACATGTCTCATGCTGACCCTGCAAAGAATGGCTGACAGCAGTGGGTTCCTAAGGCCCTGAATAGACTGACCCAGCTCCATTCCACCCCTCCAGTTCTGCAGTCTGATCCTGTTGCCCATCTCTTGCTTAGGATGTTGGCCACCTGGTCTACACAGAGATAGTGCCCACCCACAATCCCTTTAAGTGACCATTTTGTTAGGCCCCAGTGCTTGCTGAAGCTTTCCTGTTCATCTGACCCAGAAGAGATGTCTTAGTTTGACAAAAGGTTACATGTCGCTCTGTGAAGCACTGGGAGTTATTACTACATTTCCTTTTCCAATCAAGTTAAATTCTTCTTTGTGGATTGGGGGAGGGTAGACTGAACCAAACCTTGTTACACTAGGTGTGCACTCGGTGCTGATGAACTACCTTTGTTTCCTACTAAAGATTAAGGTGACAAAAGAAAGTTGTAGGTCTCTGGGTAAATGTTTGCTTATTCAAAGGTGTACGTGTTTGTTTTTTACATTTATTTATTTTACTATGTATTAGTACTTTACATGCATGTATGTAAATGGACCACATGCATGCCTGGTGCCCACAAAGGTCAGAAGAAAGCACCAGGATTCCCTGAATTGAAGTGGCAGGCAGTTGTGATGCTGGCCATGTGGGTGCTGGGAATCAAACCAGAGTCCTCTGCAAAAAGAGCAAATGCTCTTAATGCCAAATCACCAACCTGGAAATGCTGTTTGTTTTTAGCAAAGGATAACATTGTCAGGGGTGTTCTGTCTCAGCAGAAACTTCATAGATTAGTGCCTTCATGTCAGATCCAGGAGGGACAAACCCTTGTCTTAAGCTTCCATTGTCTTCATTTGCTCAAGTCCATCTGGAAGTTGCTAGAAGGTCTGTGTATTAGTCTCTGAATTACTACTCCTGTTAACTAGTGGTGTGGCCAAGATCTACTCTTTCCAAAAGGAGCTTAAAATACACCCACCCCCAACACACCTTTGCCAATTCTAGTTCTGGTTGCCCCAGGCTCCGTCTGCCTTCAGACACTTGCTCCGAGAGCCTCAGCATAGCCCATCTGCCCTTTCAAACACAGAGGTGATTTCGGCAGAAAAGAGACTTCCCTATCCTTTTGTTGTCTCCCTCCCATCCTTTCCTTTCCCTTCCTCCCTTCCTCCTCCAGCTCCTCGTCTTCATCTTCTTGGTTAAAGCAAAGACCCCCATGAGCTGATGTGTCCTTTCCACAGAAATGTGGAAATGTTTAACTGTAGTTGCAGCTCTGATTTTTGTGGGGTTTTTTTCCTTGTTTTGTTTTTATAAACACTGGTAAAATGTGTATTTCTGGAATGAGTTGGACTGGTCCCTAGATTTGAAGTCCAAGGAAAACTGTGTTAGGCATGTGGGCATGTGGTCCCTGGAATGCTTTTCTTTGTCTCAGGAAGGCCGACTGGGCCCATGGCTCCTGGGGTTTCGTGTTTCAGTCTTGATGGACATCGGAGTCCTTGTCTCTCTTCTGCTGTCTCAGCATGTGTGTGTCACAGTGAACAGTGACTGTCATAGAGCCTCCTCCTCGGGGCTCGTTGCTCACAAGCCCTAAAATAGGAGTGTGGAGTTCACTGTGTGTTGTGCCCGAATCTAAACAAAAAACCAAGGACAAGCTTTATTGAGCTATTAACATTTATTTATTTATTGACCAGGCATAATAGCACACGCCTTTAATCCCAGCACTTGGGAGGCAAAGGCAGGCTAGTCTACAGAGCAAGTTCCAGGGTAGCCATAGCTATGTAGAGATCTGTCTCAAAAACAAAACAAAAATTATTTATTGTGTGAGTGAGTGTATGTGGGGGGTGGGTTTGTTTGTGTCACAGGGTAGTCAGGCGGGGAGGTTGGAAGGCTTGAGGGAGTTGGTTCTCTCCTCCCATGTGTGTCCCAAGGATCATGCTCTGGTCGTCTGGTTTAGCAGCAAGTGCCATTTCCTGACAGACCATCTCTTTGTTTTGTGAAAGGTGGCACTAACACGTAACTTTGGCTTACAAATTGCTATGTGACCAGATTGGCCTCAAACTTGTAAAGATCTGCCTGCCTCTGCCTCCCTACTGCTGGGATCAAAGGTGTGTACCGTCATGATGGGCTTCCAAGTAATCTTTTCGATGGAGATTTTATACAATTTTATTATCTTTTCAAAACAACAGGAAGGTAGTTACTCTCGGTAATTTGTTCTTATTATCTGAAGTGTGTCCATATAAAGGACAATATTTTGCAAGGTAATAAGTGATCAGGGTGCTGTGATGCACACCTGGTCTACATAATGCATTCCAGGCCGGTCTGGACCGCATCTGAGAACCTGTCTCAGCAAAAACCTGGAAGACAGTAAAGGAAACAGGTGATTGTGAGGCCGTCCGGGTGGCTACTTTGCTAATTCTACAGCCCAGCATCCTGAGGTCGAGGTTCGTCCTCAGCACCACACATGGATGAAAGAGAAATCATGGCATGACAAACGGAGCCGGTGCATCTGATGATACAATGACTTAGATTCTTCCAGAAGAGGACGAAGATGATTTACAACTTATCCAGATAGAAGACTAAGGGGATATTCAGAAAAAGTGGTCATTTTGGGGTGTCTTTCTATGCCTGTGTCAGTGTGTTTTGAGGCTCCTTTGCAAAATTTAGATCATCCTCTCTCAGCTTCCCAAATGCTTGCTTGCCATCATGCCTGAGTCTCTTTTTTCTTAACTGTTTTGGACTTTAAGGGAGGAAGGGGGATGTGCTGGAATCATAGGCCAGTCTGAAGTCTAGCTGCAGAGTGCTGCTGAAGTCATGTGTAAACACTGGTCGCAACCATAAGGACGCGGCACTCTTCAACAGCTGACCATGCAGCCAGAGCTACACAGAGAGTTGGCTGTGATGACATGTGCCTACAAACCTAGCCTGGGGAGGTGGTACTGGAGGATCCCTGGGACTTGCTGGCCAGTCTAGCCCAGTCATTAAGATCGAGGATTAACAAGAGACAGTTCTTAAAAAGAAGGTAAAGGGCCAGCAAGATGGCTCGTTGGGTAAAGGCACATCCTGACCACCTGTGTTTGATCTCCAAGACCCACATGGGAGAAGCAGAGACACCCAGATAGTTGCCCTCTAACTTCTACACATGTGCCATGATGTGTACATCCACCCCACAATACACAAACTATATAAAATGTAAAAGAAAAAAAAAGCTTTAAAAGGGACCAGAGAGATGACTGAGTGGTTAAGAGTGCTTACTGTTCTTGCAGAGGACCTGGTTCAGTTTGCACTTCTGTCACTGTAACAAAAAAACATGAAATAATCAATTTATAAAATGTTTTGCTCACAGTTTCTTTTAATGTATATATGTGTTTGCCTCCATGCATGTCTGCATCACATGTGTGTCTGGTACCCAGAAGGGCATCAGATCTCCTGGAACTGGAGGTACAGTGGTTGTAAGCCACCAAGCCAGTGGTAGGAACCTAATCTGTGTCTTCTGCAAGAATAGCTAGCGTCATGTTTTTTGAGATTGTAATACATGATTGACCGGCCTGTGGGGAGAGAGTATGCCATGGTGAAATAAAGTGAAGCTGTGCAGTTCCTGCTGCGCAGTGAAATGCCTATATATGCACAATGAAGCACACATGCATACATGTACAGTGAAGTGCACATACATGCACAGTGAAGCTGTTCACTTCATACAGCTGGGGAGTGAAGGAAGGAAAGGGATGGGGGGGTGTCCCACTATCCTTATCTTTTTCAAAGCTGTACCGTCCTAAAGGGTTTATCACTTCCTGGTAGAAGCATGGGCTAAGGACTAAGTTTAAAACATGGACCTCTGGGAAATACTCACAGATGCCATAGCAACCAGATTCAAAGTGTTTGGCCCTGGTGTTTTAACCCTTAGTGTGCCATATCTTTGACATCTGTGTGTACTAATCTGTATACCCCCTCCCCTAGCTTTGGCCTTTCCCACCACTGGTGGATTGAGCAGCTGTACCTCAGATCTCTGCTTCCTGCATTCATCCTTTCTGTGTGTATGTATGGGTGAAGTATATGTGTGTGGAGACCCTGGGGTTACAAGCATGTACCACTGTATCTAGCTTTAAAACATATATATATATATATATATATATATATATATTATTTTTTTTTCTAGAGGGTTGAATTTATGTTTTCAGAAGACTTTACTGACTGAGCCATCACTTGCACCCCTCTGTCTTCATTCTTGGTAGTTGGTCTGGATGGGGGTGACAGCCAAGTACCAAAACAAGGGTGGTGTCAAACTTGCATACCGAAACAGGATATGTGTTGAGTGCTCATGACTTTTAGTTTGGATCTTGCTTGCCCTAGATGTGTGGTCCCTTCTCTACTCAAGCTGTCTTCGGTTCTCGTGGACTTAGTTCTGGTTCTAGTTGTCATATTCAGGCCCTAGAGCTGTTGACACGACTTTCTGATCAGTGGTCTTTGTTGCAGATATTTTGGTAGGCGTGGTGTGTCTACTGAACAGAGGGACAAAGAGTGGAGGTCGGGCACAGGCAGTGCTCAGCGTTGCTTCTTGCACGAGCTGTTTCTTCCCAGAGAGCAGGCAGGGAGGAAACTGCAGCAGGAACAGTGCCTTAGTCTTAACCCAGTTTAGCAGATGGCAGAATACTTTCACTTCGTTCAATGCTAATAATCACTGGGTGTGGTCGTAAGTGTAGCTGCTGTTTGTGGATGAGGACAGAAGCCTCAGAAGTCACATGACTTGCCCTTGCTCTCGCGGCTGCTTAGAAACAGAGACAGATCCAGCCCAGCTTTTCTGGCTCTAGACCTGTTATTGATTCTTGAAGGAAACAGTGTATAGTGGTACTTACCCACACAGGAATTTTCAAGTCTGAAAGTAGTTGACGGGGGGCTGGGGTGAGGCTCACATGGTAGAGTGCTTGCCTGCCATGCATGAAGCCCTGGGTCCAGACCCCAGCAGCACATGAGCCAGTGTGGTAGCACATCCCTGTCATCCTAGCTCTCAGCAGACAGGGTGGGGCAGGAGCTCAAGATTGATCTTCCTCTGCTACATAAGTAAAGGAAGAGGGTTCAGTTGAAACAAACAGTATCCAGTTGAAGTCCTATGATTGGTGAGGTCAGGACGTCACATTTGGGGAGAGAGCATGAGAGTAACTGTCACTGTTGGCCTTCCAGGCTGCTGTCCATGCCTACCTACTGTTTTGGGAGACTGGAAGTCTCTAAGGCAGCTTTCTGCTTCTGTCATGATACCATGTGTTAAATCATGGGTGTTTAGTTTCTTCTGTGCTATATGGATGCTTCTCAAAGAATATTGCATATTCTCTGACTGGAGAGTTATCCAGGCAGTCACCTCCAATTTATTACATGATTTCTAGGCCCCTAGAATTGCTCCAGTGGGTTTACCTTGCCCTGGAGTGAACCTCCTCTGCCTGTGTGTAGAATCCCAGAATCATCTCCTTGATGCTCATGCCAGCCCTTGACCTGTCAGTGGCGTGGCCAGCCTATGCCCTTCCGTAGGATGTGAGGCCCTTTCTAGTTCCTGCCTCTGTCTGGGCTTTGTGCTCTTCCCCTGCTGGGAGAACACCCAGGTGTGATGATCACGCTTGTCAGCAGGAGGTAGGACGGCTCAGCAAGACTAGGGTCTAGCCCAGGTCTGAGGAAAGCAGCAGAAAGCCTGATTTATTTGTCAGGACTTTGTTCGGATCCAGTCCAGGACTTCACGTGTGCTAGACTCTGTTGCCGAGCTCCCCCACCCAGCCTGAATCGTTGACTCCCAGGAATATAGCTCCAGAAATTAGAACTCCTTAGCTATGAAGTCAGCAGAGTTGAAATGTCAACCTTGGCAATCAGTGGGCTGGCAGATGGCCCTCACATCCCAGAGCTGAAAACTCAAAGCAGACTGTTGAGAAAGTTCGTGAAGCACACGTGAAGTCCTTCCACATGTTACTCCGTTAATCACTGGGGCGTGGAGAATGAGCGTTTTTGAAACCCCACCTTCTTGCTTCTTTTTGTTCTTTGGACTAGTGAAATAATGATTTTCAAGTTTTTGTGGTACTAAAATTGCCAAGCCACTGAAGGTAAGACTTCTTGGAGCCCAGGATTCTAGAGGTCCTTGAATTCTGCTGGAATGCCCTTGTCTTGAACCATACTTGGGGAAATTCATGGTTTCTGACATTTCCTTCATGGAGAATATTGCTGCTCTGTTCTCCCCCAAGTGGAAGTAGAGCACAGGCCTGTTCCAATGATTGAAGACTTGATGGCAGCTGCTGCCTGTGAACTAGTGGCCTCCACAGCCGCCCTCTCAGAGAGGGGAAAGCTAACATATCTGCCTCTCATTGGCCTTGAGTAGTAGGAGTTCTTGTACTCTTGTACTGGGGGCAAGGGTACTCTGGGAGCAGTTTGGTTATCCAGTGACCCCTTTTCCTCCATGTGGCCTTTTCAAGCAAGGAAGAAGAAATAAAATAAGAGACTGCGCCTCTTTCTATTTGCCTGTGACTAAAGCTGAGGTCTCCTTCTGCCTGTTGCCGATTTAGAGAAAGTGATGATGCCATAAAAAGCCACGGTTAGAGCTCTTAGGGAGAAAGGGCGTTTAGCTCACAGTCCCAGAGTACAGTCACCATTGTTTGTGATTGAAGCCCAAAGCAGCGAGCCACGCGGGATCCACAATCATGAAGCCGAGAGGAGTTCCTTCATGCTTGCATGCCTGTGCTCAGCTCATTCTCCCCACTCTGAAGTTCACAGCTCAGGATCCCCTGCCTTCCCACCTCAGCTACCATGACCAGGGTACCCCACGCCCCACAGATGTGCCCACAGGCCAGCCTGTCTTACACAGCCTCTCAGTAAGATTTCTCTTCCAAGGGATTCTAGATTGTTCCAAGTTAACAATACTAACCACCAGGGCTTAGGAGATGTCTCCGTGGATGAAGGCATTTGCCACCAAGTCTGATGACCTGGGACTCACAGGGTAGAAAGAGCAAACTGATACACACAGAAAATCTTAAAAATGTAGTTTTTAAGAATAAAAATTAAGGGCTGGAGAAATGGCTCAGAGGTTAAGAGCATTGCCTGCTCTTCCAAAGGTCCTGAGTTCAATTCCCAGCAACCACATGGTGGCTCACAACCATCTGTAATGAGGCCTGGTGCCCTCTTCTGGCCTGTAGGCATACATGCAGACAGAATATTGTGTACATAATAAATAAATAAATATTTTTTAAAAAAACAGAGGCAGGCGGATCTTTGTGAGTTCGAGACCAGCCTGGTCTACAAGAGCTAGTTCCAGGACAGGCTCCAAAACCACAGAGAAACCCTGTCTCGAAAAACCAAAAATAAATAAATAAATAAATGAAAATTAAAGTTGGGTGGTGGTGGTGCTTGCATTTAATCCCAGCACTCAGGAGGCAAAGGCAGATGGATCTCTGAGTTTGAGGCCAGCCTGGTCTACAGAGCAAGTTCCAGGAAAACCCTATACAAAGAAACCCTGTCTCAAAGAAAAAAGAGAGAAGGGATGGAGGAAAGAAAGGAAGAAGGAATAAAAATTAAAGGGGCTGGAGAAGAGGACCTGGGTTCAACTTCCAGCACCTTCATGGCAGCTCACAACCATCTATTAGTCCCAGTCCAAGGGATACTGCGCCCTCTTCTGTCCTCCGAGAGCACTGCATGCACATGGTGCACAGACATACACAGTTACACCATAAACATAAAAATTAGAAACCTCACCATCACAACTAGCAAGAAAGGCTGGCTGTGGAAGATCTGCTAATGTGTGATAGTTACCACGTGCCTCTCCTGAGTGCAGTCACCATCTGTAGAGAGACCCAGGCCCACATGTGCACAGACAGACGCAGGGTGGGTGGGTCTGTGGAGAATGAGGAATTGGGCTTGCTGCCTAAGAACTGTCCATGACGAGAAGCTTTTCCAGAAATGCCTGTCCTGTCCTAGAAGGCTCACTTGCCCAAAATGCTTCAGTAAATCTGGTACTGGTTCCAGAAGTTGCTTCAGCTCAGGAACACAGCCTTGTAGTCACCTTGAGCACAGCGCCGAGTTCTCCTTTAAATGCTCAGACGGTATATTCTTGGGAAAATGGAAATCATAACTCTTATTTTCTTAATTCACAAATGTGCTCATTTAAGGCAGCAAGCTTGTCAGGGAGGAAGAAAACAGGTGCTAGCGGGAAGGCCCAGAGAAGCAACTGCTTCCAGCCAGCTGGGGTGGAGCCCAGGCTGGGACTGAAGCTGTGATGAGGAATGCCACAGCCCTTGGCCAGTACATCCTTGTATCTGAGGTTTCTCTTCCTACTCAGTCCAAGATGCACCCTCACCTTTGCTCGTAGTGTCCCCAGATTCCCAGGGTGGAGAAAGGATTGAAAACTGCCCTCTGCCCCAGAACTGTGTGTTCTTAACAGCTCTTGTGTTTGCATGAATCTTAGGGGGCTTCTCTTCTCAGAGACTGCCTTCTTGGGGTTCTGGGAATATGGAAGTTGGGATGAATGATGTTCTGGACCCTCCTGGCAAAGCCTTCCAGGCAGCAAGGAAGAGGGAAGCAAAGTCCACATGAGCACATCCCACCTGGCTGCACACTTAGAGTGTTTTTCTCAACTACCCAAGGCCAGGACCTTAAAACCCATTTTCTTCTGCTTTGTCCTACTTCCCTGGGTCTCCTTAGCACGGAAGCTAGGCTGATCCAGGCTCCCCAGGGTTACTTGATCCTGTATGAAGAAAGCCCAGGGCTTTGCCTGTATCGTCTTACATCTCCGTCACCAAGCCACCTTCTGTAGTGTGCTTTAACAGAGCTGGCTGGGCGCACACAGGGGCTGCCCAACCTTAAACCCCAGGGCCTCAGAAGTGGTTGTTTGCTGTCTCAGTTCCGATCTCTCCCACACGAACCTGGGACATGCTTAGCTAGAAGTCTTCACAGGCTGAAAGGAGGAGCCATTGCTCTCTCCTCCTCCTGCCTGGAAGAAGTGGCTGTTGAGATGGCCAGACCTGTTGTCAGGGGGTAGAATTCAGAATGGAGAGAGAGAAACACAGCCTTAGGTAGACAGCCCAAGGACTGACAGGAACCAACATGCTGGTCAGGTTTAGGTGAAGGAAGAAGGGGAGGCTGAAGAGGGCCTGGATGGGATCCACCCTCTGTGGTTACTGGTGGGTAACTACACCTCAGCCAGTGCTGGCATCATTGTATGAAATTGGAACAGCAGTCCTCAGAGATTAGGATGTAGTCATTTCTGGTCATTTCCCTAGCCGTGTCCCAGCTCTGCACCCTGGTCTGTCTAAGACCTAAGGCTGCTCCATGGAGAGCAAGCCCTGGTTTTCAGACTATAGTTGTCCAGGTCTGAAAGCCCTGGAGTCTCAGAGGGGTCCATAAGCCCTTCTTCTGTGCCCCTGTACCTCTTGCTGCTATGGTCAAGCCTGCCTTTCCACGTAGCCCATAGTCAGGTCTACATCTAACTAGTACATCTAATTGGCATAGCATTGGCATGTCACCACCCTACCCCCACTGTGAGCCATCTGACAGGTTCTTTTCTCTGTTTTTTTGAAGAAGTTGAGAAACTAAGTCAGAGAAGCAGAAAGAATTCTCTTTAGAATTAAGTTATAACCATAGCTGCCATTTTCTAGTTTTTTTCTAACTTTTCTGGGCTTTCTAACTTTACTGGCATGCTGTTTGCCGGGCAGTGGTGGCACACACCTTTAATCCCAGCACTTGGGAGGCAGGGGCAGGTGGATCTCTGTTAGTTTGAAGCCAACCTGGTCTACAGAGTGAGTTCTAGGATTGGCTCCAAAGCTACACAGAAGAAACCCTGTCTCGAAGAACTAACTAACTAACTAACTAACTAACTAAATAAATAAATAAATAAATAAATAAATAAATGGGACGTTGCCTGCCCCAGGTGTATGTGTTCCTGTATACAGGAGCACACATGGGAGGACAACCTCAAGCGTTGGCCTCGCTTTTCACCCAGTGACAAGATGCCTTACTGTCTGCTGCTATGCATCAGGCGCCCAGGGATTCTCCTGGTTGGTGTCTCCCTTCGCCATAAGAGCACTGGGGTTACTGACACGTGCTCCTGTGCCTGCCTTTATTGGGTGCTGAGGATTTGAACTCAGGTCCTTATATGTATGTGATAAGTGCTCTACTCCTGACCTTTCTCTGCAGCCCTCCTTGGGTAATATACTAGACTAGCTAGCATGTTAAAATATCTGAATTCACAGCTGGGCATGTGGGTATATGCCCATGATCCCAGCACTTGATTTTTTTTTTTTTTTTTTTTTTTGGTTTTTCGAGACAGGGTTTCTCTGTGGCTTTGGAGCCTGTCCTGGAACTAGCTCTTGTAGACCAGGCTGGTCTCAAGCTCTCAGAGATCCGCCTGCCTCTGCCTCCCGAGTGCTGGGATTAAAGGCGTGCGCCACCATCGCCCGGTGATCCCAGCACTTGAAAGGTTGAATCATCCTGAGTTTGTGTCTAGTGTAGGCTACATAATGAGACCACATCTGGGAAAAAAAAATCTGGGCCTATCCCTGACGTGTATATAAGCACTCAGTGAATATTAGTTTTTCTTGCTAGTGTGGGAAAGTGCCATTAGCTCAGTGAGCTTAGAAGCTATGTCCACTGCACCATTTCACCTCTCTCCATCTTGCACTGGGGCAGCTGTTGTTGGTATGTGAAGAGCACGCACCATCCCATGCCCAGCTGTGTCTGTGCTTGCCAGATGTGTTTCTAGAAGCGAGCCTTGTGCATTCCCCCTAGGGTGGCAGTGACTTTAGATAATCAACTGTGGCTGGAGCCCAGAACCAGCCAGCCTGAGAGCATCTAGCCAGTGTTGACGGCATTGGTGTTTATGTGAGCTGTGGATGTGTGCTGCCTGCCATGCCGATACGGATTTGGTTCACTCGTTTGCATGGTTTTTTTTTTTTTTTTTTGGTTTTTCGAGACAGGGTTTCTCTGTAGCTTTTGGTTCCTGTCCTGGAGCTAGCTCTTGTAGACCAGGCTGGTCTCGAACTCACAGAGATCCGCCTGCCTCTGCCTCCCGAGTGCTGGGATTAAAGGCGTGCGCCACCATCGCCTGGCTTGTTTGCATGTTTTAAGACAGGGTCTTTCTCTAGAACCCTGGCTGTCCTGGAGCTCACTCTGTAGACCAAGCTGCCTTCGAACTCACAGAGATCCTCCTGTCTCTACCTCCTGAGTGCTGGGATTAAAGGTGTGTGCCACCATGCCCAGCCTAACTCTTTTAAAATAGAGTTTGTGTGTGTGTGTGTGTGTGTGTGTGTGTGTGTGTGTGTGTGTGTGTAAAGTGTACTAGACTAGATTCAGATGCCCTGAGAAACTAGAAGGGGGAATATTGGATCCCCTGGAACTGGAGTTACAGGCTATTTTGAGGCACCTGAAGTGGGTTCTGAGAACTGAGCCCAGGTCCTCTACATAAGCAAACACTCTCAACTACAAAGCCACCCCTCCAGCTCCACTGATTTGCATCTTAGTGCTCTAGGAGGTGGACAGAGTCTCCATCTCCAAAAGTCAGTCACACCATGCATCGTGGCAGAGTAGCTGTTAGGGCTCAGTACTGGGACACAGGTCCCTCGACGCAGGAGCTTTTCCCAGTTTTCAACCTGTCCCTAGTGCTGGGTCCTGGCTGTTAAAACTGGAGGTTTCAAGCTGCGCTGTGGAGCCCTCTCATGTCCCACCTCTGGTCACTTAGAACCACCCTTCTCATCCACCCAGTGGCTTACTGAATGAGTCTGTGTGCCTGGGACTTAAAGAATGGGGAATTGTGTGAGCCCTGGAAGAAGCAGACAGCACCCGGGCGCTGCTGTGGGGGTGTGGTCACAGCAGACCGACAGTGAACAGGCTCAGCAACTGTTAGGGTTCTGGTGGACAGCGTTTGCTTCCCAGTGTTTACTTGTGCTGTGTTCTGTCCTACAGATAAAACTGGTGGTGGTGGTGGGGGGGGGGGCTAGCCCATCACTCTCAGGCCAGGCTTCTGCTTCCAGACCCTGAAAGCCAGTTTTGCTGTGGTACAGCCTTGCACAGTGGAGCCAGGGGCCAGGGCCAGCTTCCTTCCCTCTGGGCACCGCAGGTGGTTCCCTGGAATGGATTCTTCAGCTGAGTGGGTTGAGGAGGGAATCTGTGCTGGTTAGTTGATCTTGAAATTTGTCTAAGTCTAGAGCTCCCCCTGCTGTCAGAAAATGGAAGGGTTCTCTGAACTTTAAAATGAAGTTTTCTTTCTTGTTATTATTACTTCCCCCTACAACCCCCCAGGCAGGGGTTTCTCTGGGTAGCCCTGGCTGTCCTGGAACTCGCTATGTAGACCAGGCCAGCCTAGAACTCACAGAGATCCGCCTGCCTCTGCTTCCCAAGTGCTGGGATTACGTGCATTGCCACCGCCTGGCTATTACTATTTTGTAAACTGTCTTTAAACCAAATGCTGCTGGAGCTCTGAAGCATGCCTGGGAGGCCCAGCCCCAGGGAGTGAGGGCGGAAGCACAGAGGCCAGGCAGGATAGGTCCTATCTGTGCTCTTGCTACTTTTAGCAGCTCCTACCCTAACCCCCCCACCACAGCCAGCAGCCTGGAAGGTTATCTTTGCACACAGTCTCACAGCTGTTTGCAGCTTGGGCAGCAGAAGTGAAACTGACCACAGTTTCACCTACTACCAATGTTCCTTAGTGAAGTGAGCCTCATGCTTCCCTGTCCTCCCCGGTCTCTTAAATTGTCGTGTGTCACCTTATAGACTTGGAGTGCATGGTGCATTTGCAGAGGGCCTACAGCTGAACTTTCCATTGAAGACAAAAGCTGAGGTCTTCAAAATAGGACCCAGCCTTCTATCAGCAGCAGTGTGCCAACAATGACTGAAATTTTTTTAGTTTTCAAAGATGAAGCTGAGTTCATTTAATAGCTGGAAAGAAACAGCACTGAGAAGACATGGGCCTTGTTGGTTTTGACTATCCCAGCTGGCCACTACCGTTCCTAATGAGACTAAAAAGCAAGGTGGTTTCGCTCACATCTCTGCCTGAACCAGGTGATCTTAGAGGCTTAACTGATGAGGCCGAGAGCGGTGTAGGGCTGACCGAAGCGAAGCCAGGAGGGATTGCTGCCACCAGGGTCGTAAAGACACGTTTCCTTAGGTGTCAGGGCAGCATTCCGTTCAAGGTGCCGTTTCTGCTGCAGTTGTAGTGCTGTGTGGGGTGTGTCACCACACGCTGTATTCTGCTTGTTTGGGGTTTGGGTGGTAGTGCTGAGGACTGAGCCCACGGCCTTGCCTGTGCCAAGCAGGCATTCTAGCGCAGAACCAGCCTCAGCTCTAAAAGTAATCCTTCTCCGGTTCTTTTCTCAACAGCTTTGAAAAGTCCAGCTGCATTTCATGAGCAGAGAAGGAGTCTGGAACGGGCCAGGGTAAGGCTCCCTCCCTCCCCGAAGACCTCCAGAGTACACTGCCGTCACCACCCACCAGCTGCATCTAGTACAGCTTTGGGGGCAGCCCTCACCTTATAGCTCTGAGTGCTAGAAATCTCAGGCCTTTCCTGTTTCATCCTCCCCAGCCACCTTCCCAGGTAGACTTTAGTGCCTTGTGAAGGTCATCGGAGCTCCCCTAACCTGGCCTTGAAGTCCGCTCATGTCCCTCCATTAAGTCCACTGAGCCTCATGTAGATGATCTGCCCAGTATCACCCATGTGCAGACTGCCCACAGCCGTGTGAGCCTCCATCTCCGTCTGCCCAAAGCAGGCAACATCCACGTATACCCTTTGACAGCAGCCGTGGGGCACACCTCCTGTGGTAGCTCCTTGGCTGCATCCTTCTCCCCTTTCAGTTCCCTCTGGCCCCTGTGGAATGTCCTGTGCCTGGTGTGGTGGAGATGGGGAAGTGACCAGCTCATGTTTCCCTCCTGCTCCCCCTGGAGGGCTGCCGGCCTTGACTTGCTGGACCTCACACCATTCGTAGAAACTAATATACTTGCTCCTGAGACTCGTCTTTTCTCTTTAGAAAATCATGATCAACTGTTAGCAAGTAGGAAGAATGAGGTCATGGGTACTGAGAAGCAGTAACAAACTGTACTTACTTCCATTTGATGGGAGCCAGAGAAGGCCCAGCAAGAAGACAGGGCAGATAGGCGCAGAGAACAGTGGGACCTGGTTAGACAGTACTGTCCCACAGAATGCCGCTGTGTGTGAGGTTGTGTGTATGTCTTCTTTGTTCACACAGGAGCCCTCAGGAGTTAGATGCTACCGCCCTCGTTTAGGTGCAGCAGAAGCTAACTGATCTGTCCAGCTAGGAAGTGATAAAGCTGGAGCTCAAACCTGGGTCTGTGGAGCCCAGACTTTTATTATGTTTCGTGTGTGTGTATGTGTGTGCACGTGTGCGGGCACATGTGTGGAGGTCAGAAAACAGTTTGCAGGAGCTGGCTCTCTCCCTTTCTCTGTGTAGGTGGTCCTGGGGATCAAACTGAAGTTTTATCTATCTATCTATCTATCTATCTATCTATCTATCTATCTATCTATCTATCTAGATATATATATATAATTTTATTACCAACACATGGTAAATATATTCACATAACAGGTGCATGTGTTGCACATCTGTTCCCAAATGACTTCAAAATTACAATAAGAGGTTTAATATTTAAGCCCACACTAAACTGTCTTAATTAAAATATGAAAAATGAGGACATTGGCATGGTCACAGCATAACTTGCTTTACTCAATTATACCAATTCAGAGCTTTGAAAAACTACTTTTGCATCTGAGTAAGAGGCAGCACTGTCTGTCAGCTTGTGTTCCCAAGGGATGCCTTATGGGATGCTGGTCACATCACTGCTCCCTATGTCTGTAACCCCCAAGCCAACAGCATCTCATGGAGGCCCATTCCTGGTTGCTGCAGCAGCCTCAGGTTTCAGAGGAGCGCTCAGACATGGCCCACTGTTGTGACTGGTTCTTTCCCCGTCAGCTGCTTGTGTTCTCCAGCCCCAGGAATGCCTTCAGTGACATCAGCCACAAAGCCCTTTCTTTACCTTCTGCACCAGAAGCAGACTGGTTTTCTGGTTGTCCCTCCTTAGTAACTTCTAGGTAACCAGGCCCTAGCCAGTGGGAATCCTTCATAGATTTACTGTTTGTTACTAAGGCTATTATGACTCAGTACCCAAGAGACAAGAGATGTATTTGAACAGATGTGACTTCTCTGGTGGGTGCTCCCAGCACTGCCTGAGTTCCTCCAGACTTTCCAGTGCTATATTCCCCCTGGCCACTGCTAGGGCTGCCGTCTGTGAGAGCTGTGCAGCACCCCGTTCTGCTTGCTGCAGATGGGCTGATGCGCCCAGAGCCCACGGCAGCCAGTAGCATGAGGACCAGACGGACCTCTACAGTGACCTCTTTTCTAACGCTAACCTAGCCTGCCCTTCTGTCCTCTCTCGTGACTTGAAATCTGAATGATGTTGTTGCAGAGGTAACCTGTGTGGGCTCTGCAGTCACACGCGGTATCACTAGCCTCAAGCAGCAGGGGCTCAGTGGTTGTTGAGGGAATGGTTTAGTTCTGCAGTGCCTAATAAATGCAGAAATGAGGACATGGGACTTTAAGGAACTAGAGCTCTGACACCATGTATCAAAATTAGTATTGCATTTCCAGTCATTCAGACTGAATTGAAAATGCTCTTGAGATCACGCAATGCAAGGTTTTTGAAACAGGACATTAAATTACATCCAGAATGATTACAGCTCTGCAGAATCAAACTACATGAAAGAATAACAGGGGCAAAACATGAACATGAACAGTTCTGTTGAAGCTGGTTACTGTTTCTTGTTTTTTAATTTTTGTTTGTTTTTTGTTTTTCGAGGCAGGGTTTCTCTGTAGCTTTGGTTCCTGTCCTGGAACTAGTTCTTATAAACCAGGCTGGCCTCAAACTCACAGAGATCCGCCTGCCTCTGCCTCCTGAATGCTGGGATTAAAGGTTACACCACCACCGCCCAGCTTGTTTTCTAATTTTAATTACTTGTGTAGTATAAGTAATAAGTTTTAGCCAGTGGTGGTGGCACACGCCTTTAATCCCAGCACTCAGGAGGCAGAGGCAGGCAGATTTCTGTGAGTTTGAGGCCAGCGTGGTCTACAGAGCAAGTTCTAGGATAGCCAGGGCTACACAGAGAAACCCTGTCTGGAAAAATGAGAGAACAGTTTTAACCACATAGAGGCTTGAGAAGGGACTGCACAGATGCACCTGGAGGCCGTGTATAGACTCACACCTCCCCTTGCGGACCTCAGGACCCTGAGTCACCACGCTGCTAAAGTGAATAGCAGCAGCCACTACAGCAAAAGCATGTTTTGTGGTCCTGTTCATGCATAAGTTTATTGGTGTTTTTCCATAGACCGAGGACTATCTGAAACGGAAGATCCGTTCCCGGCCGGAGAGATCAGAACTGGTCAGAATGCACATTCTGGAAGGTGTGTGAGGTTGGAGGTTCTTCCCCGCCTGACCCCATTTTCATTCCGCTCTTGTGCCTTCCCGCTTTCTGCTGTTGGCTTCACACTCAGACACAGTTACATGGCTGCCACTGGTTTTGGGAGTGTGAGAAGCATGGACTCATTCGCCCGGGTTGACCTGAGCCCATCTCGCTTCTAAAAGGTGCCCTTCGTTTTGGGATTCATTTGCTCTCTCACGCACGCACTGGCTCTTACCTGAGCTCCTGTGGCGGCAGCCGGCCCAGCCACACCTACTTTCTGTGATTTTAGCAAAGGCAAGGCTTGGGTTCTAGAGAGTGGCGCACACATGCCCACTCGTTGTTTGCTAAGTTTGTGTCAGTGGGAGCCTGGAAAAGACCTTCTCAAGGCAGAACCCCACATTTTGCAACTGAAGTCACCGAGAGCCCAAACAAAGAACAGTTTGCCTCGGTGGCCCAGGCCTAAGTGGAGCAGGAGCTGTCCCTTATCCGGCCTGGCCCTCGTCCTGTGACACTGGAGGCCAGCTTACCCTCCTCTGCCTGGACATGCATTTCACTCTGCTGTGTCTGCCCCCACTGCCCTGGAGGTCCCGGGGCAAGACCAGGACCGTCCTTCCATCTTTCTGAGCCCCCTTCTCTCCCCGGTAGAGACCTCGGCTGAGCCTTCTCTCCAGGCGAAGCAGCTGAAGCTGAAGAGAGCCAGGCTGGCCGACGACCTCAATGAAAAGATCGCACAGAGGCCTGGCCCCATGGAGCTGGTGGAGAAGAACATCTTGCCTGTGGAGTCCAGCTTGAAGGAAGCCATTATTGGTGAGGAGGCTTGAGACTAGATTCATGGAATTCACCAGATGTGAGGAGGCATTCAGGGGAGGCCCTTGGGAGGAAGTGGAACCCAGGTCCATGTTTATCTCAGACAGCAGTGGAGGGGCTGTTGAGAGCCTGGTTAGTGTTCACCCACACACTTATGCCCATTGCACGCACATGTCCACTGTCTCTTTAGGCCACTCCCTCCCTCAGACCTGGGTGTCTGTCCTCAGCCTGCCCTTTCAGAAGAGTATCTGTTCAGCTCCCGCGTCCCCAGCCACCATCTCCCAGTGGGCAGGCTGGGTGTAGGACATGGTCTCCGTCCTCTCCGCATGGCTAGTGGCTTTCTTCAGGATGGGCCCAGATCAGTGTGAGCTATAGCCTCTCTTGCCTGGATCATCATTGTCACGTCCTTAGCTCCACCTGGCTGCTGTCTCTGAATTGGTCCCTTGCTGGGAGTAAGAAGAATGTTTGTAGGATTGGCATGAAGTGCAGGGACAGGTGAGGGATAGAAGGGCAAGCCCTACCTTCCTAACCCATCAGCACAGTCCACTGGTGAGAGAGAAACTTAGGTGTTCCTCCTCAGTCCCTTGGGTGTAGAAAGCCTCAGGTTACGGCTGGAGAGGAAGAGGTTGTGGGCTTCTTCCTCTTTTTCATCTGGGTCCCCACCTCTTCCCCTGGCTGTAGAGGCAGTGGTTGTGACATGCCTCTTGACACATCCTCCTAGCCTTCGTTTCCGCCCCTTCACTGCTACTGCGATTCCCACACTGGGGCTCTTGTCCCTGCTTCTGCCCTGTGTCAGTAAGCTCTGTCAGGAATGGTTCAGGGCCAATCAGGGACAAGATGTCAGCAGACTGTCCTCAGTTCACAGGCCTTTGAAGGGGGTCGCACTTCCTCTGAGCTGGGGTATCAGTGAGGTGGACGTCCCTTTCCAGGGAGCCTCCCTCTGTAGCCTCAGAACCTTAGACTGTTGTGGCCTTTCTGGCGCCCTAAGGAGGAGTTGTGCTCACTTTTCACTGTGACCTCTGAGCAGCAGGTCCATGCCTTTCACTGAATGGACCGTGAGCATTGGAGAGAACAAAATACAAGGCCAAAAATCCGGGCTTTCCTTCAGCCGTTAGTAACCTAGGCAGCTTCTGGCAAGCCTGTTTTGGAACGCTGACTGCATCTGAGCTCTGTACCAAGGCAGGCCGGTCACTGGGTTCTCTTTACTGTGCCTCTCGGACCCAGCTGGGTCCCTGTACCTGGCTGCAGGAGTCTCACACGACGCCGCGTTATGTTTCAGTGGGCCAGGTGAATTACCCGAAGGTCGCAGACAGCTCCTCCTTTGACGAGGACAGCAGTGACGCCTTATCCCCTGAGCAGCCTGCCAGCCATGAGTCCCAGGGCTCAGTGCCATCACCCCTGGAGCCCCGAGTCAACGAGCCACTACCCAGTGCCACCTCCACATCACCCACTCAGGTGAGTTCACCTTTGCTGAGGCTGCCCGGAGCCAGGCCTCTGTCCTGGGCAAGATGGGCAGTTCCTACTATGCCTGAGGGTTGGATGTGGGGGCAGCAGTGGACCCCAAGTCTAGCAGCCTGAGCATAGAGGCTGGACTGGAGTCTTGTGGCTGGGGTCTCGGCCTCCCCGGTCCACCCACTCTGCTGGCTCTATGCCTTGCTGCCTGCTGGTCCACGCACGCTCACTTCAGTGATGTGCGGCCACCTCTGACCGCCCTCTCTCGTTCTCTCACTACCAGCCTGGCTTTGTACCTTGTATCATCCCCCTGGTTGCCACAAGGATGGAAGGGCAGGTTAAGTACACTCCATTTGGGCGTGCCAGGGTCCTCATTTCTCACCTCCCTCTCAGGTTCTTTCTCAGCTCCCAGTGGGTCCGGATCCTGGAGAGACGCTTTTCCTGACAGAGCAGCCTCCTCTGCCTCCACCTCTGCTGCCCCCCAGCCTCACCAATGGAACCACCGTCCCTACCGCCAAGCCTGCCCCCACACTCATTAAGGTACTTCTGCCAGTAGTGGTCCTCCCTTCCCTGTGTTTTGAAGTCCTGCTGTGATGTCATTCTAGTTGTGAGAACTGCAAGGGCTGTGTGTGTGCACATCTTCCAGGGTCAAGGACCCAGCCTACAGTGATGTGGGAATTTCTTCTGATCTCTGTGCTGCCATGGTAACACCGACTTGCTGTTGTAGCCCACTGACACCATCTTAGCCTGGACATAGAGTAAAGAGGCTTGGGCCAGGGTAAAGGCGCTTGCCCCTAGCCTCACATCCTGAGTGTGATCCCCCGGCCCTCTCACACGGCGGGAGGAAAGTACAGACTCGCACAGGCTCTCTTCTGGTCTTCACATGCACACTGTGATGTTTGTGCACACAGTTAACATTTGATTTTTTTTTTCGTTTTTGGTTTTTTGAGACAGGGTTTCTCTGTGTAGCCCTGGCTGTCCTAGAACTTGCTCTGTAGACCAGGCTGGCCTCAAACTCACAGAGATTTACCTGCCTCTACCTTCCGAGTGCTGGGATTAAAGGTGCGTGCTACCACTGCCCAGCTGTATTTTTTTTTTCTTTAAAGGTTTTTTTTCCTTGGCTTAACACACTAATCTATGGTAGCGGGGCTCCATCCTATGATGACCTTATGTATTCGTAGTCACTCTGAGGCCCCCTCTATGTACAAATTAAGCCACCATCCTCATCATACCTCATAGTGGAGAATTCAGCTCTAACATTTCACCACGTTCAGCCCATGGCAAGCACAGTGAGCCAGTCATTTGTGCCTGAGGGCTCCATCTTCTGCCTCCTGAAGCAGCGGGAGTCTGTGCCACAGGTGACTGACCTCAGCAGGGCGTGCTGGGGATCATGCCACTGGCCCTGTAGCCTCCCTGTTTTTAGCCTCCCCTGAAATCCCTTAGGGAGTAGAGGTTACAGGAAGCCCATGGTTTGGCTTGCTGGCCTTGTGTGCACAGGGGGTTGGAGTTATCAGCTGCACAGAGGTCAATGTTAGAGCCACCTACAACGTCCCAGTAGTTTCATCTGTCCTTTCTGCTCCCTCTCTCTTTCTCTCGGCCCCCTCCCCATACACACCGTATACCAAAATGGCAACTCCTGGCTACCCACAGCCTTCTCCATTAGCCTGAGTGTGGGAGGTACTGATGGCTCGCAGCCCAGGAACTGTCCAGATTCTTCTCTTCTGGTATTTACTGAGTGCTCAATTGGCTAGGGGCCTCCTGTTCATCTGCAGTAGTCCCAGAGGTCCCCAGCTTCTCTACCTCTCTTCATGTCACATGGCCTTTTCTGACCACACGCTGGCCTGTGCTTGCTCTTGACTGGCTTGTGGTTTGACTCCTGGTGCCAGCAGTAGATTAAGCACCGTCCTCTCCCAGGTCATGGCTTTCCTTCTTTATCTTTTCCCTGACTCCCCCCTTAGGGTGAGGCTATCCTTGGCCACCTCTTCCCTTTGCAGTCTGGGTGCCCATGGCCATCCACTCAATGTTCTGCTGTCCCTGTGGTCTCATCAGACATAGTGTCACGACCAGACATCTTCCTGGTCCCCAGGAGCCCAGCTCCTCGCTGCCGCATGTCCATGTGGCCGCCTCTGCCAGACCTTCCTGTGATCACCAGTGCCACGTGATCAGTCCATCTGATCTCTGCATCATCTTCTGCCCATGTCACCTTTATCTGCTCAGAAATTTCTAGGCTCCCAGTGTCCTCTCTGGGACACTGATAACTTGCCTTCGTCTATCTCAGCCTGCCTAAAGGGCAGGAATTTTGTTATTGCCCCCCTGACCTTTTTGGGTTGACCTGAACACTGATCATCCAGGCCCTAAAGTTATGCCAGCCAGGAGCCTATGGGGCACAAACAGAAGATTGTGGCATTCTGGGCTGTATCAAGAACAAGGTCACTGTGCAGCCTTGGGCAAGTGTCTTCTGACACTGACACTTCCTTCCTAGGTGGGGGGCTCTGGAGCATGGCCATGCTGCTGAGCTCAGTTTTTATGTTGCTCAGGGTCATGGTGACACTTGTGCAGATCCATCTGGTTGGTCTTTTCTCCAGCCTGCCATGTCTTTTAGGACAGAGACGGTCTCACAAAGTAGGGGATGGGTGCCTCCTCAGAAGATGCTGGGCATGGGGCTAGGCTGTTTCTCCTTGGGGTGGCCCCTGAAGACACTGTCTTGTGTCCCCTCAGCAAAGCCAACCGAAGTCTGCCAGCGAGAAGTCACAGCGCAGCAAGAAGGCCAAGGAGCTGAAGCCAAAGGTGAAGAAGCTCAAGTACCACCAGTACATCCCCCCGGACCAAAAGCCGGACAAGGGGGCGCCCACCATGGACTCCTCCTACGCCAAGATCCTGCAGCAGCAGCAGCTCTTCCTGCAGCTGCAGATCCTCAACCAGCAGCAGCAGCAACAGCAGCAGCACTACAACTACCAGGCCATCCTGCCTGCCCCTCCCAAGTAGGAACACGGTCCCTGAGGCTCTGCAGATGGCCACTGCCTGCAGAAACTAGGGGGTACTGAAGCTGTTTATTTCTGTCCTGCCTCAGGCCAGCAGGCGAGACTCCCGGAAGCAGTGCCCCCACCCCATCACGCAGCCTTTCCACCAGCAGCAGTTCCAGCTCAGGCACCCCAGGGCCCAGTGGGCTGGCACGGCAGAACAGCACTGCACTGGCTGGCAAACCAGGAGCCCTGCCAGCCAACCTGGATGACATGAAGGTAGGGAGCTGATCCCTTCTCACTGGAAGACTAGGCCTCTCCCATGAAGACTAGGGGGCCGGGCGGTGGTGGCGCACACCTTTAATCCCAGCACTCGGGAGGCAGAGGCAGGTGGATCTCTGTGAGCTTGAGACCAGCCTGGTCTACAGAGTGAGTTCCAGGACAGGCTCCAAAGCCACAGAGAAACCCTGTCTCGAAAAACAAAACAAAACAAAACAAACAAACGAACAGACTAGGGGAAGATTTCAGGCAGAAACAGTGATGCCCCATGACCACGGATGGAAGGCAGAGCAGGCTCCAGATCCAATCTGCCATGAGAGGGCACCTTAGAGCCTGCTTTAAGGCCTCACTGGCCTGTGGTCATAGCAGTAGCAGCCTTTGTGTGTGTGTGTGGGGCTGGGGCGGAGGAAATCTTGTGTTCTCCATTACTGTGTGGTGGACGTGAGTAGCAGCAGGGGGTTGTTCCCCCTGGGAGGGGAGCAGGCAGCAGGTAGGGTTGTTCCCCCTGGGAGGGGAGCAGGCAGCAGGTAGGGTTGTTCCCCCTGGGAGGGGAGCAGGCAGCAGGGGGTTGTTCCCCCTGGGAGGGGAGCAGGCAGCAGGTAGGGTTGTTCCCCCTGGGAGGGGAGCAGGCAGCAGGTAGGGTAGACAGTTTCACCCACCTCTGCGGTCAGTCAGTCCAGGGGCCCAGCCTGGCCCAGCCTGTTTTCTCTGCCCCTGAGCAGAAGATGGGATGGGCCAAGTTTTCTATTGAACACGTGTCCTCCTGTGTCATGACCTGGATCCCTGCAAGACTTGGGCCGATGGGCTCCAGCTGGACTCAGGTCCTCTCTTTCTGCTTAGGATTTTTATGAGCTCAAGGTTCTTGTATTCCGTGAGCTTTCCTCATCCAGGGCACCAGGGAAGTCACTGAGCTGCAGGTACCACGTGGGGCTGGAGAAGTCTGCTGTAAGGGAGGGCCTTGCAGGGTCTCATCTGGAATGGCCAGTGGGACCCAGATGAAGGACAGACTCACATACTGTTAGCCCCTACCTTTCCCACGCTGCTAAGCTCTCAACCCCTGCAGGTGGCAGAGCTGAAGCAGGAGTTGAAGTTGCGGTCACTGCCCGTCTCTGGCACCAAGACAGAGCTGATTGAGCGCCTGCGTGCCTACCAAGACCAAGTCAGCCCAGCTCCAGGAGCCCCCAAGGCCCCTGCCACCACCTCTCTCCTGTCCAAGGCTGGTGAGGTAGTGGTCGCCTTCCCTGCGGCCCGGCTGAGCACAGCGCCAGCTCTTGTAACAGCAGGCCTAGCACCAGCTGAGATGGTGGTGGCCACAGTAACCAGCAATGGCATGGTGAAGTTTGGCAGCACGGGCTCCACGCCCCCTGTGTCTCCCACCCCCTCAGAGCGGTCACTGCTCAGCACGGGTGATGAGAATTCCACACCGGGGGATGCCTTTGGTGAAATGGTGACATCGCCGCTGACACAGCTCACCCTGCAGGCCTCCCCACTGCAGATCCTGGTGAAGGAGGAGGGTGCCCGTGCTGCGTCCTGCTGCCTGAGCCCTGGTGCACGGACTGAGGTGGAGGGACTGGACAAGGACCAGATGCTGCAGGAGAAGGACAAGCAAATTGAGGAGCTGACCCGAATGCTCCAGCAGAAGCAGCAGCTGGTTGAGCTGCTGCGGCTACAGCTGGAGCAGCAGAAGCGGGCGCAGCAGCCGGCCCCAGCCAGCAGCCCTGTGAAGCGAGAAAGTAGCTTCTCCAGTTGCCAGCTCAGCAGCCAGCCTCAGGGTTCTGCTTGTGCCTTTGGCCCTGGCCTGGTGGCTCCCACTACCAGTCATGGAGACACTCAAGCCCCAGCCCCAGGGCCTGTACCTGTGGTGGTGAAGCAGGAAGCCGGGCCGCCTGAGCCAGATCTGGCCCCTGCCCCCCAGCTGCTCTTGGGCCCACAGGGTACCAGCTTCCTCAAAAGGGTCACCCCTCCTACTCTGGTCACTGACTCTACAGGGACTCACCTCATCCTCACAGTGACCAATAAGAGTGCAGATGACCCTGGCCTGCCCACTGGGAGCCCCCGGCAGGTAGCTGAAGGGCAGGGGCTGGGTGGCTCATGGGCGGGTGGAGAGTGAACCCTGACCATATAAGCTGCAGCCTCAGACTCGGGATCCTGCTCCCTAGAATGGCCTCCTTGGGGTCGGGTGTCCCTGTCACCCTCACAGCATCGTACTTACCCGTCCTGTATTTCTTCTTCCCTGGTGGCGTCCATGAACGCTCCCAAAAGCTCATTAGCTAACGACCTGTGGGCCGTGAGGGTGGCCCTTCCCCACCCTGGCATGTTTCAGCCTCTACCCTCACCAACAACTGATTTTCCCATTTAGCCTCTGTCTCAGCCTGGTTCTCCAGCCCCTGACCCACCTGCCCAGATGGACCTGGAGCACCCGCCTCAGCCCTCATTTGCAGCCCCCACATCTCTGCTGAAGAAGGAGCCGCCTGGGTATGAGGAGACTGTGACTCAGCAGCCTAAGCAGCAGGTGAGGATGCTGGGAGCTGGGGTGCTGGCAAGATGTCTCAGCAAATAAAGGCACTTTCCTGACAGCAGATTTGAGCCTCAGGAACCACGTGGTAGAAGGGGAGAACTGACCTCCACACATTATGGCATGCATGTACACATGGACAATATGCTTTAAGGCAGCAGGCCCAACCTTGGGCAATGCCTCAGACCCACATGGGTTGGGGATGGGCTTAAGAAGCGGCTGCCCAATCTGAGCTGAGTTGGTATCTGGATATTGATGTTCTTTTCTGTTTCTTTCCTGCAGGAAAATGGCTCTTCCAGTCAGCAGATGGACGATCTGTTTGATATTCTTATTCAGAGTGGAGGTAAAAACCCCATCCCCAGCCGCCTTCCTCACCTCTAGTTACAGGGTGGCAGTTCGTTTCAGAGCCGCAGGCCTATGACATCCCTGCAGTTAGGTGAACGTGGCCTACATTTATCCTTGTAGAACTCAGTCTACAGTGTGGGGAGAGTTGTCCAAATACCTGACAGTAGCATTGTGAACAAGGGACAGGAAAGATCCAGGAATTCAGGGTTCCAGGGCAAACCCTAGGAAGGTACCGGCTTGGGGCTGTGGAGTGAGAACATGAGGTCATGGCTGGCCCCAGGTGGCAGAGTCGACTGACACAGGCCCTCCCTGTTGTAGTGACTGTGGCTGTGCAGGAACACCAGCACGGAGACCCTGCATGAGCTGGAGGTGCAGCCAGGGGAAGGTTGATTGTGTCACATACAACTAACTATTCGGTGCTTGATACTCAGGAGTTTCCAGGCTTAAGGAGAACATTTAGTGCTGAGTCTGCCACAGAGCCTTTGTACCAGTGCAGGTGGCTGGACTGGAGTTCAGGAGAGCCCCAGGCCTGAGCCACAGTGGCCACTGTGCCCACCACAAACCCCATCAGGACAGAGGTGATTAATGGAGGAGTTGGAACCACTGAAATCTGGTATTTAAGGATGGTAGAGGAATGGCAGCCAGCGTGCGGCCTGTCCCCATCCCCAAGGACACCTGATGCCAGAAAGAGTCAGGTGGTGGCATCTGGGAAACTGAACACAGGCACAGTTGACCTGGGACAGAGACCTGGAGAGTTTTATTGTGTCACATACAACAAAACTTGACAGTCCAGTTGCATTAAGTACACTGGTGTTGCACAGCCGTCACCGCCTACCTCACTCCCCCGCATGTGGACTCCTGTGGTCCGGTCTGTCTGTGAGGGGTTTATTTTACTTACCATGTCCTCAGGGCTCATCCACTTGTCCATCACTGCACACTTGAAATGTATGTGGCTGCTGCTTTTAGGCACAAGTGAGATGGCTAGGTCATACTGGTTTTTTTTGAGGAACCAACTCATACTGCTTTCAAAGCTGCTGTGAGCTATTTAACCTTCCCTTGTCGTGCACTCTTGGTTCCAATGACCCCACTTCCTCACCAACACTTCTGGTGCTGGGAACCTCATGCATGAGCTCATCTGCTCCACTTCTGACCACCAACACCTATTTTCTGACCTGAGAGTAGCCAGACTGTCGTGTATGAGATAGTATTTCCTCAGGGCAGGGCATTTCATTTCCCTAATAACCAGTGATGCCATGAACTGTTACAGACATGTGATCTTTGGAGAAAATACCTATCCTTTGCCCATTTTTAAAAGTGAAGTTGAGTTTTACAAATTGTATGCACTCCCTGGTCAATCTGTGACCTGCAGATACTTCCTCTCATTTGGTGACATGTCTTTTCATTATTTTATCTTTTTGGTGCATGCATGTGTGGTTTGAACCCAGAAGAACCTCATGCATACCAGGCAGGCATTGTTCCATTTATCCTCAGCTCCCACAAGTTAGAAGTTCTATGGTTTTCTCTCCTATATTTAAGTCTGTAGCCAGTAGATTCTTCTCTGGTTTATGGTAAAGATTGTCCCATCATTTTTCGTGCATATTCAAACTTGGTTTCTGACCCAATCCACTATCTCTGTTGGCAGAGATTTCAGCATATTTCAAGGAGCAACCATCCCTACCAGGCAAGGAGAAGCCACCCCCAGCAGCAGCCTGTGGGTCCCTGCTGACACCACAGCCCTCGCCTTCGAATGAACTCCCTCAGGCTGCTCCTCCACCTGGCTCCCCCACTCTCCCGGGGCGCTTGGAGGACTTCCTGGAAAGCAGTACGGGGCTGCCCCTGCTGACTAGTGGGCACGAAGGACCAGAGCCCCTCTCCCTCATTGATGACCTCCATAGCCAGATGCTGAGCAGCTCTGCCATCCTGGACCACCCCCCATCACCCATGGACACCTCTGAATTGCACTTTGCTTCTGAGCCCAGCAGTGGTATGGGCCTGGACCTGGCTGATGGCCACCTGGACAGCATGGACTGGCTGGAGCTGTCATCTGGTGGCCCTGTGCTCAGCCTGGCTCCCCTCAGTACTGCAGCCCCCAGCCTCTTCTCCACGGACTTCCTGGATGGCCACGACTTGCAGCTCCACTGGGATTCCTGCTTGTAGCCCTCTGACTGCAGACATAGGCTAGGGAAGGGTCTGAAGTTGGGGAGCCACAGGACCATAACCAGTGTGTGCTCCCTGTGACTGTGAGCCTTGACAATCAGTCCCTGGAGGCTGCAGTAGAGACCCTACACCTCGCCCAGGGCCCAGGGCCGGGGATAAAAGCTATCAAGAAACAACTCTGGGCCCATGCTGAGGTTTTCAGAGGCTGGCCAAACCCAGTTCAATTCGACCTCCTTTTCTGAGGTCAGAGGTGCACATCTGGCTGAAGTTTGGCCCAGGTGGGCCTGGAGCCAACTTGCCTTCCTCTCCCTTTAAGGAGGAAACTAGCCAGGCCTCTACTTGCCCATTCCCTATCAGCCAGTCCCAGGACCCTGTGTCCCAAGAGGTGGCACTCTGCCATTTTAGTCTTGGTATATAGTGTAACCATTTAGTGGTTGGTGGCAAAAATCTGTATAGGTGTATATACCTCGATATTATATATCAACTTGCATATATACATATATTTTTAGGGGTTGGGGGAGATGGGTGTGGCTACCTCCACCTGCTTTCACATGCAAAGGCCTGGAGAGCTGCTTGGGGATTGATACAGGGTCACCATGAGTAGCTGTGTGCCACGTGGCCCAGTACCTAACCTAGCATGCAGCTGCCTAGGCCTATCCCACACATATTTGACATGTAGACAGACACCTACCATCGCCTACACGCCACCCTGCCCTGCTTCCTGGCCCCATAGTGCCACAAGGGCAGAGGTGCTTCCTGGTTCTCAGTTCTCCACTCACCCACATTCCGTCCCATCTCCCCACTGCAGCCACCCTGGCCTTGGGATGGGGTAAGGGTGGGTGGGTCCCGCGGGTCCCGGCTACACCTGCTGGGGACTAAGAGGTACCTTCTGCCCAACACCAGCCCTGTTCTGTCCTGATCCGGTACGGAGTAGGGACAGTGCTGGGACAAAGGTGGGGAAACTGTGTGAACTTTTTAAAATAAAACAAAAACACTGACTTGCCAGGCTATTGTACTTGATCCATCAGGGCTGAAAGGCGTGACTGGGGTCCTGGGCCTATTCCAGGACGGCATCTACAGGTCACACTGTGGCCCTAGTTTCAGACCATTTCAAGTGGTTTTTGATGGGGTCACCTTGATAGTACCCAGGCCTAGCTAAACAAAGAGAGGAGGCGCAGTCTCACAAAAGGAGTTTTATTTACATTTAAAGAGGTCAAGAGGCCTTTATCTACCATTAGCCTATGCCCTTCCTGAGCAGAGGCCAGCGTGGAGGTGGCTCTCCACTCCTTCAGGACCTTGGAAGGACACTCCCCAGAAACGTGTTAAGAAGAGACGCTGAGCTGGCCACCAGCCAACTATGCAAGCATGGGGTGGGGAGGCCTAGACACTATCGTGGGTCCTGGGCAGGCTCGGGAGTGTTTCCTTCCCTGAACCTCCTTCCTTGGGGGAAGGTGGCCTGAGGCTGGCCAGGGCTGGGGTAGGCCTGGGAGCCACAGAGCAGCTGGGAGTGTCATCCATCTATGTCCCAGCTGAAAAGGTGGTGTTTCACGAGCATGTCCTGAACACCCTCCTTCAGTGGCTGCTTCTCCTCCTGTGCACAGAACAGCCCCAGTCATGCGCAGGGACCACCCTGGAACCACACAGGTCACCTCAGCCCTCCCGGCAAAGGCACAAAAGACCAACCAAGCCACACACATACCTCTCTCTTAGCAGGAAGCTCCCAGTCCTGGGAGAGGCTGAAGGCAAAGCAGCAGAGGACACTAGGGACCAAGGGACAGTCTCTGGTCATTCTGGGCTATTCTGCCCACCCACCAGTCTCCAATCCCACCAAGTTCCAGGCCCTTCAGAGCTGCCCACTCACCCACCGGAGCTCACACTTGATCTGGACCCAGCCGGGGCTGCGCAGGAAGGACCAGGGCTGGTACCACTTCTCCACAGTGGGCAGGCTGGAACACAGGACCTCCAGCCACAGGTGTAGCACCTGTTCACTAGGAACAAGGCAAAAAGAGGATGGGGCTGGGGGCCAGAGGACCCCACCCTGCACCCTCAGGAAAGTGAGGCCTCCAATGGGTTCAGAATTCCTGAGGACCTCCCCCACACCCTGGCTCTGCCCTGTGGGGTACTCTTGGAAGGCCTCTCCTTCCCTACACTTACTTGAGCCCCACACAGATAAGTGAGCGGAGCTTGACATCCATCTGGGCGTGTGCCGCATCATGGGTCACGTTCACAGACTGCACAGCCTGAGAAGGGCACAATGTCACTCGAGTGCCCAGTGGCTGGCCAGAGAGGTCTCAAGAATCCTAACAAGTGTCCTAACTTACCCGGTACAGCAACTCTTCAGGGGTCAGGACTTTGCCATCTTCATCCAACCTGTAAGAACAAGAGTGCCATCACTGGCTGCCGTGCTGGGCACTGGCAGGTGGCACAGGCACTATGTATGTACCTGTATGTCTTACAGAGCACCAGGCGGGAGTACACTGAATCAAAGTCTCTCTCGACCTCCCGGCCCGCTGCCTGTGGTGGACAAGACACAGTGTGAGTGAGGGCAGTGATGGTGAACACACGCCACCACCACCACCACCACCACCCTGCAAGCTCCTTCCACCTCCTCCAGGAACCCAGGGAAGGACTGAGGTGAGCACCAGGCCCAGGTGCCAACAGTAATTACCTCCTCGATAAACAGCCACGGGTGGCAGGCTCCTCCAAGCAAGGACGGCTTCTTCAGTCCATGTTCAAATAGGGCCTTGAGGGCTGGGCAGAGGGTCCCGCGCACGAGGTCTGTGACTCCTTCTGTCACAGAGTCATCCCCCGCAATGGAGTACTGATGGAGAGAACGTTTGAGAAGCCCTAGCCTGACACCTGCAGCCACCCTCTCCTGTACTCCTGGCAGCTGCCACAAGCCAGGGCTCACTTGGGACATGGACCCAGTAGGAGGATGCTCCCACACCACGAGCTACGAGGAGCAGTTCCACACTCTTACCTCTTTACTCCGTTCATCCAGGACCTCGACAAACTTAGCCGGAAACCAGCCTGTCGGGGGAAGCAGTCATGTGAAGAGCAGCGGCGGCCATGGCAAACCTTCTCCCCAAGGTCCAAGAAAAGGGCTCCCCGGACCATTCAGAACCTTCAAGTAGGCCAGGCATGCCAAGAAGACCAAAGGAAAGAAAGCCCAGCTCCCTCAGAGGCCAGAGGTCTGAGGCTGGGCAGGCCATGGAAGAGGAAGGACTCATCTCCCCCGCCAGCCCTGCAGCAGACAGAAGCCCTCACCTCTCAGCCCGTTCAGCTCGCCCACCCAGCAGTGTTCATCCTTCTGAGAGATGATCTGCAGGAGAAAACAGGACTGGGCTCAGGGCCTGCACAAACCACCCGATGGCCTCAGCACCCGCCAGGCTGAGACCAAACATGCTCAGCAGCAACAGCTCTCAGCAGGGAAGGTGGGGAGCAGGCAGCAGGAAGCATGCGTGCCAGGCCCCCACACACCGTGATGATGTCATTTTTTCGGAAGCCTAACTCATCATCATCATGCCGCTCGAAGTCCAGCAGGGCCTTGGCCCGGCGCCGGTGGCTGCGTAAGCACGCCACGTAGTTCTCGTGGTCCCGCTGGTGGCTCTCCATGCTGTAGTCAGGGGTCAGCTCCTGCCAGAAATGAAAGGCCCACCATGGAGGAGGAGCCTCAGTACCAAGAATGGGCTGGGGAACCTGCCACTCACCACACTGCAGTTCTTGGGGTCTGTGCACTGGAAGTGGCGTGCCACACGCAAAATGGCTTCACGGAGGTCAGCTACCAGCTCTGTCTGCTTGATATTCTTGGCTTTGAGAGCCTCCAGGTCATCCTCCCCTAGGAGGCACATGGGCTCAGTCACCAGTCCTGCCCAGCCTCTAGCAGAGCCTGTACAAGCCCGCCCTGGTGCTCACCGAAGAGCAGGGAGGTGATGCCAGACTTCCTCCTCTGAGTCCTGCGGCGTACAACCTGTGGAGAAGAAAGCTGTCAGCAGTGGCCAAAGCAGCCACTCAGAAAGGCAGACACTAACTAGTGTCTCACTCGTGTCTGGGCATTTCTAATGGCCTGAAGTGGACACTGAGATCAAACCCTATCTTCAGTTCAGGCTAGGCACAATGTCCAGGAATGCCTGTTACTAAGGAAGCCTAGGTCACCCCCTAGTGGCCGTCTGATTGTCTAACGGGGCCAGCAGGTAAGGGCCCTCTGGGCTCCCTTGGGAATTCCATGATATGGCCAAGACAGAGCCTCCCTACTCAGCCCACCTGAGAGAGGTTGGTGGTGGCACTAGTCCCCAGGGTCTGGCCTTGGTCTGCAATGAGGTAGGCCAGATGCTTGCGGCGCTGGGTCTCCACAGCCACATCAGTGAGGGAGCCAGCCAGCCGCATGGCCTCCCCCAGCAGCAGCTCCGCGTCTTCCATCTGTGCAGGGATGTCCGACAGTGTGTTGAAGATGGAGGCTGAGTTCTCTGACTGTATCAGCTCTTCCTCCTGGGGAGTGGGAGAGTTAGGGAGCATGGCACTGGTGCCCTCCTCAGAAACCTGTGCCCTTCGGCAGGCCCAGGAAGATCCCCGAGCACACCCACACTTAGGACTTCTCTCGGGCAACACTATGATGAAGGCTGGACTAGCATGGGGTCTCCCCAGAGGAGGGTACCAGAACTGCTAGACTTGGTCCACGCTCTCCTTTCTCAGTCTGGAAGCTAGGAGGCCCTGACGGTGGGGAGGAGACTCTGTAAGCACCTTAAGGCGCAGCATGCCCAGCGTAGTCTGGAACAACACCAGGGAGCCCTCGTAGAAGAACAGGTCCCAGATGCGCAGCAGCAGTCTGATGTGCACCACGCTGGCGAAGGCCGTGAGGAACCAGTGCAGTGTGATCAGGGAGAGCTCTGCCAACAGACACCAAAGCCACGGGGGCTGGGACCAGGCTGTGGTCTACAGGGAACAGCCTGGGCAAGAGTCAGCCAGCTCCGAAAGAGCAGCAGAAGGGAAAGGAAGGGAAGGGATCAGAATAAACGGTGAGTCTCTGCCAGCAGCCCAGTCACCAGCCCTCTCAGCTCAGAGTTGGTACTACCATGTTGGGGTCCCCGGACCCTGGGGGAGGGAGGCAGCCAGGACTCACCAATGTCATGCTCCTGCAGCAGTTTGTCCAAGCGAGGCAGGTACTGAACGATCAGGTGGCGCAGGACCCGCTGGTCAGTCTGGACACCCAGCAGGGTGGTGCTGAAGTAGGAAGCAGGCAGCAGGTCCTCAACAATGGCACACATCATCCAGAAGGCGTCCTCCTCCTCCAGGAACAGCAGGAGGCAGGCGGCCACCTAGCCAGAGGAGGACACGGGGCTTCTACCCAAGTATTCATGTAGGTCTTTCTAGAATGGCTACTTCAGGCTGACTGAGAGGGCCCCTAGGAAAAGACATGTTCCCACGGCCCTCCTTGGGGACTCCCAGATCAATCCCCACCTCCCATCCATACAGCACCTCAAGGGAGAACATGGCCTACAAGAGGCCTGAAAAAGACCCTAGTTGCCTCCCGGGCTGCTTACCATGCCTGTGCCCTGGCAGTAGCCAATCTCAGGATAAAGCCAGGCCAGTGCTCGGAGGACTCTGCGCAGGCGGGGCACCCCGATGCTGTTCACATTGGCAAAGCAGGCGTTGCTGGGCATGGTGCGGAGCAGGTCCTTTTCAATCTGTCAGATCCCCACACCACACCACAAGACCTTGTTTGATGCAACTGTAGACTGCTACCCACCCAGTAAGGGAGAGAAGCTATAGGTGGGTGGGCTTCTGTCCCATCAATGGGGATTCCTTTAGGTCCAGGCAAAGGCTAACCCTCCCTTCTCCAGGACTAGATCCCATCCTGAGCCCACACCAGCCATCTGGGAACCTCTGCCTGACCCAGATCTGTATTTAAAATTTCCCGCTCTTCCTAACATGGAGCCATCTCCTCCACGTCCTTCCTCACACCTTCCATAACTTTCCCTGCAGCACTGAAGGGCCTGGAAAGGAGCAAGTTTACTCCAGGCCCCATTCATGAGTAAAAGGGCTGCCCACCCTGCCAAGGAGACCAACAAGGGGCAGTCCCAGAGGTGACGCCTCCCTCCTGCCAGGGCACATGGGCTCTGCCAAGCAGCTCCTCCTGACCAGCTTAGCTGGCTGTTCCGTGTTACCTGTTTGGCAGCAATGGTCTCATCATTGGAGCTGTTCTTTACAATCTCACGGTAGGACAACTCAGAGTTCTTCTTCTTCTGTAGTGCCCCAGACAGTCGCATCCATAACTGGAGGGAGAAGCCACATAGTTTCTTTTGTGACAGGCCAGAGCACTCTGAACTGTGGGGTCCTTGTCTTTGTGGCCATCTCACCTGTGGCCTCATGCCATGTGGGATGCCAGCCAGCACTAGGGAGCGGAGTTTCTCAGAGCGGGGGAGGGAGACTGCGATCTTGTCCCACGTGAGATCCCCCACATCATGGTTGTGGGTAAACTCCAGGTGGGCCTGCCACCGTAGCCTGTGTGGGGGATCCTCCACCAGGGGTGCACCTGCCATCTGGCCGCATCCAGGCTCTGAACCTTCCACCAAGAGAGAAGAGAGGGGAAGGGAAACGTGTTCCTTACTCCCCACATTAGTCTGGTCTGTCTGGATGGGGTTTACTGCTGCCCACAGCCTCCCAAGAGCTCTCGCCACACAGCCTCCTTAGTGGTAAGGGGGCCCAAGCAGACCTTTTCCTCAAAGCAGCCCCAGACCCAGAAGCCAGGTCTCCATCCTCCAGAGGCTTGGGAGGCTCCTTGTACCCTAAACACCAAATTCAATCCACTGCAAACACAATGGGCTTTGTGCGTGTATATGTGTGAGCACAGGTGTGTGACAGGGCAGGGGCAGAGGTCTGGGACAACTTCTGGGAGTCAGTTCTCACCTTCTACCACATGGGCCCCAAGGATCAAAACCAGCTCACCAGGCTTGGTGGGCAATCACCTCCACCCACTGAGCCATCTCACTGGCCTCCAGAGCAGTCACATAGACCTTCTAGGATCATGTCACTGCTCAGGCTCAAGACTAAAGGCTTTGGGGCTCCATCACCTGCTGCCTCCTCCGCTCCATTCTTCTCCACCAAACCCATTCACCCCTTGGGACCTGTGCACCTGCCCATCCGCAGTTACACTCCCCCTCCCCCTCCACCCCTCCCCTTCTAGTCTCCATTCAAAGTCTTCCCTTCTGAAAGCCCTACTTAACTGCCTTGTATGTAAATATTTCACCTCCCTCTTTGCGAGCCATGACATGCTCTTCATAGGTCTTCTTGCCCCCAGCATACTCTATTTCGGTTTGACTATGGCCTGTCTCCTCACCAGAATGGGAACTCCATGTGGCCAAGACCATCTTTGGGAACATCAACGGGAAGAAAGCACAGCTACCAGAGCTTCATGAACCCCTTGCACACAAGAGGACGAAGTCTGTGGCCAGCAAACAGTCTGTGTGGTGAGTCTGCCTGCAGAATCTCCTTGGCAGTCACCCTAAATCAAGCTCTTACATTAGTTCTAAAAAACCTCAACCACAAGTGGTACATTAAAAGGGAGGAGTGGGCTGGGCAGTGGTGGCGCAAACCTTTAATCCCAGCACTCGGGAGACAGAGGCAGGCAGATCTCTGTGAGTTCAGGCCAGCCTGGTCAGGCTCCAAAGCTACAGAAAAACCCTGTCTCGAAAACCAAAATAAATAAATTAAATAAATAAATTAAATAAATAAATAAATCCTACCTCTCCTGCTAGGTGGTGGTAGCACACGCCTTTAATCCCAGCACTCAGGAGGCAGAGGCGGGCAATCTCTGAATTCAAGACCAGTCTGGTCTACAAAGTGAATTCCAGGACAGCCAGGGCTACATAGAGAAACCCTGTCTTGAAAGACCAAACCCTGCCACAACACACAGGGTTTCTCTGCAGCACTGGCTGTCCCATAACTCGCTTTGTAGACCAGGCTGGCCTCAAACTCAGAGAGATCTGCCTGCCTCTGCCTCCTGAGTACTGGGATTAAAGATGTGTATCACCATGCCCAGGCTTCATTTTGCTTTAATCTTCTTCCCTTTCTGCATGGTCCAATTTTTCTACAACATATATAACTGCTATATTATGTAAAAATTAGTAAGATTTATCTAAAAAAAAAAAGTTCCCATAAACTTACATCACCCTTAGATATACTCTGTCCTTAACTCCTTAAATGATAGCCCCAAACCTCAGAGGTCACACACAGTAGAATGGAAAACACAGGGCTAGATTACTCCCGAGGACATCAGCAAGATCACACAGAAGGGGCAGCATCTCACCTTCCTTGTCCACACGGAAACCAAACTCATCATAGCAGAACTCTGGTTGCTCTGCAGACTCTTCCTTCTAGAACCAGGATTAGGAAGCAGTGTGAAGCGGTTCCAAAAGATGCCACCCGTATGGCTGACTGCTAAAACCCACCCTGATAATGGGTACCCTTCTATGATGCCTTCTCTCGCCATCTGGTACAAAGGGTCACCACATTATTGAATTCTCCTGTGTCTCCATAATAATCTTTCTCCTACCTAATGACTGGGTCCTACAGGCCCAAGAAACTAAAATGTCACCTCTAGTAGTGAGCCTGTGACCCTGTGTGAATGTGGAGTGGGTCATCTATCCCCAGAATACTTGCGAAAGTAAATCTCTTCATGAAGAGCATGGGAGAGAGCTTGGCAGGCTGGGGCCTGGCTATGTTAACTGCTATACCTGTGAGTACTTTGCCAGGATCTCCTGGGGCCATATGCTTGGAGTCAGGGCAGAGAAAGGGCCACTGGCAGAAGGCATGTGGTTTCCTACAAAGACCAGAGAGAACAGTTAAGAAAAGCAGAAACATCAAGCATGGTGGCACACAGAGGCAATGAATCTGAGTTTGAGGCCAGCCTAGTTAATCTACATAGTGAGTTCTCATTCCAGGCATTAGATCCTGTCTCAATCAATCACTAATAGAAATCACATAGAAATGACTGGCTATATGGAATGGGCTGATGAGTGGTGGAGAAACCTAAAGATGAGCTCTGTGGAAAAGCAGCAGTATGTCCAACATATAAACTCACTTTTTTCACCCTTGGTTTTGAGACAGGGTTTCTCTGTGTAACAGCCCAGACCTGGAACTCGCTTTGTAGAACAGGCTGGCCTCGAACTCACAGAGATCCATCTGCCTCTGCCTTCTGGGTGCTGAGATTAAAGGTGTGTGCTACCACTGCCCTACTAAACTCAGACAAAATCGCAGGCCAGAGGAGCATGGAGCAGAGCAGTCTCAGTCACTGACCCAAGAGCCCAAAGCCTTCTCTTCCCCCGTCCACCTCTCCCATCTATATTATTTTTCAGTTGTTTGGGTTGTTTTTGAGAAAAGGCCTCATAGCTCAGGCTGCCCTTAAACCTGCTATGTGCTGTGGCAGGCCTTCAACTGCTCATCTTTCTCCGCCTCAGTGGAAGACTAGTTATGAAGCTGGAAGTCGGCTCCAGCAGCGCTCCCATGAGTGCAGGCCTTGTCCCACCTGACATCGTGTGCAGGAGACAGTAGCAGGTCTTCCCAGATCAGGCTTAGATGGGCATCACGGGCATCTGACTGCCACGAGGCTCCTCGGGCTTCATCTGCTCTGTCAAGAAAGCAAAAAAGGAGGTTGTTCCACACCACTTCTCCATCCCAGAAGGAGAGTTTTCTGTTCATGCCAACGTTCAACTAGGAGATGTCTACTACCATTTTTCTCTTTCTTTTTGTTTTGCTTTATTGTTTTGTTTTGTTTGAGACAGAGTTTCTCTTTGTAACCCTGGCTGTCCTGAAACTTGCTTTGTAGACCAGACTGCATGAATAGTATAATTCAGAGCTCATCGATTGTACCACAGTGAGATGGTGGCGCACGCCTTTAATCCCAGCACTCGGGAGGCAGAGGCAAGCAGATCTGTGAGTTTGAGGCCAGTTTGGTCTACAGAGCTAGTTCCAGAACAGCCAGAGCTGTTATACAGAGAAACCCTGTCTCAAAAAAAAAAAAAAAAAAAAAAAAAAAAAAAAAAAAAACAACAGAGAGAGAGATCTGGGTAAGGGGAAGATGGGATGTCTTCTGAGGATCTGGATTCAGACAACAGTTCTGTTAATCTCCACTTGTTCAGGTCCTAGGCAAGTATATTTCACTTTGAACCTCCATTTTCTCACTAATAAAATGAATACCACTACTTATGCATTATAAAATCATTGAGATTAAGTAAGGCCCTCAAGCACACCATCGGACTTCCCATTGGGGCCCTAGGGATCCTAGTAATGTCTAGAAAATGATTGTCAGGGGAAAAATGGCTGTTGGTATCTGAGCCTTGGGTCCAGACTGTGGTACACTAAAAACTATTAAGCCATATGAAATTGCTGATATTCGTGTGTGATAACCTACAAAACCAATGTCAAATGGTTCGATGTAACAAATCCCCAGATGAGATCCTAAGACTCAGCACAAAGGAGGTGATCTGGTTGTTCCTTGAAGAAGAGGAGAGGATTGGGCATGGTGGCAAATCCCAGTACTCAGGGGGCAGAAGCAAGCAGACCTCTGTGAGTTTGAAGATAGTCTGGTCTATATAGTGAGGCCACAGCTACATAGTAAGACCCTGTCTGAAAAATAAGAAGAGGAAGAGGAGAAAACATGGCAGAGCAAAACAGGTTTAAAGTGGAGGAACTGACATCTGCTATGGAGGCAGAGGGGCTGGAAGACAGTTCTCCATCAGCGGGTCCCTTCTCGGCAGCCTCCTACTCATTGGTCTCTCAGCAAACAATGACTGGGCACTGAGCAAGGCCGCCCAACAGTGAACAAGGTCAGGCTGCTGCAGGATAGTTGAAAATCAGCCATGAGACAAAACTGGACGGGACTGCATCAGAAGAGAGGAACTATCTGTATCATATCCAAGGGAAGCAAGGATCCAAGGGAAGCAAGGAATCAAGGCCTGGACTTCACTGAGAGAGATCCAGGTACTGAGAGCAGCCACTAAGTTCAGAGCCTGGGGTGCACTGAGGGGAACAACAGCAGGGGCCAAGGGCACCTCACCCTGCATACAGGCCTTTGATCTTTATTCTCAGAGACTGGAGTGATCAGGAAGTTCTGAACAGCCATGAAGCAAAATCTGATGGGACTGGATAAGCTCTCCAGATGCCCAGGGTAGGAGGTGATGTGGGCTCTGCCTGGGTGAAAGCGTGGAGAAATGGCCGGAGTGTGGATACATTTTAACAGGCTGTGAGCTTCAGCTCTGAATTCTGTATGCATGTGTGCATCTGTGCTATTTCCGTGCATGTTGTATATATGGATACATATACTTCAGGCTGTCCTTAAACCTCCCAGAAGTGATACTGCTAAGCTGGGCGGGCAGGTTTTTCAGCTTCTAGTTGCTATGGAAAATTCCCTGAAAGCACTCATCTGAGAGCTGATAAAGTGGCCCAAGGAGTTAGTCACGTCTTGGCTACCCGGTTCCTGTAGCTGCCCCTCTGTCGCCAAGGGGTGCTAAGAAGCAGAAACTTTAGAAAACCCATAACTGATGCAACCACCTCTGAGACGCCCTGAAGAAACTGTAACAATTAAATGTGCATGCTTAACGGAGCCATTCCTGATGGTGTGTATCCTCCCTAGCTCACCAATCCCACAATTTCCTGTTGGGCAAATGTTGTGCCACTGTATGCAGGCACAAAGGTAATGCTCATTTCCTGTGGTCTCCTGACATGGCAGCAGGACTGCCGTCACATGGGGCTTTCTGCAGACATCTGCCAGAGAACACACAGGCTGAACCAACACAGACAGAAATACCTAAGATCCTGAAGACCATTTTTTCTCTGTAAAGAGATGAGGTAACACTGAAAGCTACAGATAACAGATAACCTGGTAAGAATAGCTCAGAGCTAGGAAGGTCTGAGAAAGGCTAATGGAAGGAAAGGCCATACTGATATGGCCACTACAGATGCTCCCAACATCTACACAGTGGCTCACAGCCATCTATAACTCCAGTTCCAGGACAGCCAATGACTTTGTCTGACTTCCCTGGGTACCAGGCTTATATACATGCGTACAAAAATACTCATATTCATAAAGTAATCTAAAAAAGAAAGTTTAAATAAAAATAAATTGTAATAAAAGTTTTCATAAAATGTCACTGACAATAAAAGGGTTTTTAATCTTTTTTTTTTTTTTTTTTTTTTTGGTTTTTCGAGACAGGGTTTCTCTGTGGCTTTGGAGCCTGTCCTGCAACTAGTTCTGTAGACCAGGCTGGTCTCGAACTCACAGAGATCCGCCTACCTCTGCCTCCCGAGTGCTGGGATTAAAGGCGTGCGCCACCATCGCCCGGCAAGGGGTTTTTAATCTTAAGAGATGATTACGTGTGTGCACACCTTTAATCCCAGCACTTGGAAGCAGAGGCAGGAGGATCTTTGAGTTTGAGGTTAGCCTGGCCTACAGAGCGAGGGAACAAAGGCAGGAAGATTGCAAGTTAAGATCAAGCCATCTATATAATGGGATCCTGGCTCAAATTAAACAAAAAGTGATTGGCCACGAAAGCCATCAGACAGTAGAAATGTAGAGTCTATCGATCTTGGATTTTTATTATTGTTGTATGTTTTATAATCTGGCCTATGTTGTCCAGGCTGGTCTTGAACTTTTGGACTCAAATGATCCTTCCACCTCAGCTTCAAATGCTGGAACTACAGGCATATGCCGCTATGCCTAGCTTGGTCCTGATTTTTTTTTATGTTATTTTCTTTGGAAGTACTGGAGATTCAACTGTTAGAAGTTTCAGACTTTTTCAGAATTTGAAAAGCTAAATACATTTTATTAGGGAAGTATCTCTAATTGGAAAATCTGAAACTTTACTTATTTGAGAGAGTGTCTCTCTACATATCCCTGGCTGTCCTGGAACGTACTATGTAGACGAGGCTGGCCTCAACTTTACAGAGATTTGCCTGTCTCTATCTACACTGGGAATAAGGGGATGCATCACCATATCTAATAAAGGGATGCATCACGATCTGGCCTGAAACTTTTTTTTTTTTTTGAGACAGGTTCTCTCTGTAGCTTTGGAGCCTGTCCTGGAACTAGCCCTTGTAGACCAGGCTGGCCTTGAACTCCTAGAGATTCACCTGCCTCTGCTGGGATTAAAGGCACGGGCAGTCACCACCCGACCTGAAACTGTTTGCTTTGTTTGTTTTTATTGAGTTATACCATTTTTCTCCACTCCCCTCCCATTCTACCCTCTGCCGTGACCCCCACACTCCCAATTTACTTGGAAATCTTGTTGTTTTCTCCTTCCTATGTAGATCCATGTATGTCTCTCTTAGGGTCCTGTTTGTTACCTAGGTTCTCTGGGGGTTGTGAACTGGCCTGAAACTTTTTAAGCATCAGAAACACTCAAAAACTCTATAAGAGTACTTGCTGCCCTTCCAGGGGATCCAGGTTCAATTCCCAGCACTCACATGGTGGCTTACAGCTGTCTGTAACTCCAGTTCCAGGGAATCCTATGCCCTCTTCTGGCCTCTGAGGGAACTTCATGTTATGGTACATAGATGTATATTTACCATACACCTATACACATAAAACAATAAAGTAATGACTTAAATTTTAAAAAAGTTTAAGATCAACCTTTTTATGTGTATCAGTGTTTGCCTGCATATATGTATGTATACCATGATGTGTCTCTGGTGCCCAAGGAGATGAGAAGGGATCAGATTCTCTAGTTTCAGATAGTTGTGAGCCATCACATAGGGTGCTGGGAGTTGAATCTGGATCCTCTACAAGAGCAACAAGTGCTCTTTAACTACTGAGGCATCTCTGTAGCCCAAAATAATAACTAAAATTTAATGTTCAGTGTGTGGGTACAAGTCTTTAATCCCAGCACTCAGGAAGCAGAAACAGCTTTGAGGCCAGCCTGGTCTATACAGTGAGTTCCAGGTCAGTCAGGTGTAACTGAAGGTTTTTCTCCCACCTGCCAGTTTCCAAATAACCACTCTGAGGCTTAATATTAATTATAAACTGTTTGGCCTATTAGTTCAAGCTTATTATTAACTAGTTCTTACAAAACTTAAATTAACCCATTTTTATTAGCCTATATTTTACCATGAGGTTCATGGCCTGTTACCTCACATCTTGCTTCTCCAGCAGCGGCCAGTATTTCCCAGACTCTGCCATCTTTTCCCCAGTATCTCTGTTTGGATTTCCCGCCTGTCTCTATTCTGCCTGGCTATTGGCCAAATCAGCTTCCTTATTAACCAGTGGTAATAAAACATTCACAGCATACAGAAGAGCATCCCACATCAGCCAGGACTACATAGTAAGACTCTATCTCCAAATTAATTAACTAATTAGCTAATTATGGGTAATGTTATAGTATACATATTATAATTAGAAATAATTACAACTTAGTAATTGCACTGGAATATGAGAGGTGCAGGTCTCTAAGCTTTTCTCCCTCTGACAAGGTACTACTTGCCACCTCAAATTTCGTTCTTTGGGGATTTAATGTTTATGCAAAACCAAGAGGAGAAAAAGTGGAGGGGAGGGAGTGCAAACAGCTTGTCTGAAACTGTGAAAAGGACTCCTTTCCCTCTCATTTGTAGGTAACACTTTACCAACACAGCACAGCTTGAATTTGACATCTCAGCAACCCAGGAAAGCAGGAGCTTCTTAAACTGCTAAATGGTACAGTTGTCACTTTTCAAGTTATTGTAAAGCCTGCCCCTCAACAGCCTAAATAATCCCCTGAAAATGACAGCAGTGCCTTGAAACTAGAGCTGCAAGCCCCAGTTTTTTTCTGTAAAGGCTGGACAAGGTGCCCCAGGTACCCAAGCTTTCACATGGGGCTGTAGATTCCAAGCATGCTGACGTGAAATACTTTTTCAGAAGCAAAAGACATAAAAAGCAGCCTACAGAAAAAGAGATGCTTACCGAGGATGTGAGCTAAGTACAGCCATCTGCGAAACACACTCCTAGGGGAACAGACGCCATTTCCAAACCTATTTTTCACAACACTTCCATGTCTCCTGAGTTCTGTGCAGTGCCCACAGGACCATCCTATCCACTGGCAACACAGTAAAATGTAAACACAAACGAGAGACTGAAGCTGCAGCAACTAGACAAATAAGCTCGCCAGCCAGACGTGGGAAGACCCTGTCGTAAAACCAAACAAGTAAAAGTCTCCAGATTATAAACAGCCACTAGATTTATTATGTATGGCAAAGGAAATTCTGAACTCTTTTGAATTTTTATTTGTTTTTTGAAACAGGGTCTTCACATGTGGCACCGGCTGGCCTGGAGCAGATTACTATGTAGACTAGGCTGATCTTGAACACACGAGATCCACCTGCCTCTGCCTCCTAAATACTGGGGAAAAGGTGTGTGCCACCATGCCTAGATCCTGTGGCTTTTTTATAGCACTCTGAACAACACAAAATAAAAATTCTGAGGCTGGGGGCTGAAGAGATGGCCCAGCAGCTAAGACCACTGTCTGTTCTTCAAGAGGAACCAAGTTCAATTCCCAGCATACACAAGGCAGCTCACAACTATCTGGAACTCCAGTCCCAGGAGATCAAATACCCTCTCTGGCCTCCACAGGCACTACATGTACGAGGTACACAGACATCCATACATACACACAAAATAAAAGGGAAAATAATTTTAAAAAATAAAAGGGTGTGCCTTTTAAGAAAAGTATGACGTGGGGCCAGTGAGAGACGGTTCAGTGGGTAAAGTTGTTCAAGCCTGATACCCTGAGTTCAGTCACTGGAATCCATGACAGACGGAAGGAAGCAGTTCCTGAAAGGTGTCCTGACCTCCACAGAGTACCACTCTCACACACATAACAAGTAAGAGAAAAGCCTGCGCTGGGTGAAGAGATGGCTCAGCAGGTAGAGCACTTGCTAGATAAGCATGAAGACAGGAGTTCAGATCCCTAGACCCTACATAAGAGCTGAGTTGGTGTGGCTGCTTACCTGCAATCCTAGCACATGGGGGTTGGGACTCAGAGGGTGAAGACAAGAAATCCCAGAGAAGCTGACTAGCTAGACAAATGGCCAACCCCATGTTTATCATGAAACCTGTCTCAATATACAAGGTGAAAATAATGATGATTAAGGACACCTGATGTCAGCTTTGAGCTTCCACACACACACCTGCACATGCATACACATATGGTACACACTACACACAGATACATATGAAAAGGGAAAAATTAGGAAAACTATTCAAAAAACAACAACAACAAGGTATCACTACATAGCTAGCTCTGGCTGGCCTGGAATTCGCTAATACACACCAGACTGGCTTCAAACTCAGAGATCCACATGTCTCTACCCACTGAGCCATCCCTTCAGGCCCCTTAAAGGATACGTTGATCAGCAGACCTCAAACTGCTGACTGTGCTGACATCACATCTCTGGTGCTGAGGCTGCTGGGTCTGGGAAACAAAACCCTTGAGACCCAGCAGTCTGAATTCCCCCTTGGCCAGTCTTTCAAATTCTAGTTCAGATGGGACCTCTAAGAAACCCTCCCTTTCCAAATCCCATGTTTATCCACCTCCCTCTCCTAAAAGAATCAATCACTAACAGATGTTCCTAGCGTCCCCGACTTCATACGGTTTGTGTACATGTCTGTTTGTTGTATATGCAGGAACTCGTCCAGAGTCCGAGCTAGGGCAGGTGTTGACAGAGGATAATAACCTGGTAGCTCCTGACGTACAACATACTCTCTTCGGGACCTATATCTTGGTTCCTATTGCTCTCCCTGCTTGCAATACACTTCATCTGACTAGTCCTTCCTCAATGCTCAAGCATTAGCCTCTTTAACACTCCCTCTGCCTCAGTCTCTGTGTGGTGTCTGTCTGAGTTGGGGTTTCTATTGCTGTTAGGACAAAAACAACTCGAGGAAGAACGGGTTCATTTCCCTTACACTTCCAGGAAATAGTTCATTACTGAGGGAAGTCAGGACAGGAACCTGGAGGCAGGAGTTGATGCACAGGCCATGGAGGAGTGGTGCTTCCTGGCTTTGTCTTTATGACCTGCTCAGTCTGCTTTCTTGTAGAACCCAGGACCAACCAGCCCAGAGAGACCCCACACACAATAGGAAGAGCCCTCCCAAATCACTAATTAAGAACAAGCCCCATAAGCTATCCTACTGAGCCATTTTCTCAACTGAAGTTCTCTTTTCAGATGAGTCTATCTTGTGTCAAAGTGACATAAAAACTAGCCAGTTCCTCTATGTTCCTAACCAACCTGTCCAGACATACTTAATAGCTACTATTCACTGCAGGCTTTCTCCATGCCAAGAACTCTAATGAGCAGAGCTGGATTAAAACCTGTAGAGGCCAGCCAGGAATAGTGGTGCACACTTTTAATTACAGCACTAGAGAGGCAGAGGCAGAAAACAACAACTCAGTCTGTTGGGGCTAGCCTAGTCTACATAGTGAGTTCTAAGACAATCATGGTTATGCAGAGAGACCCAGTGGTGCAGGACAATTCTGTATTCTGTCAATTATGTTGTAAATAAATGCTGATTGCCAGGCAGGAAGTATAGGCGGGACAACCAGACAGGAAGTAGAGATGGGGCAATGAGAACAGGAGTATTCTGGGAGAAGGAAGCTCTTTCTGCAGTCCTGTCCAGACACAGAAGAGGGAAGATGTGACCTGCCCAGCTGAAAAAGGTACCGAGCCATGTGGCTAATACAGATAAGACTAATGGGTTAATATAAGTTATAAAAGTTAATAAGAAGCCTGAACTAGTGGGCCAATCAGTTTATCATTAATATAGACACTCTGTGTGATTTTCCTTGGGACTTAACGAATGCGGGAACCAGGCAGGACAGAAACCCCAACAAGCAGGCCCTCCCATTACAACCCAGTCTCAAAAATGAACAAACAAAAACCCAAAACCCAAATGCAAAGACAGGCAAAAACCAGGGCATACATTTCATATAAAAGGATGCCACGGTAAACTGGGCAGTAGGTAGGATTTTACTTAATACTCTTGCATCTTTTTTCTTTTGTGCACGTGTGTGCAGTGTCTGCATGTGTATGTCAGGTGTATGTGTATGCACCTGTGTCTATGTGTCTATGTCAATGCCAAGTATTTCTCTCAATTGCTATTCACTGTTTTTTTTAAGATTTGTTTAAGTACAAGGGTATTTTTGCCTGTATGTACATCTATGTCTCACGTGTGTATAATGCCTTTGAGACCAGCAGAGGGTATCAGATCCCACGGTACAGGAGTTAAATGGTCAAACATCACTATGTGAGTACTGGGAATTGAACCCAGGTCCTCTGGGAGAGCAGTCAGTGCTCTTAACCACTGAGTAACTGTTCCACTCATCTCCCTTCTCTTTCTGAGACAGATTCAGTAAACCTAGAGCTCACCAATTCAGTAAGACTAGTTGGGCAGCAAACCCCAGAGGGCCTCCTATCACCGAGCACTGGGATTATAGGTGTGCAGTTTGCCTGGCTTTTATGCGGATGCTGGGGACCTGAACTCAGGTCCTTATGCTTGTACAGAAAACTCTAAACTGCCCGAGCAATCTCTCCAGTCTCACCTACGATACAGCTAATGTAACAGGCACATACTGTGGGACAATGGTCCTTGTCAACTGTATTTTAATAAAATGCTGATTGGCCAGTAGCCAGGCAGGGAAGTATAGGCGGGGATGAACAGGCAGGAAGTAGAGGCAGGGCAACAAGAACAGGAGAATTCTGGGAAAAGGGAAGTTTCAGTCTGCAGTTGTCACCCAGCTGCACAATGTGACTGCCTCGCTGAAAATGGTACCAAGCCACATGGCTAACACAGACAAGAATAATAGGCTAATTTTAAGACGTAATAATTAGTTAAGAAGAAGAGCCTAAGATACTAGGCCAATGAGTTTACGATTAATGTAGACCTCTATGTGTTTGAGACTAAATGGCTGTGGGACCTGGTAGGACAGAAAACCTCAGACAACAGGCACAGGTCCATAATCCCAACACTGGGGAGGATAAGGAAGAGGAGCAAGAGTTTGAAGCCATTTGGGGTTATATAGTAAGTTTGAGACCAGCTTAGGCTACATTAATCTTGTTTCAAAAAATAAAACTAGGACCCACATGACAGCTCGAAACCATTTTTAATCTTCAGTTCCATGGAATCCAATGCCCTCTTGGGCCTCTGAGGACACCAAGCATGCACATGGCACATAGATATACATGCAGGCAAAACACTCATACACATAAAATATTTTTGATAAAATTAAAATAGTAAATGTTTTAAAATATCAAAAGGTGAGGCTAGAGAAGTAGCCTTAGTCAGTAAAGCACTGGTCATGTAGGAGTGAGGACCTGAGTGTGGATTCCCAGAACCTGTAAAACACCACATACAACAGGACCTCTCTGTCATTCCACCCCTTTCCTAATGCCTCCTGAAACTGACTGTTCTTATAACTGATGCTAATAAGGAGCCAATATTTCCTGCCATCAACATTACTGCAAATCTCTCTGGCAGGACCTCCACCTCCAGTCTTGTCACCTCCTCTGTCCACTATTTTACAACCACATGGTCTTTTTTTTTAAATATTTATTTATTATGTATACAACATTCTGCCTCCATGTATGCCCGCACGCCAGAGGAGGGCACCAGATCTCATTACAGATGGTTGTGAGCCACCATGTGGTTGCTGGGAATTGAACTCCAGACCTCTGGAAGAGCAACCAGTGCTCTTAACAAGAAAGGCCTAAATTTGTTAACTTGAATAATGGCCCTGCGACCTACCTCTCGCAGGCTCTCAACACACACTGGAGCATCTGCATATTTCCCTAAATATTCGAACCTGTTTGCTTCCCCTCTCAGAGCATGGTGTTTAATGAAGCCTGGATATCGTGGTCACCGGTGCTAACCTTCTAGAACTGGTCCTCCCCCTAACCCCAATGACCCTTGTTGAGAACATGTTTAGCATTCCACTACCTTTATTTTTTTTCTTTTGGTTTCTTGAGACAGGGTTTCTTTGTCGCTTTGGAGCCTGTCTTGTAGACAGGCTGGCCTTGAACTCACTCTGCCTCCTGAGTGCAGGGATTAAAAGCATGCACCACCACCGCCCAGCTTATTCCACCACTTAAGTCCCTCGACGACCTCCTCTATACCAGTGTGAGCAGCAGAGCCAAGCACTTCTTTATTCACTTCTGCTCCAGCTCTGGCTCCTGCAGGTTTGCTACTGGGGCCACTGTCCCTTCCTTAAGTCAATATTTCCTCTGTGATGAGGGATAGAATGTTCTTTTAGGCCAGAGAGGTGTGGCAGTGTAACATAGAACACACACTGGGCAAACACAAACCAGGCAAGGAGGAGCCTCGCCTGGAGCAGATGCCAAGGAACAGGCTGCCCCTTCTTGTTCAGCAGCCAAGGGAAATGCAGCCCTTCTCTCTGAGGCCTTCCAGTCCCTCCACGATCACGCCTCTCAGCCTCTCATATATACAGCTTGGCAGTATCCCACTGGCTACGAGGAAAGCCAAAGCAAGTCATCTGCATAGCCCATCTATTCCACCACCAAGGGGGTGAAAATGAAATGTGTTAGCTAACTGAAGTTCAACATTCCGGGAGCCCCAAAAAACAGCCGGGAGGTATTGAGGAAAATAAAGTTACTTGAGAGCCGACTAATGAAAAAATCCACTGAAAAATCTTTTCTTAAATGTACAGTAGCATAGGGAGCCTGGTAATACAGCTCATAGGTAGAATGTTTGCTTAGAATGCAAGAATCCCTTAGTTTGATCCCCGACATCACATGGAAACTGTGTGGTGGTGTAAATGGTAACCAGTACTCTAGACGTGGGGGCAGAAGGATCAGAAATTCAAAGTCATTTTTGGCTGCATTCTAGGCCAGCCTTGTATGTATGTATGTATGTATGTATGTATGTATGTATGTATGTGTATGTGACTAACTTTATATCATATTTCCTTCAGTTAATTCAAACTCCCCACAATTCTGGTGACCCCAGGGGACGGTCACAGCCTAAGAAGAGTTGAGGTCACAATTACAGTTGGGCTGACAGTGTAGCCCCCATGATGGTGGCAGGCTGGGCAAGCAGAGGCCCTGGGTTCCATCTACAGCACTGCAAAAGCAAAGCAACAAAAAGGGGGGGGGGTGCTGGAGACATGGCTCAGTGGTTGTGCTGGCTGATTTTACGTCAACTTGACAGAAGCTATAGTCATCTGAGAGGAGGGAACCTCAATTGAGAAAATGCCCCCAGAAAAAAAAAATCAAGACAAGCCTGTAAGCACATCTTCTTAACTAGTAATTGACCAGGGAGAGCCCAGGCCATTACGAGTGGTGCCACCCCTGGGCTGGTGGTCCTGGGTTCTATAAGAAAGCAGGCTGAGCAAGCCAGTAAGCGGCACCCCTCCATGGTCTTGGCTTCAGTTACTGCCTTCGGGTTCCTGCCCTGCTAAGTTCCTGCCCTGGCTTCCTTCCATGATGGATTATGATGTAGAAGTGTAAGAGAAATAAACCCTTTCCTCCCCAAGTTGCTTTGGTCATGGTGTTCATCACAGCAATAATAACCCTAGGACAGTGGTTAGGAGCACTTGGTGCTCTTGCAGAGGACTCAGGTTTGATTCTCAGCACCCACATGGTCACTCACAACCAATCATAACTCCACTTCTGAGGGATCCAACACCCTCTTCTGACCTCCAGGGGCTCCTGCATATACAGTATACACATAAACGCTACACAGGCACACATACACACACAAACTCTACACAGGCACACATATACACATAAACGCTACACAGGCACACATACAAACTCTACACAGACAGATAAACCCTGTCTCGAAAAACCAAAAAAAAAAAAAAAAAACTCTACACAGGCACACATACACACACAAACTCTACACAGGCACGCATACACACACAAACTCTACACAGGCATGCATACACACACAAACGCTACACAGGCACACATACACACACAAACTCTACACAGGCACACACACACAAACTCTACACAGGCACACATACACACACAAACTCTACACAGGCACACATACACACATAAACGCTACACAGGCACACATACACACAAACTCTACACAGGCACGCATACACACATACTCTACACAGGCACGCATACACACACAAACGCTACACAGGCACACATACACACAAACGCTACACAGGCACGCATACACACAAACGCTACACAGGCACGCATACACACAAACTCTACACAGGCACGCATACACACAAACGCTACACAGGCACGCATACACACATAAACGCTACACAGGCACACATACACACACAAACTCTACACAGGCACACACACACACAAACTCTACACAGGCACACATACACACACAAACGCTACACAGGCACACATACACACAAACGCTACACAGGCACGCATACACACACAAACGCTACACAGGCACACATACACACAAACGCTACACAGGCACGCATACACACACAAACTCTACACAGGCACACACACACACAAACTCTACACAGGCACACATACACACACAAACGCTACACAGGCATACATACACACAAACGCTACACAGGCACGCATACACACACAAACTCTACACAGGCACACACACACACAAACTCTACACAGGCACACATACACACAAACGCTACACAGGCACGCATACACACAAACTCTACACAGGCACGCATACACACAAACGCTACACAGGCACGCATACACACAAACGCTACACAGGCACACATACACACAAACTCTACACAGGCACACACACACACAAACTCTACACAGGCACGCATACACACAAACGCTACACAGGCACACATACACACAAACGCTACACAGGCACGCATACACACAAACGCTACACAGGCACGCATACACACAAACGCTACACAGGCACGCATACACACACAAACGCTACACAGGCACGCATACACACAAACTACACAGGCACACATACACACGTAAACGCTACACAGGCACACATACACACACAAACGCTACACAGGCACGCATACACACATAAACGCTACACAGGCACACATACACACTCTACACAGGCACGCACACACACACAAACTCTACACAGGCATGCATACACACAAACTCTACACAGGCACGCATACACATAAAAACAAATGCATCTTTAAGCCTGCTGTGCAGTCTTCTTTTCACTTATTTTCTCCTCTCTTTTTACCTCCCACTTGAGGATGATGGATTCTCCCTTTACATGTTAACTCTTCCACCCATAGGAGCCTTTCAGTCCAGCTCCTTTGTGGTATCTTACTTCTGAGCACCTTCTGGCTACTCCCCTCCACTACCTTTAAGTCAGTACTCAGATCTCCTGAATCCTTAAATTAGAACTACCAAACCAATGTGACTGAGTCCCTTGGCATTTTTATCTGCTTTACTGGCACACTGTTAAAGCACTTGTCAATGAACTCACTGCTTTAAACTTCGTGACTTAGCTTGCTCGTCTTAACAACTAGACTCTGGGGTCTCATTGCTTTCCTAATCATCCCATAGATGGACTCTTCCTCCTGTGGCCTAACTCCTCACCCTGTAGCGCTGGGCTCACGAACCTAATCCAGGTTTTTAAATTTTTTCCCCATAACTCTGAGATATTCATCACATCAGTTTTTCCTCTCTACTTAGCTGTTTTGTTATCAGCTCTTCCACTGCCTCATTTCCCATCAATCATGTTCTTGTTAAAAATCCACTGTGTGGGATCCATTCTCCTTCCAAAGTGGGATCTAAAGGGACTGGAAAGATGACTTAGCAGTTAAAAGCACTGGTTGCTCTTACACAGTTCAAAACTGTCCGTAACTGCAGTTCCAAGGATACAATACCTTTTTCTGTCCTCCGCACCAAGCACACATGTAGTACAGAGACATACATTCAGACAAAGCACTCATACATACAAAATAACTAAAAATTACAAAGTAGGATTCAGGGTCAGAGAGATGGCTCAGGGGTAAGGGCACTTGCTGGCAACCATAAGGACCTTGAGTTTAATTCTCAGGAACTGTTTGGTGGAAGGAGAAAACAGATCCTGCAAGTTGTCCTCTAACCGCTACACATGTGCATGTGCACATACAAACAAAACAAGCAAATAATTGTTTTTAAGTTGAGCATGGTAACACAGACCTTTTTTGTTTTGTTGTTGTTCTTTTCTTTTGTTTCTTGAGACAGGGTCTCTGTATGTCTTGGCTGTCCTGGAACTCACTATATAGACGAGGCAGACCTCAGACTCATGAAGATCCACTTGTCCCTGCCTACTGAGTGTTTGGAATCCACCATGCCCATCAATAACAAACACCTTTAATCCCAGCATTTAGAAGGCAGAGGCAGGGGGATTGGTCAGGGCTATATAGTGAGACTCTGCTGAGAGAGAGAGGAGGTGGGGGGAGGGAAGGAGACTTAGCCATCACTCAAGCCATGGGCCACACTGCTATTCCCATCTTTCCATTGGAGATCTCACAACACATCTATTTTTATTCCATCTCCAGATGATTCTTTTTTATTATCCTATTTTCTTCTCAGATATTTAGGTTTCAAGGTTTAAGGTAATTTTAAAGTCTTATGTTTCTTTTACTCCTGAATTATCTGGAAAGTCTACTAATTTTGTCTCTAGAATACCTTTTGCTTCCATTGCCTTAGTTCATGCTCTCACTGCCTCTTTTCTGGTCCTCTGTGAATATCTCCTCACAAGTTTTTGTGCCCTCCCCAGACTGTCCTCTACTCAAACACAATAGATTAGTCTGGCTGGCAGCCACAATCCTGCAATCCCAGTTCCTTCAGGAATCAGGAAGGGGAAGATAACACTTTCAAGGCCCGCCTGGGCTACAGAGCAAGTTTAAGGCCAGTTTGGACTACTTAACAATAAATAAAAAGTTTTTTTTTTTTAAAAAAAAAAGGAGCTTGAGAAAGCGCTCAATGGTAGACCACTTTCCCAGCAAACAAGACATCAAGTTCCATCCTCCAGTATGGGAGACTAGAGGAGGCCCTAGAAACAGACTAACATCCCAAGTAGCACAGCTGATTACATACACATGCTTCCAACCCACTTCAGCCAGAGGTCCAGTTTAGGATGCTCAATCCCTTCTCTGCCTTATGTTTAACATTTATTTATATGTATATATGTATACTTGTGTCTATGTACGTGTATACCATGTGTCTATGGGTATCCTAGAGACCAGAAAAGGGTGTCAGACCCCCTGGAGCTGAACTTAACAGGCAAGTGCTGAGAACCAAACTCAGGTCCTCTGGAAGAACAAAAATGCTTTTTAATTGCTGAGCCATCTCTCTAGTCCCTCAGTCTTACTTTTTTAGGCAGGGCCTATCACTGAAGCTTAGCTTTTAGCTAAACTGGCTGGCCAGCAAGGCCCTGGGATCTGCCTGTCTTTGCTTCTCAAATGGTGAGGTTACAGATCTTGTCTTAGTTAAAGTTTTAACTAAGAGACACTATGACCATGACAACTCTTATGAAGGAAAACATTCAATTGCAGCTGTCTTACAGTTCAGAAGTTTAGTCCATTATTGCCATGGTGGGAAGCATGGCGGCACGCAGGCAGACATGGTGCTGGAGAGAGAGTTGAGAGTTCTACATCAGGACCCGCAGATAGCAGGAAGTGACAGTGAATGACACATTGGCCAGGTCTGAGCTTCCAAGACCTCAAAGCCCACCCCCTAGTGACACTCCCACAAGACTACACCTCCTAATCGTACCACTCCCTATGGGCCTATGGGGGCCATTTTTGTTCAAACCACCACAGCTGTATACCTCCAGACTGCCGGGGATCCCAACTCTGTCCCTCATGTATGAGGGCTTTGCCTGTATATACAGCTGTACTGTATAGAATGTGTGGGCCTGGTGCCCACAGAGTTCTGAAGAGAGTCACATCCCCAGTGGTTACAGTCTGGAGTTACACACAGTTGTGAGCCATAATGTGAGTCTCTTAATCAATGAGCTATCTCCAGCCCCGCCTGAATCAGCTCTGAACATGTATATCATGCTTCAGACACGGTAAGGCTGACTCGACATGCCTCTGTGCTTTATTGTTTCTTCTGCTTAGAAGACTGCCTTGCATTTCTACTTTTTTCCTATTTTTCAGTACTCAGCTCTGAAATAGCACTTCTGTGATGCTTTTCCTACTGCTTTCTCCCAACATCTCCTTACACTCACATAATGCCACACACACCAGTCATTTAGCTAGCTCTGTACCTTACCTTTCCCAGCAGACTCAAGCTCTGTTAGGACTTAAACTCGGGGCTTCCCAGAGCCTAACCCAGCTGCCTGTGCTATGAGCACTTAGTCACCTACTGCATGAAGCATCTACATGTATATACCTTCTTTAGTATTCTGAAGATGTGATAAAAATAAATCTGTATTTGCTTTATTTAAACATGCACAAAACAATCTCTCAAAACCTCCATTTTCCTCTTGTTATTTGTTTTAAGACTGGGTCTCACTATGCAACTCTGACTGTCCTAGAACTCACTATGTAGACCAGTCTGGCCTCGACCTCAGAGATCCACCTGCCTCTGTCTCCAGAGTGCTGGGATAAAAGACGTGCATCAAAAAGGCGAAATCAGGGCAGAAAAGTACCTGCAGAGTAAGTGAAAACATACTTACCACCTCTAGCACCATGCCCAAGACCCTGGCTTTGTGGCCTGGAACTCCAAGATCCGCCCGCCTCTGCCTACAAGTGCTGGGATTAAAGGCACATGCCACCTTTCTTCTTGGTTTTTGCTTTGTTTTGTTTTTGAGACAGGGTTCTTCTGTGTAGCCTTGGCTATCCTGGAACTAGCTCTGGAGACAAGGCCTGACTCAGCTTCCCGAGTGCTGATTTAATTAAAGGTGTGCACCACCACCCAGTGGAAACCCTGTTTTCTAAAGATGTACTGATACATTATAACCTCTCCCATATATCCTCTTAACATGCGACGATGTGGTGGAGTTTTTATGTCCCCTCATCTTGACATGAAGCAAACTTCAGAGACTATCAACCCAAGGAATACTGTAGACTAACCACTATGTAGCACCCAAGGTTGTGTTATAAAAATGCCATGAGATCTTATAGTTCATCTATCACACACTGTGATTTATAGGTAAGGTTACATGGGAAGGACATCTGAGGACTTTGTTTTTAAGGAGGGGGAGGTGAGACAGTCTCAAACTGCTAGAAAAGATTGTTAAGAGATTAGCACACTGCTGAAGAGAACCTACGTTTGATCCCCAGCACCCACATGGTGACTCACATCTGTAAGTCCAGTTCCACAGGATCCAATGCCTTCTCTGGCTTCTAATGCACATGGTACATAAACATACAATCACACAAAACACTCATACATAAAATATTTTTTTTAATTTTAAAAAATATTTTTCGGGCTGGAGAGATGGCTCAGTGGTTAAAAGCATTGCCTGCTCTTCCAAAGGTCCTGAGTTCAATTCCCAGCAACATATGGTGGCTCACAACCATCTGTAATGAGGTCTTGTGCCCTCTTCTGGCCTGCAGGCATACATGTAGACAGAATATTGTATACAAAATAAATATTTAAAAAAAAATATTTTTCAAAAAAGTAAAAAAACGAGCACTGGTTGTTCTTTCCAGAGGACCTGGGTTCAATTCCCATCACCTACATAGAGCCATCTTACGGGTCCTGTAGAGCAACTCTGAGGTCAGTCAGGACTACAGACAAGACTGTCTCCAAAAGGAGAAGGGAGAAAAAGAAAAAGAGAAGGGATGAAAGCGATGCTGGACTTTCACCTCATTCTCAAGTCACACAAGTTAAGAGTATTTACCAATGGTACGCAAACATAAGAAATGGGAAATGACCTGCTCTTTCCTGTCTTTAGAATGTTAGCTAGAAGGCCCATCTTATTTTGTTAAGGGGCGGGGGTGAAGAAATCCTTCTTTGAGTCCTAACTGCAAATCATGCCTTTTCTAAGATTTTTACTGAGACTGGATCTCCCCTATGTTGCCCAGGCACACCTGGAAATTTCTGAGTTCAAGCAATGCCCCTGCTTCAGCCTCTGTGGTAGCTGGGAATACAAGCATGGGCCATCTCCTGTTTTAAGAATGAAGACTTTTGATAATTAGTGCTTTCAATTTCAGTTTTCATGTTACTCTTGTTGAGAATCTATCCAATGAAAGCTAATTAGTGAGTCAAAGGAAGCTAATCTTCTAAAATACACATCGTTAGAGAAATCCACAAATATAAGGCTGGGCTCAGGGATGGCGTACATCTGTGGTCCTAGTCCTCCAGAGGCAAAAGCAGGAAGATGCGGCAAACAACGCCTTTCTGCACTCTATGCACTACCATAGAGTCCGCGAGCTTCGGGCAAGGGGCTGGAGGTTGAAACACACAAAGACACAGAGACAGGGAAAGACAGACAGGGAGACAGAGACACGGACCTCTAGTCACTGATAAGAAGCCCTTTATTCAATAGCACCACAGAGGCTTATATACCCAACAGTCAGGTGGGCCAACAGGTGAAAACCTTATCCTCTGATCAAGGCCAAGGCAACCCGTGCTTGTGAAGCAGAGCTGGTAAACAACTTTGACACAGCTTTCAGTAACTCAAATCAGAAGGAAAGTAAAGATCTCTAGCAGGGAAGAGCAGCTGGAGGCCAGGACTCCAAATGGTCCCAACAGGAAGATCCTGAATTCAAGGCCAGCCTGGGCTCTATGACAAGACCTCATCTAAAGCAACAACACAATACACATAAAAATAGTCAGTCACAATGATTTCTGCACCTGGGAGGCAAAGGCTGGAAGATCAGGAGTTCAAGGATACTCTTCGCTAAATAGTTATTTTGAGGCCAACCTGGGCTACAGGAGCCCCTTCTCAAACAAACAAAACCTCACAAATGCAAACTATATAGCACAGGTGCTTTAAAATGCAGGAAATGTACAGCTGGGTGTGTGGCACACGCCTTGAATCCTAGTACTCAAGAAGCAGAGATAGTGGATGCCTGTGAATTTGAAGCCAGCATAGTCTACATACCAGTTCCAGGGCAGCCAGAGTTACATGGAGACCCTGTCTCCTAAGGGGGGGAACGACTACAAATATGAATACAACTGGAAGAGACACACAGTGTTACAAAATCATAGCTAACTGTCTACTGAAAAGAGGCTAATGTCTCATTTCTAGAAGGTGATCATAAGGCAATGAGACTACATTTTCAAAAGAGGAGTAATTTATTATGTAATGTAATATTAAAAAAACAGTGCTGTCAAAACAGCTGATAAGCCGCACAGAAAACTTAGCCTCATTACTTAGTCACATGCTACTACTACTATGAGCATTCATCTCTACCACGCTCAGCTCAATAATCCCAGAAGGCATTCAGCCTCCAAGTTATCACCCTAGGGAGAGAGGTGAGGTGGTGAACAAGACAAAGGCCCTACTCTTCAAGAGCTCACCTTGAAAGCTGGTAGTACAAAGACAGACTTGTGGTTCAGCTCCTAGTCCGTCAGACTCCAAAGCCTGCACTTTATCTTTCAACCATATCACTTCTCATGGGGGAGGGGGTGATGCCTGCCTGGAAGAAAAGGCCACACATGGGAAAATACCACCTCCAGAGCAAGGGAAGGTTTCTCTCTGTCAGTGGTCCAGCATCTTTCCCCAGTTCCCAAGACTAAAGACTTCGATGGAAGCATTTACATAAGATACTGACAGTTTCCAACCTTTTTCTTCTTGGTCCCTAAAGCCCCCAGGCAAAATTTACAGAAGGAGGGAGGCACAGTAGATATTCGGTACAAAGCTGAATGAAGTTAGGGACGGTAGATGAAAGAGAGGGATAGGATCTGCCCTCCATTTTTTGAGACAAATTTCATATATCCCAGGCTGACTCGAACTATCTGTGTAGCTGAGGATGACTTAAAACTCCTGATCCCCCTGCCTCCACTGGGATTACAGGGAGGTACCACATCCAAGCACTTGGTGCCAAAGATCAAACCCAGGGCTTCATGCATGGTAGACAACAAATCTACAAATTGAGCTACATCCCCAGGCTCAGAATCTACTTTTAAAGATTTATTTATTAAGAAGCCACCAGATCTCATTACAGATGGCTGTGAGCCACCATGTGGTTGCTGGGAATTGAACTCAGGACCTCTGGAAGAGCAGCCAGTGCTCTTTACCTCCGAGCATCTCCCTAGCCCCAGAATCTGCTTTTTAAGAACAAATAATAGAAAGAAAAATGGGCCAGATATGATGGCACACACCTTTAATCCCAGCACTCAGGAGGCAGAGGCAGGCGGATCTCTGAGTTCAAGGCCAGCTTGGGCTATAGAGCGAGTTTCAGGACAGCTAGAGCTGCATAAAAGATGTCTCCAAAAAATATAAAATAGAAACAAATAAATAAAATGGGAGAAATTGAGTAATTTCTGGGGAAATATGACCACAGACGTAATTTTTCATATAATAAGATTGAACTGGGAATCTACTCAGTGGTAGAGTTTGGCTACCATACAAGAGTCCCTAGGTTTAATTTCAAGTGGTACATTAAAAGGGAGGAGCGGGCTGGTCGGTGGTGGCGCATGCCTTTAATCTCAGCACTTGGGAGGCAGAGTCAGGCAGATATCTGAGTTTGAAGCAAGCCTAGTCTACAACCCACACCTGGAAAGAGGAGGCAGGAAGATCTTGAGATCTAGGCTATTCAGCAAGCATTATGGGGGAGGGGGAACTGGGGGTTTTAGAGTTAGAGAGTTGACTAGAAGTTGGCCTTGGCACAGCATGAGAAAATCACTTAACCTCTAGGCCTTATTTACACATATGTAAAATACAGTAACAGCTATCACTGACTGTGACAATTACAGTGTTTATTAGACAAAGGGGACTCAGGGTAACGGCCTCCAACAGATTACTACTGCAAGTAGAAGCGACGCTCCTGTGTTCTAACCTCTCCCAACTAACTGTCCTATCCGGATTTCCCGTCCAAGTTTGTGTTACAAGCAATGACAAACAGGATCTGTAGTTCTTCTGCGTACCACCCTTTGTGCTATTCCCACTTCCTTATGACAGGGTGAGCTCCTGGGTGGCGGCTGTGGAAAACTACTGCTCCCAGCTGAATGAGAGGCCATCTGGAGAACAAGCCGACAAAAGTGATGGCAAGTCACCGAATCTACGAGAGTCTGGACTTCCGCCAAAATCTTCATTGGTAATGAAGAGATAACGTGAAAACACACACACACACACGGTTTTTTTGTGACTCTAAGCCAGTAAGATGCAGCCACTCCAGGCACAGTGTGACCAAAGCGAAGGTCTCCTGAGTCACTTTCTCAGAATTTCCCTCATTCCTCTGACATACTATCCACCCCAGTTCATTCTCCTGCCAATGTGAAGAGTTCCCAAATTCACAAAGAAAGAAGGTGGGTGTGTTTTTATGGAGAGGCAATTTTTGTTCAGAGCCTTCTTTCCTTTTGCTAGGACCTAAACCAAAGGTCTCATTGAGGTAAACTAGCGCTCTACCCAAGCCACATCCAGGACTCCTCACAGTCCCATCAAATTCATGTTTGTCCATCAACCCAAACACCTTCCCCTCTCACACAGATCATACACATCTGTGGTTAAAAACGGAAAGAAGGTAGGGTGTGAGGCCAGGTGGTGGTGGTGCATGGCTTAAATCCCAACACTTGGGAAGTAGAGACAGGTGGATTTCCAAAGCTACAGAGAACCCCTGTCTCGAAAAACCAAAAAAGAAAGGAAGGAAGGAGGGAGGAAAGGAGGAAAGGAAGGAGGGAGGGAGGGAGGAAGGAGGGAGGGAGGGAAAGTTGGGTGTGATGATACATGCTTGTAAGCCCAACATCTAAGAGACAGAGGCAGGAAACTTAGCCTGGTCTACAAAAGAAAAGCTCCAGACTAGCTATCAACAAGCAGCAGCAGCAGCAACAATCAGGGGCTGGAGCCATACTCTGTGGTCAAGGGTGAAGACTGCTCTAGCAGAGAACGTGAATTTGGTTCCTAGAACCCATGCCAATCTCACAACTGCCTATACCTTTAGCTCCAGCAGATCTACCGACCTTTGCAGGTACCTACCCTACATGCACCTGTGAATACACGTGTGCGCTGTATTCATGTACTAAATAAATAAATCTTAAAAGTTTCAATCCAATCAAGCAATCAAACAAAAAATCAGGATGGACTAAATGAAAAAATCTACATTAAGGATCTGGGGGCAGCTCAGTAGTGAAGGGAGGCCCCGGGTTCCATAGCCATGACAAAGTAAGTAACAGCTATACTTGATTAGGAGTATCAATCTACAACAACAAAACAAGGTAGTAACCTTTCCTTAGAACGAACAGCAAACTGCTCATGGAAAACAAAGAAATGAATATGTCAAACACAGATGATTAATGCGTACAGTTCAGAGAGACCTGGAAGCTCAGAGAAGGAATGAGGGGTAAAGAACTGGGAAATGTGTGCCCCTTTAAACTTAGTCACCAGTACAGTCAGAAAAGCTACAACAAAAAGACGAAACTGAAAATTAGTCCCATTAAAAATCTGATTTTTCAGGGCTTGAGAGTGCACACCTTTAACCCCAGCACTTGGGAAGCAGAGCAGAGGCCAGCCTAGGCTACATAGGGAGCTGTCTCAAAAAACACACTTGAATTTACCTAGAAAGATTTCTTTCAAGGGATTTTTTTAAAAAAAATATTCTGGGTCATTTCTAAATATCCCACCAAACAACAACACCAAAACCAAACCCACCGAGACCCATCGCAAGTTCCATACGTAGCATAAGACTGAAAGATTCGACACAATCTGTCACCGAAAAAGAAACTTTGAAGCATCTGCCATTTCCCATTATTGCATTATTGCCATATTAAAGCAGCCGGATCCGCACCTCAATCTCAGAGTAATTTCCAGAATTCCAACCGGAAGCACACAGGCGACCCTGCCTAAATGTTCGCCTCAGTTTCCCCGATGCTAACACCGGAGCGCGCTCGGACCGGCCTAGATGCTGAACCTGAGTCTCAAATGAAGACACCCAAGTTCGCTCTGGAAGAGTTGCCACCTGCCGAGACGCCCGCAGCAGCCCCACGTCACAGGCAGGAGTCCCCGCGTCAGGCGCAGTTTCTCCGAGTCGCCGGGCGGGCGCCGCCGGAGGGGGTGGGTCTGTCACGCGCGTCCCGGGTCGCCGTGGGAGCAGACGCCGCAGCAGCCCGCCGCCCCCGTCCGAGGCGGCACCCGCCGCTTCTCCCTCAGCCCTTCACCGCTGCCCGCGGCCTCCACCCAGGAACAGCAGAGCGTCCGCCTCGCGGGGAGACTCGCACCCCACTCACCTGTCTCGCGGCCACCTCAGCAGGACAGGCTCCCGGCTGGCTCCCAGTCAGCGCGCAGCGGCCCCTCTGCGCACGCGCGAACCGCAGAGCCGGAGGCCGCGGAGCATGCTGGGGGCTGTAGTTCATGGAGAGACTGAACCCTGCATTCCAGGCCATCCTTTGGGGATGTCTCAAGCGCCTGGTCCATGGTGTGAGCAGCTGGGGTGGGGGTGGGGGATTGGAGCAGTCAAGATGGGGAGGCTGGGGTCGATGCACAAGACCGGAGACGGGTCTTCTCTTTCAGGCTCACAGAACAAGCCTCCAGATCAGCTTAATCCAGTTTTCCATCAGTCAGGCCCTAGGGGAAGCACTATTGGTTGAGGTTATGACCAAGAAGGGTGCAGTGTGTGGAGCCTGAAGGCTTGCTTTTGAGTCACTGTGCCAACATCTAAAGTACCCATGGGAACCCAGAACTTCAGGTTCCTGTGAGAACGCGATGTGTTGGGAAACATTTAAACACAGTACCAAAGAACAATCCAGAAAGATGGCAACTGTCACTGCTGGCAAGGAATCTATCTTGAAAACGCCCTTGCCTCATTTCAGAAAGGCTATCGACTGCTTCGATTGCATTAAAGGCACATCTCACTTAAATCTGAAAGACACTGGGGCTAAGAGCCGCTTTCCAATGTCAACCCCTGTTCCTAGTGTTGGTTTGCAGCTGTGCCCCGGTGAACGAAATCAAAGACTACAAAACACAAGGCAGCCTCAGTCGTGACCCGGCTGTACAATATTTGGCTTACAATAAGCACTTTAGCGGGTTGTTCATGTCTCCCAAGCACAAGAATGCACTGAACACAGAACGAACGGTCTCATTCCATTTGTTGCAAGAATTCCTTCCCTGGGAGACAAGTTTCTACTCATTCTTTGTAAGGTCCCAATGATAGATCCAAGGACAATACCACAGAAGTTCAACCCAGAGAGCCAGTAAGTCTATTAGGCTTACTTACAGATCACAGGTGAGGATTTGCCTACCGGAGCACGGGTGTCCACAAGCGGCCATACTGCCGTCTTCACCAAATCGGAGCAGCAGATAGAGCCCCTCTCAACTTCCCAAACCTACACAATCAGACACCTCCTGAGATACTGAGGCCACGTGCAATTAGAACAGAACTGCCCCAAATGGCTACGAGGAGCGGCTGTGCTCTCAGGTGGGGGGAGAACGAGGAGGGCTGTGCTCTCAGGTGGGGGGAGAACGAGGAGGGCTGTGCTCTCAGGTGGGGGGAGAACGAGGAGCGGCTGTGATCTCAAGTGGGGGGAGAACGAGGAGGGCTGTGCTCTCAGGTGGGGGGAGAACGAGGAGGGCTGTGCTCTCAGGTGGGGGGAGAACGAGGAGGGCTGTGCTCTCAGGTGGGGGGAGAATGAGGAGGGCTGTGCTCTCAGGTGGGGGGAGAACGAGGAGGGCTGTGATCTCAGGTGGGGGGAGAACGAGGAGCGGCTGTGATCTCAGGTGGGGGGAGAAGGAGGAGGGCTGTGCTCTCAGGTCGGGGGAGAACGAGGAGGGCTGTGCTCTCAAGTGGGGGGACAGTTACCCTCCTTTCGTACCCCCTTCTATGATGGATGCCAACAGCCTTACTGTGATGTCTGAGAGCAAACAGACACAGCTGATGTGGTGACGGAAGATGTTTTGCTCAGAAGACTGATGTGCAACACCATTTAGAGGATTGATCGGAATTATGAGAGCTGCTAAGCGGCAAATCGGGATCTGCATTTATTCCCTAAGAAGTCCATTTGTTGTCTTAGCTGCAGCAGCCTTCTGATTGTGTGCGACCCTCCTCCAACACACACATTAAAAAGTTACACGTTTTTACTTTCTACGTTAGTGTTTTACCTGTATGCTTGTATACCATGTGTATGCCTGGCGCTTGGAGAGGTCAGAAAAAGGCATCAAATCCTTTGGGACTGGAGTTATGGTTGGTTTTGAATCACTGCATGATGCAGGAATTGAACCCCGGTCCTCTACAAGAGCATCAAGTGCTCTTAGTTGCTGAGCCATCTCTCCAGCCCCTCAGGTTTTTTTGTTTGTTTTGTTTTGTTTTTTAATTTTAGACAAGGTCTCTCGATGTAGCTTTGGCTGACCTTGAGCTCTCTATGTAGACCAATGTGGCTAAAATACTCAGAGATCTACTTGCCTGGGCCTTTCAAGTGTTGAGGGTAAAGGGGTGTGTCACCATGTCTGGCTTATGAAACATTTCTTATTTCAAAATGCGGCAGTAAGAACTCTACAAATATGTCTAGTCAGAAATCAGGAAGAAAAAAATGGAAACCGTTTAAAGCTCCTTGGACAGTGAGAGGTCAGGGCAAGGCCGTTCTGAAAACGTCAAATATATGGAAAATGGGACCCAGTGTATTGACATAATTCAGGCAAGCTGCATGCGTGTGAAAACTAGCACCTGCCCCATGATGCAAAGTAAACAGGGGAAGCTGTACCAGCCAAAACCAAAGAGGGGCAGAGACTTCTCTGAATCAGAAAGTGGTTTTTGAAGCTGAGCAATGGTGGTGCATGCCAATAATCCCAGCACTTGCGAGGCAGAGGTAGGTGGATCTCTGTGAGTTCAAGACCAGCCTGGTCTACAGAGTGAGTTCCAGACAGCCAGGGATACACAGAGAAACCCTATCAAAAAAAAAAAAAAGCTGGGCATGAATGGCTTAAGCTTTTAGTCCCAGCACTTGAAAGGTAGAAGCAGGAGGATCTCTGAGTTCGAGGCCAGCCTGGTCTGCAGTTCCAAGACAATCAAGACTACACAGAGAAACTCTGTCTCAAAAACAAAGTCAACCAAACAAAAAGGTAATACTTATTTCTCCCAGGCTATCACAAAATAAAGGAAACCATTTGTTTGTATTGAGACAACTTATTGCAGCCCAGGCTGTTGTTGAATTCACGATCTTCCTGCCTCAGCACTCCCAAGTGCTGGACTCACAAGCCAAGCTAGAAAGGAACATGCATTCCAATGTGTGTATATGCCTGTGCCCCTGCCCAGGTCTCATGCAGCCCAAGCTGGCCTCAAACTCTATGTGGCCAAGGATGACCTTCATTTCTGATCCCCCATCCCATCTCCTCTATGCAGAGATGATTCATGGGTATGTGTCACTATGGTTTATAATTGAACATTTTTATTTTCTATTTTATGTGCATTTGGTGTTTTGCCTGTAATTATGTCTGTGTAAGGGTGGCAGAAGCCCTGGAATTGGGGTTACAGACAGTTGTGAGTTGACATGTGGGTACAGGGAATCAAACCGGGGTCCTGTGGCAGAGCAGCCAGTGCTCTCTGGCTGAGTCATCTCTCCAGCACCCAAAGTCTGTTATTCTCTTTTCATCCTTGGGGAGAAAGTGAGGAACTCATTTAACTGATGAACCATGGGCTAAAGTCTCACCCAAACCTTGTTTGGATTTTTGTATTACATTTCAGACGTGTTTATCTGCACTCTTACAAACAGCACTACCCTAATTAGAACATTTTAAAGACAGCTGTCTTATTAAAATTTAAAACCCTGGGAGATGTATTACAGTCAGAAGTTCAAAAGCCCGTTCTCCAGTGCCCTCAAGCCATGGGCAATGACAGGAGGCAGCAGAGGATGGGCACCTCTTCCCCAAACTCACCCTTGGTCTTCCTATTGGACATGAACTATATATTCCCGTGGGAGGATTACAAATGAGGAACTCGCCGGGCAGTGGTGGCACATGCATTTAATCCCAGCACTTGGGAGACAGAGGCAGGTGGAGCTCTGTGAGTTCGAGGCCAGCCTGGTCTACAGAGCAAGATCCAGGACAGGCTCCAGAGAAACTCTGTCTCAAACCCTCGCCCCCATAAAAAAAGGAATGAGGGACTCTGCAGTCTGCAGTAGGTCTTAAATTCTCATGTGACATTTGGTCCTACTACATCTTCCAATGGCCTTGAAATTCTAGACAGAAATGTAGCTCAGTTTTTCTGTTTAAGAATTCACTTATTCTTATGTGCCTTGGTGTTTTGCCTGTGTAAGGGTGCCAGAATCCCTGGGACTGGAGTTACAGACAGTTGTGAGCTGCCATGTGGGTGCTGGGAATTGAACCCATGTCTGCTAGAGGAGCAGCCAGTGCTCTTACCTGCTGAGCCATCTCTCCAGCCCCAACAGCTCAGTTTCTGAAGGTAGGACTTTTATTTCCCAGTTACGTATGCATTTATAATGTATTTAGTGTTTGTTGTAGAGGTCACACACTGTGGCATGTCTGTGGAGGTCAGATGACAACTTGCCTGAGTCTTCCACCATGTGGGCTTTAAAAATTAAATCACATTGTCAAGCTTGGCAGCAAGCTTCTCTGTCCCCAGAACCATCTTACTGGCCTCTTGTGTTTGGGGAAAGATTCTCACATATCCCAGGCAGGCTTTGAACTCCTGATCCTCCTGCCCCCACCTCTGACGTGTTTGGATTACAGGTGTGCACTACTCTACCCAGCTAGAATCAGCACAGCACTTGGCCCTCAGGAAGAAGGGGCAGGGGGATCTCTGTGAGTTCGAGGCCTCAGACATCCAGAGCTACCAAGTGAGACAACAGTTTTGGTATTTTTTTTTTTTAAGTTGGCTTAGCAGAATTTCTCTGTGCACGGCACTTTACAGGGTGGTATGTTACACCAGACGCCCAGCAAAGAAACCAAGTTCTAATTGGTGTCTATAGTCAGAGCTAGCTCACCTTGCAAGGAAAAAAGTGTCCATCCATTAGACTACATGTGCAGTAAAGGTCATCTCATGTATGGAACATACGTGAAGTCCAGTATTTTAAATTATATGCTACAATGACTGCTGTGGAATCCTGTTCTTCATGCGCAGAGGCCATTACCATCGCTATCAGAGCAGCTGTGGCTACCCATAAACCACCGCCACAGTCAGAACTGTTGATGCTCTCTCATACAAATACTGGGCCGGGAGGGACATTAGACCCTCACCTGAGGTTCCAACTATCCTTCCCGCCTCCTCTCCCCAGACATAGATGGTTCTGCCCAGCTTCATATAGACTTAAGAGGAACATAGGGCAATTGGAAGGTTAAGTGAAGTAGGGGTGCCATCTATCCGGCTGAGAGTTTTCAATGATTTGGTTATTTTGGGATCACCCACGCTCTTTTAAGTAAGCCAGTAAACGTGAAGGTTCAACAAGCTGGACTCAGGTGGAATTGTATCTTTGGTCTGCTGTGGGTGGGTCCCTTATCTGAGATGAGTAGATGTTTGCTCAGGACTCCCTAGGAAAAGTTAACAATGACAAAATGTGTGAGGGTTTGAAAGAAAATGGCCCTCAAAGGGAGTGGCATTATTAGGTGTGGCCTTGATAGAGGAAGTGTGTCACTGTGGGGGTGGGCTTTGAGGTCTCCTATGCTCAAGCTGCTCCCAGTGTAACAGACTACTTCCTGTTGCCTACAAGATACAGCATTCTCAGCTACTTCTCCAGCATCATGTCTGCGTGCATGTTGCCATGTCCCACAGTGATAATGGACTGAACCTCTGAAAATGTAAGCCACCCCAATTTTTGAGCTGCCCCCCCCCAAAAATATATATGACAAGCACCAAAACTACAAAGAAACCCTGTCTCGGGGGTGGGGGAAACCAAAATAAATAAATAAATAAAAAATAAAAACGAGGCACTGTCTGGACAATGGCAGCATGTGCCTTTAATCCCAGCACTTAGAAAGCAGAGGCAGGTGATCTCTGAGTTTGAGGCCAGCCTCATCTACAGAGGAAGTCCCATGACAGCCAAGGGGAGAGAGAAACCTTGTCTCAAAACCAAACCAAACCAAACCAAACCAAACAGTGCATACTGGGATCTGAACCTGGATCTTCAGGCTTGAACAGGAAGTGTTTCACCCATGACTCACCTCTCCGGCCCCAGGACATAGTGTTTTCTGGGTATCTTTTGTGACAGATCCCTTTGTACAGTCCCAGCTCACCCCTGCAGATGCTCAGGATTTATGCCAGTCTAGACCCTGCCACCATGTTTCCAATTAAGGATATATTTGCAAATAACAGAGATGAGCTCTGATATCAACAAGTGCCCAGCTGTTTGCAACTGGACAGGAAGCCTGTGTCCTGTGATCTGCCCCACCTCTGGTGTCCAGTGTGATTCTGATCAGGGCTTTCAACACAAGCTGATCATAAATCCAATTTTAGAGAAAGTACAAGTTTTTCTCTTCCAGCAACCCTGTAGCTCCAATTAGATGTCACAGGGGAAAGACTGATTGCACTTAAGAGCCTAATCACAAGTGTGTAGTATGTAAATACAGGGAACAGAAGAGCTTAGGGACACACAAACCCACCCAAAGTACTCAAGAGAAACAGGCCAAACCAGCAGAAGTCTAACTGAGCAAGCCTATCCTGTTTCCTTATCTTCTGTGAAGAAATTAACTAAAATCCCTGGCATTTAAGGTCCCCGGTGTGCCTGGTGTATTCCTTGGAGCTGCTTCCAGGGTAGAGTGCCAAGACCAGTGCAGAGATCAACAACTTCTTTGTGTAGACACTGTAGTTCCAAATGTCAGACAGGGGACTCAATGGGGCCTCCAGTTTGCAACTGAAGTGTTCCCTCCCCCTCCCCCGTATCCCTGATCTCTCAAAATCTCCCTCTTTTTGAGACAGGGTCTCAATGTGTCCTGGATGTCCTGGAATCACCGTGATCAGGCTGGCCTTGAATTTACAGAGATCCACCCACCTCTGCTTCCCTAGTTCTGGACCACGGCTGATCCCCTAATCTTTTTCTTTTTTAATTATATTTTACCTATTTTTGTGCTGTGACGTGTGTATGTATGTTTATGTGTGCCAAGGTACGCATGTCCAAATCTCCCTCCATGTGGACCCTGGGGATCAAACGTAGGTTGTCAGGCTTGGTAGCAAGTTTCTTCACCCCTGAGCTACCTCACATGCCCCCTCACCCCTACTCCTTTTTGAGGCAAAGCCCCTTGTATCACAGGCTGATCTTCAGGATAGCAAATGGGTACCACTGTGCAGAGGATGACACCAGGGCTTCTGGTGTGCTAGACAAGCGCTCTATCAACTGAGCAACATCCCGTTGTCTTTTGTTTCCCAGGCTGGCTTTAAACCTGGAGCCCAAGCAGGCTGTCAATGTCCATCCTTCTGGGTGGCTGAAATGCAGGCTCCTTCAGGATCTTCTCAAGAGGAAGCTGGGTCAGAATTATGTGAGCACGAGACTTGGAGACCTGTGGGGCAACAGAGACCTTCAAGAGGGGGGAGGTGGAGTAAAAGGCAGACGCAGCTGTGGTGTTCAAGAGGTTGACAAATGTATTTTCTAGGCCAGGGAGACAAATGACTCATTTGGCAGATGCTTAACATACAAACACAAGGACCAGAGTTTGAACCACCAAACCCACATGAAAAGACAAGCACGGTGGTGGGCTCCTATAATCCAGTACTGCGGAGAAGACATGAGGAGGGACCCTTGGGCTTGTTGGGCAGACAGTCACTCTAGCCTGATCAGTGAGCTCAAAAAGTACAATGGAAAGTTGGTGATAGCCCAGTAGTTAAAGCACTTACTATGCTGTAGGAGACAGAGGTCCTTGTGCTCACAGACAAACACTGGGGAAACCAGAAATGTTAAATACACAGGGTTCTCTCTTTGAAGAAGATGTCTGTTTTCTGCCCTGAAGACTGGGAATGGACTGGCTAACAGACTGTGACCTCTGCAATACGGTACCGCCAGGCCATACCTGGCTCCCCCAGATCCTTGCGTGTATCTCAAGCATCCTCCCCATATCCTTATCTTGAGCACTGTTCTCCAGTCAATACAAAGAACCCATCTATATGGGAGAAGTCACATGAACTTTACAAATAGGACCAGAGGCCGGGCAATGGTGGCGCATGCCTTTAATCCCAGCACTCGGGAGGCAGAGGCAGACGGATCTCTGTGAGTTCGAGACCAGCCTGGTCTACAGAGCTAGTTCCAGGACAGGCTCCAAAGCCACAGAGAAACCCTGTCTCGAAAAACCAAAAAAAAAAAAAAAAAAAAAAAGGGCCAGAGGTGGTTCACAGCCTGATGACCTTTGCTCTATTTGTATGACAAAGATCATGCCAGATACTCCCCCCCAAGACCTTAACATGTCAAATGTAGTCAACATACAGAACAAGCCCATTAAGTACTTTACAAAGGTTTTTTTTTTTTCTTAAAGATTTGCTATTATGTATACAGTGTTCTGCCTGAATGTATGTCCACAGGCCAGAAGAGGGCGCCAGATCTCATTACTGAAGGTTGTGAGCCACCATGTGGCTGCTGGGGATAGAACTCAGGACCTCTGGAAAAGCAGCCAGTGCTCTTAACCTGAGTCCTCTCTCCTGACCCTAAAAAGTTTTGATGTAGCCATGCTTTAAACTTTATCGTGCACATGGGACTGAGTTATCGCCAGGAAACTTTTCTAAGTTGTGCTGTACTTAAATATGCCTATGATAAACAGCTCAGGGTCAGTCTCGAAGTCTGAACCAACACAGGCTACTGAGTCGTGTTGAAGCGATTTCCTTCTTGCCTCACGCAGACTGACACTCTGCTGGCCGTGGTGTTGACAGACCCTCCCACACTGTGCGAGCATGAAGACCTGAATTTGGACCCTGAGCCCTCGCAAAAAAGCCAGGCACAGCAGTGTGTACTCGGTGATGCCAGGGAGTTCCCAGGCAGACTCTGGGGAGAGGACAAGCATTAGGTTCGATAAGGCTCTGTCTCAGACACAGGTGGGAAGACAGACACCCAGTACCAATCACTGGCCTCCACACAGGTGCACAACGCACACAAACAAATGCGTTTTCCTGGATGAGCTGAGCATAACTGTGGCTCATGCTTGTTGCTCTTGAGCTGTATGGAGACATCGGTTTGACAGCTGCCCCTTTCCTTTCCAGCAGAAGCTCTTCACTTCTGGCTTTTGTTGTGGGGACCAAGTCTAGGACCCTGTGCATACTAAGGACCACCAAGCCACCCCAACCAATTTCTGGTTCTTTACTCATTTATTTTTGGCTTTTTGACACCAGGTTTCTCTGTAGCTTTGGAGCCTGTCCTGGAACTAGCTCTTGTAAACCAGGCTGGCCTCGAACTCACAGAGATCCACCTGCCTCTGCCTCCTGAGTGCTGGGTGCACCCCACCACCCCCAACCAATTTCTGGCTCCATTACAAAAACAAAAAAAACAAAAAACCACTGTTTCAATCCGTTCATCATATGGCCTGGAATTGCCCCCATGGCAATCATCCTGCCTCAGTCTCCCAAGTGCTGGATAACAAGGCCGAGGCAGCAAGTGCAGATTCTGGATACTTATGAGCAAACAGGAATGGCCCAGACTCCCCTCCCTCAAACACCCTTGACAACAAGGCTGTCCTCCAGTTCCTTCCTGGACAGGAGGTGGGTTGTGGGCCACTCTCACATAGGCGACAAGGAATACTGACCTCAGGTGTTCTTGTTGGACAACAGACCACGATGTCATTCTTCTATTACACAGTATCTAAAGTGCTGATAGCCGGGGTCCCGTGCTGCAGCACATCTGCCATCCCCACCCTGGAGGCTGGGGTACAAACTCACAAACTCAAGGCCAACCTGGAGATGTCCACACACACTGAATCTCGGACTCCAGCGCTCCTCATGAGACGCTGGGGTCTAGAGGCTGGATGTTCCTCAGTAGACATATTTAAGACTGAATAGAATACTGAGTGTGGCGTAAGATCTGGTGACCTTTCTGGACACCATTATCACAATGCATCTCAGAACTTAGTTCTGGCTCTTACATAATTTAAGGTTGATTGGTTTACATTTACCTTACCAGATGAGATCTCGGTTATTACCAAGTTGGTTAATTCTCCTAGTTTTTGTCAACTAAAAATCTGAAACAAAATCTTCACGTTTGTTTTGTAGGCAGGGTTCCTCCGTGTAGCCTGGACTGGCCTGACCCTCACTGTCTAACCGTGTAGACCAGGCTGGCCTTTCCTAGCTGAGCATCTTTCCAGCCCTTTGTTTTCATCTACGCCAAAACATGCAGCCTGAAGCAAGGCTGCACATAACATTCCCCTGCCTGCTGGGCAACTCAGACCTCAGTCTTTGACTAGCCTGTCTAAACAGCTACCAATCTTAACAAAGATCAAAGACTGGCACATGCCACGAAGCAATCCATTTATTCATTAGCATCTCCCTGATAAGCCAGCCTCTACAAACAATGAAACAGGCACAACCCGAGCTGAAGGACCCAACAGCACCCATTCTTTCCTGTTCTTTAGCTACAAACTTCATGACTTAATCTCAGCAAGAAGAACTGAAATTGAGGTATCTGATAATTCTGAACCACTGGATCCAGGGGATTTTTTGATTTAAACCCATTTTCACGAGGACCAGGAATTTCTTGCTCCTTTACAATCCACTGAACACTTGAAAAGAGCTCCAGAAGAACAGTGTGTAGCTAAGTGTGCCCGCACAGGACTCGGGACACTACACCAGACATTTGACTAGCTCTGTAGATCAAACTGGCTTTGAACTCAGAGATCCACCTATTTCTGCTTCCTGAGTGCAGGGATTAAAGGTATGTGCCATCACTGTCCTGCTCTCAATGGACATTCTTGAGGAGAAGGAGGCACTTTAGAATTAAATTTCCCGACAACACAACTAGCAAAGTCTCAATGATCTTTCCAATGTCTCTACAGACTTAGCTCTGCTTTCACCTCCATCACACTCCCATAGGGTTTCAGCAGGGGATGCACCTCTTCTTCTAGAAATCTGTGGACCTGCCAGGGATGAGCAAACACAAGACAAAAGGAAACGTTAGTTCCTTCCTCAGACCAGGCCAGCTAAAGCAGCCTCCACTGAGCACGTGCTGTCCCCAGCTGCCTATTGGCTAGGTCTCCAAGACACAGCGTGTCACAAAGACCCTCATGCCAGAGGCGGGTCACTCTAAAGTCGGCCAGGCATCCACACTGACCAGTCCCATCTGACCAGTTCCCAAGGGATTAACTCTCTTCCCCTTGCCTACACTGACCACACTACCTTAGTGAAGTCCTCCCGAGCAATGATTGTTTGCATTTAATCACGTGGCTCTGTGTACTGCATGTGGGCGTGGCCGCCCTGCCCGTGGAGGCTAAAACTGCACTGAATCCTGCGGAGCTGGGCTGGAAAGAATTTGGGCTTTTGTGATATGAGCCCTTGTGGCCTAAATATTCCTAAATATTCATTCCTTGTTTAAAAAAGCACGGTTCTAATCTTTGAGAAAAACAAAACAAAAACTAACTCTTCATTTCAAACAGCTGAGTGAGCGTGTTCTGCAGATGCCTGTGTACTGGCTGCCACGCGCCCGCTGTGGGCGCCCACTGTGAGGCAGAATTCTGAGATCCTTGGGGTGGGGAGGTCTCTACTTTTTTGTTTGTTTTGAGGCAGGGTCTCTTTACACACTTATGCAACCCCTAGAGTGTCTAGAACTCTCTATGTACCCCAGGCTGGAATTAAAGGCCCATGTCACAATGGCCAACCTCTACTATACTTTTTAGCCTCCCTACGTGGCCCTTCTTGCATTCCCCCCACAGCCCCAGAGGCCCAGGCTCTGCAACCAGCATTGTAGAGACAGCAGTCCCGAGAGTGCCCTACCGAACAGTTACCTGCTGGGGTGCTCGGCCAGTGAAAGAAGAGGGGTCCAACAGATGCTCCAACTGGGAGTGGATGGGGCTGAAGTAGGCATCTGCCCGAATGCGCTCTATGAGGTCATTGTCACCCCCTTCCTGCTTAACCACGGCAGCTGCCTGCTGGGAGAGCACTCTGATCTTCTCGTGGCAGTCCTGGGGAGAGAGGAGGCATCAGCATCATCACCAGGTGCTTAGACCTCCGCCTGCTGAGGCGGCTATTCCACAGTGACTCCTCCATGGCCTCTACTCTTGAGACGGGTGCTCCTCCTTCCCACAACCCTGTGAACCATTGGTTCTTGCTTCCTCCTCACTCCCAACAGATTCAGACCCAATGACAACCTTTTATTCTGATTCACCTTTTTTTTCCTTTGGAGAGAGGGGAGTCTATCTATGTAGCCCTGGCTAGCCCTGAACTCTGAGAGATCCACCTGCCTCTGCATCCTGAGTGCTGGGGTTTGAGGTGTGTGCCACTGTCACCATACCTGTCGGCTGCCCCCAGCTTTGACCATTGCCATGATGATGTTCTCTGTGGCCATGAAAGGCAGCTCTTGCCGGATGCGCCGTTCAATTACCTAGAAGGGGCAAGACAGATGTTTCAACATTATGAGTCACAGAGTACACCCAGTAGGTCAGGGAAATGCACAGTGGGGCTACGGACTGACACTGTTTACAGAGATGGGGGATGCAATGCTTTATTCAGGACCGCGTTTCTCAATTTTCTTATAAATTTAGATTTTCTCCCTCCCTTCCTTAAAAAAATGAAAAAGTCTTTAAGTAAACTCTCATAAGCAGCTTCATGGGAACAGCCCTCAAGACTACCAATTTGGGTGGCGAGCTGGCCCAAGAGTACTTTTGTTCCTGCACAGGACCTGGGTTTGGCTCCCAGTGGTAACATGGTTGCTCAAGACCACCCTCCCTGCACTTGCTGAACTTGACTGCTCTACTTCAATGAGTATGTGATGGAGAAGAACCCACCCCACCTGGTCAGGTACCTAGAACAGAACAAATGGCCAGGTGTGGTGGCTCACGCCTTTAACCCCAGCATCCCAGGAGGCAAAGGCAGGACACTCTGTGAGTTTAAGGCCAACCTGGTCTACATAGTGAGCCCCAGACTCAAACAATAAAAGCCAACCAACCAACCATGATGAAAACCACACAAAACGAAACAACAAAAGCAAGGTGACTAGTGCCACTTCCTCTGCCTGGCTACCTGCTGCCCAAGTCAAGACAAGTCAGGGTTTTCCTCAGTCTGTAAGCGTGTCTATGAATTAAACATATCTGCTTCCCTCTGCTGTCCTGGACTCAAGAAGAGCTCCCCTGGGCCAGACTACAGCACCCCAGTACATTCCTTCCGGAGCACTCCCCTTCCCATATCCGAGGCCTCTTACTTTGGGGTACACCACCAGTCCTTCAGAAATGTTCTGCAGGGTATTTAACACAGTATCTGCAGTGAGAAATGCTTCCGCCAAACAGAGCCGTCTACAAAACAAATGCATTCAGTTAATCAAGCGTCAGAGACCTACAAGGCGTGTCCAAGAAGCTGCCCTATTGACTTCTCATGCCTTACGTACGCTGGGCAGTTTCCTTCAGTCTCATGATGTCACTACCCCAATGTGCTCACAACCCTCTTATCTTCACTTGTAGTCCAAACCGTCTGCCCAAGCAGCAGACCTTATATGTGAGGCTCTACCTCGGACTCCAGCATCAACCTAGCCACCCCCTCACTGGCTCTTGCTCACCACTACCAAGCTGCTCTCCCCTGCAGTGGGCCTTTTCTCAGTAGCTATCAGGAGCACCCCACTCACCAAGTTCTCTCGTCAGCCACCTAGGCTGGCCTGTTGGCCCCTCTACTCGTATCCTTCTTTTCCACCCACGTGGCCACTGGGCCCAGGTGGGCTTGGACCCCTGAAGTGGTCTACCTCGTTCAATCTGCACACAAGACTCGCTAAATGACGCTGGGGAATTTCAGCAGGAAACTGAATTCAGTTTTACTGTCTACCACGGCCTTCTGTATCTGAGAGCTTAACACCCACGACTTCTGTTAGCCACAGGTTGATAACGCTTGGAAAAATAAACTGCTCAGCAGTCAGTTTCTTCACTCCCCAACTACCACAGTAACAGCAATTATTCACCAGCATTCACACAGTATCAGGTATGAGGTGCAATCTACAGATAATTTACAGAATACAGGAGATGGTTTAGCCATTAAGAGTGCTTGTTGCAGGGGCTGGAGAGACGGATCAGTGGTTAAGAGCACTGGCTGCTTTTCCAGAGGACCACAGTTTAATTCCCAGCACCCACATGGCAGCTTACAACTGTCTGTAACTCCAAGATTTAACACCCTCACACAGATATACATGCAGGCAAAATGCCAATGCACATAAAATAAAATATAAAAATTTTTTTAAGAAAGTGCTTGTTGCTCTTACAAGAACCTGGGTTCAGTTCCCAGCACCGCACGGCCAGCTTCCAACCATATGTAACTCCTGCACCAGGGAATCCAGTAGCCTTGTCTGAACTCTGTGGGCACCAGACATGCATGGTGCACACACACACACATACATGTATGCAAAATACTCATACGCATAAAATAACCTAAATTTTAAAATTATAAAATAGACAGGAGGACATGAACAAACAGGTTTTCACAGCAAAGCTAAGACTCCTCTTGGGGCTTTTAGACTCTCCATAGACTAGCTGCTACCTGTGTTCATACCTTAGCCAAAAGGGCACCATTCGCCGACTAGGTAGCTCCCTATAACCTCCTGCTTGTGTCTTTGTGTGTGCTCCTGATCACCCTTTAAGTGCCCATGTTTCCTTTCCTTTGAGACAGGGTCTCCAGGCCAGGGTGTGGTGTGGGAGGTCCTTCTGTCTATGTGTTGCTTTTATTGGTTAATGAATAAAGAACTGCTTTGAGCCTATGGCAGGGAAGAACAGAACTAGGCGGGAAAGCGAGGCTGCACGCTGGGTGAAAGAAGGGCGGAGTCAGAGAGAAACCATGTAGCCTGCAGGAGGCAGATGCTGGGAACTTTACCCCAGTAAGCCACAGCCACGTGGCGATATAGATTAATATAAATGGGCTAAATTAATATAAGAGTTAGCCAATAAAAAGCTAGAGCTAGGGGCTGGAGAGATGGCTCAGCGGTTAAGAGCACTGACTCTTCTTCCAGAGGACCTAAGTTCAATTCCCAGCAACCACATGGTGGCTCACAACCATCTGTAATGAGATATGGTGCCTTCTGGCCTGCAGGCATGCATGGAGGCAGAATGTTGTATACATAATAAATAAATAAAAAAAAGATCTTAAAAAAAAAAAAAGCTAGAGCTAATGGGCCAAGCAGTGATTTAATTAATATAGTTTCTAGCTAGCCAGGCAGCTGGGAACCAACAAGTGACCTCCCTCCAACAAGGGTGGAAGCTGACTCCCTATGAGAATGGCCTTGAATTTCTAATGTTCTTGCCTCCAACCCTGTCCCCACGGAGAGCTGGAATTACAGGTGTAATGGGAATCGAATCATAGGCTTTGTGCACACTAGGCAAGCACGCTACCAATAAGCTACATCTTGACACGACACTCCCTTCCTAAGCCATAAGCCATCGGCTCCTTTAGGAAGGCTGCCTGGAGCCTTCAATCACTGCACTAGGAGCTCAGCAGCAAGCAAACTGCTCCAGCCAAAGCTGCTTGAGGATAAGGAAGAAAGCAGACATGTTCAAATCTGCCTTTCTGCTTCCTTCCTCTAGAGCTCCTCCCATTGTGCTGCGTGTGTTGTCCCAGTCACTGACCTGTTGGCACTGTCATCCAGTGTGCGCTCAAACCACTGCACAGAAGCTGTCTGTAGTGGGTCCATGACAAGGGCCATTAGGTGACGGGCCAGGCTGCAGCAGCGTTCGGAGCGCATGGGGTTCCGCTTGTATGGCATCGCACTCGAACCTGCCCAGAGAAGAGGACAGGATGCAAGGACAGAAAGGGATCTAGGGACAGCAAATGCACAAACATCTGCTGGGCATACCTGAAAAGCCACGGGGATACCCACACGCCTCTCCAGCAGGAGGTACCCACACACCTCTCCAGCAGGGGATACCCACATGCCTCTCCAGTAGCCACTACTTCACACTCACCAATCTGCTGCTTCTCAAAGGGTTCCTCCATCTCCTTCAGGTTCGCCAGGAGACGTATGTCAGTGCAAATCTAGGGAGGCAGACCAGGCATCATTCCATGCTTGCTACACAGGGGACCTGGGGCCAGGCCAGGTGCCAAGCTCTTTTTCGGTTTGTTTGTTTCTGAGACAGGATCTCTCTGTGTAGCCCTGAATGTCCTGAAACTCACTCTGTAGACCAGGCTGGCCTTGAAATCAGAGATCCACACCTGCCTCTGCCTCCTGGGTGCTGGGATTAAATGTGTGCCACCACTGCCAGGCAGGTAATAAACTCTGAGCATGTGCTGTTGCTGAGTTCAAAGCCAGCCCTACCCTCCTAGAAGCCCACAGAGTTTCTTCTACTCAGGTTTTGTTCCTAAAAAACAGAGCTGACGAATACAAAGAGCAGACTAGGAAGGTGGCTCTGTACTGCAGGCTGGCCTGGAATGCCCAGGGTCCCGGGTTCTAAGGACCATAGAACAGAAACAGAGACATTCTTAGCCAAGAACTGTGTCAAGTGGCAGGAAGCTGATTGTGGTGGCTCTAACCTCAGTGGTTGAGTCGTCTAGGCTAGCCTGGGCTATACAGGAACACTCTGACTTGAGTGCAAAAGAGAAAGAGACATAGATCATGGAAAGGTAAGACGATTATGTGTTTTTTCTCTTTAAGACAGGGTCTCATGTAGCTCAGGATGGCTTTCAGCTTGCTATGTAGCCAAAGAAGACCTTGAACCAATTCTGCCTCTCCCTCTAATGTGATGGAACCACAGGCCCATGCTACTATTTGCCTGGCTGCAGAATTTTGAGTTTAATATATCCTTCAACAGATGAACATGTTGTAGATGTAGGATTAACTTCCTTCCCTTTGGCACATCTCAATTTAAAGGCTTTCCTTATAGGTCCCAAATTATCACGACTAACGTACTGAGATACGATTAACTGAAAGTTCGTGTGTCAAATATTTCTTTATACTGTGTGACTATGTCGCTGGGATTGGTTTAATAATTAAGCAGACAGGCCAATAGCTGAACAGGGTAGTTAGGCGGGACACAGGGAGAAGCAAGATGAGCATCCACTGAGAAAATGTACCAAGCCACATGGCAGAGCGTGGAGAAGAAACATGGGTTAATTTAAATGTAAGAGTTAGCTAGTAAGACTCCACTCGGTTATTTGGGAACCGGCAAGTGGGAAAGACACTTCTGCCCACAAGCCTGGGGCTTCTTTGGTCTGTCTGAGGGTTCCTTAAAGTTCCCACCCTGCAAGCTGCTGCCCTTACCTTGTGCACTGATGCCCCTAAGCTGGCCAGCACAGACAGCACTTCAATGTCCACTTTTCGTGTATAGGTCTGTCCTGTGATGATGAAAGCTCTAGAAATAAACAAAAAAGAGATCTATGTTAAAATATGTGACTATCAGGCTGGAGAGATGGCTCAGAGGCTCAGACCTCATCCAGAGGTCCTGAGTTCAATTCCCACAACCACATGGTGGCTCACACCCATTATAATGGGATCTGGTGCCCTCTTCTGAAATGCAAGCAAAACATTGTCTACATAATAAATAAATAAATCTTTTAAAAAAATATATATGACTATGACTGAGTGGTGGTGCATGCCTTTAATCCCAGCACTTGGGAGGCAGAAGCAGATGGATCTCTGTGAGTTCGAGGCCAACTTGGTCTAGAGAGCTAGTTCCAGAGTAGCCAGGATCACACAAAAAAACACTTTGTCTTGAACAAAAAAGAAAAAATTCGAGACCAGCCTGGTCTACAGAGGTAGTTCCAGGACAGGCTCCAAAGCCACAGAGAAACCCTGTCTCGAAAAACCAAAAAAAAAAAAAAAAAAAAAAAAAAGATATGTGGTGCACATCTTTAATTCCAGCACTCTGGAGGCAGAGGCAGGCGGACAGATCTCTGTGTTTGAGGTCAGCCTGGTCTACATAGCAAGCAACTGAACAGCCAAGACTACACAGAGAAACCTTATCTCAACAACAACAGAAAGAAAGGAAGGAAGAGAGAGAGAGAGAAAAGAGACTGTGATATACACAAACCAAAAATGACCCAAGTGATGGCTTGGCTTCCAGGAATCCTCAGTTATGCCCTAACAGGTAACTGGCTTCTAAATTAAGTTCTTTCTCCTGTTTAATAATCCCCAGCAATGCGGAGGAGGCAGAACCTAGAACACTATGTCCCCTGCGACTCCATGAGGTGCCCAGGAAAAGGAATCATGGAGGCGCCTGGTGGAGCTCAACATTGGTGGCCAGAGTCACAGCTACTCACTGAGGGTCCCAGGAAAGACACAGAAGCATTGACACATCCAGGCACGGGGACTGAGGACTGTAGCCCTCACAGCTGAGGCTGGAGGACTTTGGTGAATTCAAGTTCAGTCTGGGCTTTACCAAGTGAGACTTTATCTCAAACAAACAAACAAACCCAGAACAGAAGAGCAATATGTGCAAAGCTGCTATAAGGAAACCTAGGGGTTGGAAAGATGGCTCAGTGGTTAAGAGCACCTACTGCTTTTTCTCTCTCTCTTTCTTTCTTCCTTTCTGTCTTTCTTTCTCTTTCTTTCTGTTTTTTTTTTTTTTTTGAGAAAGGATCTTTTATGTATATAAGACAACTATGTAGCCATTATTGTCTTGGAACTCAGAGGTCTGCCTGCCTTTGTCTCTTGAATACTAGGATTAAAGTTGTGTACCACTATGCCCAGTTTCAGTTACTGTTTTTGAAGGGGACTGAGGTTTGATACCCAGCACCTACATGGCGGTTCACAACTGTCCGTAATGCCAAGTCCCAAGGGATCTGACACTCCCTTCTGGCCTCCATGAGCACTGTGTGCACATGCTATACAGACATAAACAAAGACAAAACATCCAGATAAATAAAATAGATAAGTAAGGGACGGGAGAGATGTCTTGGCAGTAAATACACTGTTGCACCCACAGAGGATCTGGGTTTGATCCCAGACATACACAGTGGCTTACAACCATCCCAAACTCCAGTTCCAGGGATTCCAAAGCCCTCTTCTGACCTCTGCAGGCACCAGCCACAAGTGCAAATGTAATACACAGACATGCAGGTAAAACATTCATACACACACACACACGAAAAGGAGGAAAAGGAGGAACAGTTGAATTTAGAGACCCATCATTTTCCCAGAAATGTACCTCTTAAACCCTGCCTTCTCTGTCACCATCTTATCCAGCTGCTCCACCTTTAAGAAAGACAAGACACACCTGTTAGAATCCAGCTGTTCAAAGGCTGAACGGTGATCCACGATTTAACCCAGCACTCGGGGGCAGAGGCAGGAGAATCTCTGTGAGTCTGAGGCCAGCCTGGTCTACAGAGCATTCCAGTGCAGCCAAAGCTACACATAGAAACTCTGTCTTGAAAAACCCAAAATAAAAAAGAGCACTTGTTCCTCTTCCAGACGACCCAGGTTAAATTCCCAGCACCCACATGGCAGCTCACAACTGTACTTAACTCCAGTTTCAGGGAACCTAACACCCTTACGACAATGTACATAAAGTAAAATTAAATGGAAGGAAGAAGAAAGAAATGTAGGTGTGCAGCCTGAGTATACGTGGACTGGTCACCTAGCCGGGTCTTGGGCCTCTTCCGACACATTCTGAATCAGTCCTATCAAGCCAGAGACAGCCTTGTCTTGTGGGCTGGTACCACTGAGTTAAGCTGTCACTTTCAGAATACCCTTTTTTGGGTACTGCATACCTTAAGAAATGAATGCAGTATGGGTGTATTTTTATTATATTGTTTAAATACTTTTGTGTGTGCATGAGCACACACTCACATGACACGAGAGTGGAAACAGGACAGCTTGCAGGAGCTGGTTCTTTCCTTCCACCATGTGGGTCCTGGAACTGGCTCAACTATCCGTTTTGCTGGCCCTCAGAATACCTTCTGGTGGTCCCCCTCGAAGAGCTGCAGGAAGCTGGCCTGGGTGCCGGTAGTACCCTTCACTCCCCGAAAGCGGAGCTCATCACGGACACGCTTCAAGTTCTGGAGGTCCACGCAGAGATCTTGAATCCAAAGGCAGCAGCGTTTCCCAACCGTGGTCAGCTGAGCAGGCCTGAAAGGAGGACAGAAAGAACATTGAGGCCACCATTACCAGCTGGAGAGGTAGTGAAGTGAAAACTGGGGAAAAGTAAGACAAACAGCGGCTAAAAGCCTGAGCAAAGGAAGGACGCAGGGCAGCAGTGCTACCGCAAACTAACCCAAAGGGCGACTAGCATACTCCTTTACCAAGTCCTTTTCACCCCTGGAATCCCAGCACCTGGGAGGCTAAAGGCAGTAGGTATAAGGCCAGTATGTATTACTCAGGAAACATTGTCTTTCAACAAAACAAAACAAAACCATGAACCGAAAAAAAAGAAGAAAACAACAACCACCACCAAAAACAAACCATGGACTGGTAAGATGACTCAATGGGCAAAGGTTCTTGCCTGCAAGCCTGATAACATGAATCTGGTCTCTGGGACTCACATGGAGGAAGGAGAGAATCAAGAGTCCTACAAATTGTCCTCTGACCTCCATCCACATGCCCCAATACAAATGGAAAGAACATGGATTTTTAGCCAGGCAGTGATACACACCTTTAATCCCAGCACCTGTGAGTTTGAGGCCAGCTTGGTCTACAGAGTGAGTTCTAGGACAGTCAAGGCTACACAGAGAAACCCTACCTCAAAAAAAAAATTTGTTTGAAAGAGGCTATTTTCTTTCTAGGTTCTGGGGATGGAATCCAGAGCCTCTACAGCTTAAAGAGACAAGATTACCGACATAAAACTGCAGCGCCTAGAGGTGTTTTAATCAAAGGCTAGGGACAAAGTAATTGTGTAGACGACCAGATGTTGATAAGAAATGCCTACAACAAAATCACAACCATCTGTACTGAGATCTGGCGCCCTCCTCTGGCGTGCAGGCATACATCGAGGCAGAATGTTGTATATATAATAAATAAATCTTTAAAAAAAATTAAAAAAAGAAATGCCTACAACAGCCAGTGACATCCGATCACACTGGGAAATCCTAAACAAGACTTCCTTGCTGACTCCTGCGCAGACTGACCTGTGTGGGCAGCACATGGCCGCACTAATCATGGCAGTTGTGAATACCAACCCAACCGATGCTCACAACTGAAGGGGCAAACAAAAAAGGGCAGATCTATGGATAGGATGCTGCCCAGTCATTAGAAAAAATGAATTCCAGACACATACTACACCATGATCAGATACATTTTACACCAAAGAAGTCATCCACAGAAGGGCATACACTGTACATGACTCCATTTAGATGCAGTCTCTGAGGTGAGCAAATCTACAGACAAAAACCAGGGTTGTTTGCCAGGGTGGGGAGGGGTGGCAGAAGAGATCGCTGATGGAGATATTATAAAATTAAGGTGTTAATTATCACACACTGTAAATATACTAAAAATAATTTAGCATTCTAAAGGTGATACGAGGTTTTTAGGGCTGTATTTAGTGATTATAGAAATGTTTATGTATTCTAAAAATAAAAACTACAGGGCTGGGATTAATCCTGCCATGCATCACGGGGAGGCAGATGCAGGCAGAGCTCTTCAGGTTTGAGGTTAGCCTGGTCTACACAGGAGTTTCAAGCTAGCCAGAGTGCAGTGAGCCCTGTCAGAAACAAAACAAAATAAAATAAGAAAAGCAGAAAGAACAGGGTTTGGAATACAGCGCTAGGGGAGAGCTTCTGTCAGCATACACACAGACCAAAAGGGCACCATATCTCATCACAGGTGGTTGTGAGCCACCATGTGGTTGCTGGGAATTGAACTCAGGACCTCTGGAAGAGCAGCCTCTTAACCTCTGAGCCATCTCTCCAGCCCCTTCACACTGTCTTATGAGCAACATTCTGTTGGGTATTACTCCAACCTCTGGGTATACTGTAGCTTATTTAATCATTTATTCTTTTATCTGTCAAGTCATCTAGACTGGTTTCAGTGATACCACAAATGACATTCTCACATAATGCTTTCCCCTGAGTCTGGATTACTGCCCTGGGCTAGACACTTAAAAAAATAAAAAATAATAATAAAAAAGCTGGGGCTGGAGAGATGGCTCAGTGGTTAAGAGCATTGCCTGCTCTTCCAAAGGTCCTGAGTTCAATTCCCAGCAACCACATGGTGGCTCACAACCATCTGTAATGAGGTCTGGCGCCCTCTTCTGGCCTGCAGGCATACAAGCAGACAGAATACTGTATACTAAATAAATAAATATTTAAAAAAAATAAAAAAGCTGGATGGTGGTGGTGCACGCCTTTAATCCCAGCACTTGGATCTCTGTGAGTTCAAGGCCAGCCTGGTCTACAGACAGAGTTCCAGGATAGGATCCAAAGCTACAGAGAGAAACCCTGTCTCAACAAAACAAAACAAAACAAAAAACCCCAAAAAAAGAAAGAAAAGATTAAAAAGGAATGTGAGGGGCTGGAGAGATGGCTCGGCAGTTACAACACTGGCCACTCTTCCAGAGGACCTGGGCTCCATTCCACACAGGGATTTATAACCTGTAACTCTAGCTTCAGGGGATCTGATGCCTTTTTCTGGTCTCTCAGACATCAGACATGCAAGTGGTAGAGAAACATGCATACATGCAGACAAAACATGCACACACATTAAAAAAGAAGATAAGTTTGTGAATGATTCTTTGCTTTTGATAACTACAAACTGCTAATTCTTGGGCCAGTGAGGTAGTTCAGTTGGTAAGGAGTCTACTAGCCAGTCTGATGGCCTGAGTTCAGTCCCTGGACCACATCATGGAAGGAAGGAGCGAACTCTTACAAGTTGTCCTCTGGCCCCCATCTGTGCAGCCATGACTGCACTCAAATGAATAAATAAATTTAAATAAACACCGTCATTAAAAAGTTATATTTTCATCATTGAGATGGTCTCACAGTGTTGTCTGTCTAGCCTACACCTTGTGGGCTGAAGCTACTTTCCACCCCAGGCCGTCAGTAGCTGGAACTACACTTGCATCCCTCCATGCATGGGACTACGCTTGTCTGCCTCCATGCATGCGTCAATGTAGCTTATTCACTCTTTCTTGTCATTCTGGATGCAGACTCAGGAGTTCAATCATGCCAGACAATCACATTCCCATGAAGCAACAGCCCCAGTCCCCGGAGAAAGCTTCTAATCAAAGCTTCGGACACGTTTCTCACCAGTGTCCCGAGTTATTGGCCTCAACAGCACACAGTAAGTTCAATTTCCCAGCAGTCATCTTATCACTTACTGAAAATGTGTGAAACCCAAGGTGGGCAGAGCAGCGTGTTCCTTAGCAAAATCAGCAAGCCTCGAGATCACTCTAGCAAGCTACAAGAAAGAGCACGTGGGGGAAAGGGTGTGAATTAACTGAGTTCTTTATGTAACTTCAGCTAAATGTTCCCAAAATTTAACACAAAATTACACCTTCAGCTCAGTGAAGAGAGTGCTCAGGTCATTTCACCTTTGTGTCCTGAAGTCCCCGGGCAAGGACCACAGGACCAGCATCTGAAAGCTGAGTCGACTCCCTACCATGCCTCGAGCTATTTTAAGACCATTGCAGAAGAACAGGACCAAGTCATGGCTAACCCGACACACTCCGGCAATGCGTCTCTGGTTGCACCGACTACATTTAAAAGGCTTTAAAGCAATCAACCACTTCTACTCTTCCAGGGTGGCCTTTAATTCTGAAATTAATCTTTCCCACCGCAGGGATTAAGGATGCGTGAACACCGTATTTATGTTTTAACCCAAGAAGAAACAATTAACTCCACAGATGACTTACAGAGTCCCTGACTTGACAACATTAGGTACAGACACTGCCTGAATCCACACAATTTCAGATCGCTCCTATTATGAGGCATTTAAACTGGTAGTAAACTCCTGTCAGCATCTTACCTTTGGCAAAAGCAGGTCAAATGCATTTCTCAGAATAATGAGGTCCTGAAAAAGAAAATTCAAAGGTTTCACATTAAACAGTGTCAAATAGTAGTATTATAGTTTTAATACTTTCTGCCATTAGAGCTGGTGTCTCAGCTAGCAAGCAACCCATCTCATCATCAGCAAACAAATGTGCTCCAAAAGATGTCAAGAGGCTGTTTTTCCCTCACCACCATTTAAAAACATGGAAGTGGGGGTGGGGATGTAGCTCAGTGGGCAGAATATTCACCTAGCGCATGCAAGGCCATGGGCTCCAGCCCCAGCAGCACTCACCTAGAAAGGTGGCAAATACCTGCAGTCTCAGCACTTGAGAAGCAGAGGCAGGAGGATCACATATTCAAGGCTATCCTTGCCCACACAGCACGTTCAGGTTAAAGATTAGTTGGTATTGGCTACAGGAGATGCTCTTGGGGGTGGGGAGCAACATACGGAGCAGTAGGACTACTGGGTTACGGGGACACATAAGGACAAAACCTTTATTGGCCACACTGACTCATTTCTTCTTTCTTATATGAGACTTTCCATCACTAGTCTCCCTTTTTCTCACCTGCTTGTTTGCTTGCTCATTCATTCATTCATTCATTCATTCATTCATTCATTCATTCATTCATTCGAGGTAAGGTCTCTATGTATCTCTGGTTGTCACAGAACTCACTCTGTCCCTGCCTCTGTCTCCCGAATGCTGGGATTACAGGTTGAAGCCTCCCTCTCCTGGTCATCTATACCTGTTAGCACAGGAAGGCATCTAGAACATCAAGGTTTAAGAAGCTGCAGTTTCTCAGAGAAGAATCTAGTGTCTCATGTGTACCAGACAAGTGAGCAACCACTGAGCTCCACCTGCAGGCCGCCAAGCTGCTCTCACGGGAGGTAAGAGAACGTATTTTGGGTGACTTCGAAGCAGGCCCCCACATCACAAGGATCACAGACAAAGCATCACTGGGAACTTTAAAAAAAAATGATTTTCCGAGTCAACAAGATGGCTCAGCGGGCAGAGGTGCTTGTCGCCGAGGCTGCCAGACCTGAGCTGCACCTCAAGGGCCTACACGCTGGAAAGGGAACGCCAGCTGCCTATGTTGTTCTCTGATCCTCATGCTCACACCATGGTACACATAACCCCCCAATAAGTAAGTACATGCAGTAAAAGAGTATTTTCCAAGAGGAGGATTATTCTTCCTCATCTGACCCTTACATAGATATCTTTAATTATGCATTATTTAAAACTAAAGAGGAGCTGGCCCCCGTGGCTCCCGCCTGTACTCAACTACTCAGATGGCTGAGGCAGGAAGTAGAGGACCAGTCTAGGTAACACAATCATGTGCTGAGACCCCATCGCAAAAGCAAAAGTCGGGAGTGATGCACACCCTTAACCCCTGCGCTTGGGAGGCAGAAACTGGATCTCCGAGTTTGATGCCAGCCTGGTCTACAGAGTGAGACCCTGCCTCAAAAAAATGTCATCTTCATCTAAAATTTATTTGGAATCTAATTTCAGGTCTCACAGGGGCAGAGTGACAAGTACTGAAGTCCTGGTAGTGCGTACGTTTCAAATGACCCTCCTCCTCGGGGTCTCAAGCTGTTTACAGGAATGCGCCACTGCACCCAACCTACAGAGCGCCTGGCTCTTCTACTTATGTAGTCACAAGTTGCTTCTTACACCGTTCTGTATACATTTCCTCACATGCAGAAATGGGGATAACGAAGTCACACTCAAATGACTCAGTGCTCTGTGAACTCAGGGACAGGTCAGCTTTTCTGGAACTAGAGGCAGAAACAGCGGCTGACTACAGAGATGCTTCACTGGTTAAATGCACTGGCTGCTCTTCCAGAAGACCTGGGTTCGAGTCTCAGCATCTACACAACAGCTAACAACCCGCTGTAACCCCAGCTCCAAGGGATCCCACACTTTCTTCTCACTGGGCAGGCATGGCACACACACAGTACACAGACATCTATGCAGACAAAGCACCCAAACACACAGAGTAAATAATAATTACAAACGAACAACTGTGATACTATTCTCTCTTTTCAGAAGCCAACAGTGCTTAGAAAGGCCCCCGGTCAGTTTGGAAAATTAAGAACACACAAATATATTATAAAGGCTGGATCCCAAGCACAAGCTGCACAGGCTCCTACTGTATTGTCTCCGACGTAACAGGAGGTGGCACCGAGGTGAATGATGCCGGCAGCTTTGGGACAGCAGCGGCCGAATGTGTGCACGTGAGCCATCACGTCGTGCCGCAGGCGCTTCTCTTCCTCAGCTGCCATCTGGAAGTCAATGTTGCTCAGGTTTGACTTCATCTCCTGGATCTGGTCATCTGTGATAGGCAAACCCAGGGTCTGCAGAACACGCAAAACAAAGTCCAGTAACCTTTATGTTCAAGTATGTGAAATGAATTAATTCTAAAATTAAAACCTGGGGCGACAAGTTCAAGTGTATGGGTTCCAGGAGGAGGCATGGAGGAATTTTCTAAGAAAACTCCTAAACAGGAAACAACAGAGTCCTGGTGTTGACTGTTAACTCCTGCCTCTCTCGTTCTTGTCTTTGGGCTCACGTGTCATCAAAAAAGGCCTTCTCTAGCGTCCCGTGTCAACGCTGTTCCTTAGCCTGGCTTTATTCAGCACACCTGCCGCTGTATGACATTGTCACACATTAATTAACCTATCCCGCTCTCTTGAAAGCACACTGCATGAGGAGAGAGCTTTGCTCTATTTATTACTTAATCCTTTAGGCACCTCAGTGTACAAAGTGTGGCGGCCTTACACCTGACTCAGCTGTACTTACAGCAACTAAACAGCCATTCCATAATGCTGGGCTTAGTGCGGTCGTGCTGTGGTCCCAGCACTTTGGAAGGAGAAGCAGAAGGACCCCGATTCATGTCAAACACTCTCTCCAAAGGAAAACAAGCCCGGCTTAGTTGCTAAAACGCTTGCCAGGAAAGCCTGCACTCATGCAGAGGTGGAAGGAGAGAACCTATTCCACAAAGATTGGTCACATAACGTCCATACATGTGTCCCCACCACACACACACCCATAGATTAATACTATGATGCTGGGAATCTCTTGTAGTCCTCCTAATCTTTCATTTCTCTCTCTTGTTTTGTTTTGCTTTTTCGAGACAGAGTCTTTGTGTAGTCCTGGCTGTCCTGGAACTCTGTAGACCAGGCTATCCTCAAACTCATAGAGACTTGTCTGTCTTTATCTTTAATCCAGTGCTGGGACCAAAGGTAGGCACCACCACCACTGGGTCACTTCTCATTTTTTTTTTAAATTTATTTTATTTTATGTGTATGGTACAGTAGTGGTACGAATTTCTCAGTGGTAACCAACAGCTCTAAAACTGGACTTAAGGCCTGCTCAAACAGAAGGGAAATCATGCCCAGTTCTGGAAACTAGCTGGGCTAATGAAGTCACGGATCTTGGAGAACCTGCAATGGATAACCTGTAAACTACATTCTAAATATTTGTCTTTAAATCCACAGCTAAGTGTAGGTCTCACTCCCATCAAAGAAACTTCTTGAGTCCATCACAGAGAACCATAACCTATCAGGACAGGGTTGTGAAGCCCAGTCCCAACTGATACATCTATAGCACCATTGCACATAAGGCTCAGAGATCCTGGCAGAAGGGGGGTCAGAAAGACTGTGAGAGACAGAGGAAAAGGGGATTTGTCGTGAAATTGTGTCTCCTAGAAACGCCAGAAGCTATACCCACGAAGTCTCACCAACACGGCTGCCTAAATGTGAGCTGAACCAATCACAGACATGCTAACAAGGAAGGGGTGACGCTCAGGAGGCCTCAACTCTAGACAAAACACGACAGCCAACTAAGGAATGCTGAGAGCAGAACAGTCTTCCCCGAGGTTATCCAACACCAAATGGTCAGCCGGGAAACAGACATGCAAGTAACATTATACGTACTGAGCAGGTTGTTTATATATACTGGGAACACACACACCAACAACTATTAAGAAAAGGAGCTTGTGTGTTTTGAGAAAGAGCAAGGCGCGCGCGCGCGCGTGCGTGTGTGTGTGTGTGTGTGTGTGTGTGTGAGAGAGAGAGAGAGAGAGACAGAGAGAGAGAGATAGAGAGAGAGAGATAGAGAGAGAGAGGGAGAGAGAGAGAGGCAGGTTACATGGGAGAGGGAGAGGCTGGAAGGAAACAGAAGGGAGAGAAGCAATTATAATCTCAAAAAGTAATTCAAATAAAACTTATGTACATATGTGTACGTGCGTGCATGTGGCCTTTCACGTGAGGGCAGGTTCCAGTAGGATCTAGAAAGGATGTTGGATCCCCTGTAACTGTGGTGTTACAGGCAGTTGTGAGCTGCCTGATATCAGTGCTGGGAACTCAAGCCAGGTCCTCTGCAAGAGCAGCACAAGCCCTTAGCTGCTGTGCTGAGCCACCGCTCCATCAACAAAGCTTCTCTTCCTTTAAATGGGGGGAAGAATACATGCTGTTTACACATATTTAAGGACTGTTAGACTACCATAGAAGGCCTTAAAGCAGGCTTGGGACCAGAAAGCACTGGAGAAATTGCTGCCATCCTTTTAGTGATGTCTGGAAGCACAGTGGAGGGGTTAGACAGGGAATGCAGGATGAAGGTTTGCTTCCTAGGCACTGAGTTCTTGGTGAGCACACTGCTAACCTGCTCTTAAACTTGAGAAGCATTACAGCTCTCTGGATCACCTTCTGCTTCCATCACCTTCTCTGGAAAACCTCTTTTTCAATACATTTTAAAAAAATACTGGGCTGAGGTCAGACAGTGGTGGCGCACGCCTGTAATCCCAGCACTTAGGAGGTAGAGGCAGGAGGATCTCTGAGTTTAAGGCCAGCCTGGTCTACAGAGCAAGACCCAACAGCAAAGTCTACAAAGAGAAACCCTGTCTTGGGGGAGGGCGGTGTGTGTGTCTGTATGTATGCATGCATGGATGTAAGTATATACTAGGATGAATAAATTGTACATGCAGCCCATGTAAGAGAAACTATTAAAGTGACGGTATTGTCGAACCCTTTAACCTCACACTTAGGAGGCAGAGGCAGGCTGATCTCTAAATTTAAGGCCAGCTATGCTACACAGTGAGACAGTGAGACATCATCTCCAAAGACAGACAAACCAACCTCCCCAAACACTTAAAATCAAACCACTATCAAAAAACAACTCTGCAAACCCACAAATCCCCTACAATAAACACTTGCCCAGATCCTCCCTTCTCAGAACAAAATACATCCAAGGAAGAAACAATAGCAGCGCAGAAACAGATTCCAAAGCTGTCACTAACTTCAAAGGCACCGAGGAAGATGGAGAGGTTAAGGGTTCAGCTTAGGCCCTGCAATGGATCCAGGTTCAAATCCCAGCTCTGCTGTCAGGAGCCAGCTCGGTAACCGAGGGCAAGCCTTGCTCCCTACAGACTTGGTTTTGTCCCTCACAAGAAAAAAAAATGTGGACTGCAAACATGGCTCAGTGATTAAGAGCACTTGCAGAGGACCCACGTGGCAGCTTACAACAGGCTGTCAACTAATTCCCTCTCCAGGCAACCAGGTATGTGTGTGTGGAACATGCATAAATGGAGACAAAACATTTACACGCAAAAAAATTAAATATAAATACGTCTGTTAAAAAAGGTGGGGGAAATCATCAAGTTTGCAACGCAGCTAAAACAAACTTTTTTTTGCCATTTATTTTTTGGTTCGTGTGTGTGTGTATGTGTTTGTCTGTGTATGTGTGAGCGCGCGTGGAGGTTGGAAGGCAAATACTATCCACCACGTCGACCGGGGCTCGAACTCCCGTCTGCAAGCTTGGCAGCAAGCGCATCCTCCCCCCCCCCCGCCTGCAAGGTTTAAATGACATGTGCCATGAGTTGTGCTGTGGAAGGAAGCTAATTCCCAAAGCCTTGGCCAAACTGAAGTCTTCCAAAGGATGCGCAGGACTTTGGGACTGTTGCCGAGGCAACAGGTGCTCGGGTTGTGACCTTCCACGCGACCCGGGGCACGGCCAGTTACCTGCTCAGCTTCCGCCAGCCACAGCCACAGCTGCCGCCACGTCTGGAACTTGTACCTGTCGCTGAACAAGAAGCACATCTCGTGGCTGGCATAGCGGGACGCCAGCGGAGAACGGTAGCTTTCAGGACCGCCAGGGTCTCCGGCTGCAGCCATTTTCAGCACGCGACCGCGGCAGCGACAGACACGAGCAGCACGGACAAAGGCGGAAGCCTGGGCACGCGCTGGGCGGGACTTCCTCTCTCGGCTCCGCCCCCAAGCGTAGCGTTGACCTGGGTGGTGAAAGTGCCGGTTTCGTCCACCCCTGCTGCTGTGTCAAGGCGTTTAGCTTGGTTTGTACGGAACACGATTAAAACTTCTTAATCGATGCCCACCCGGTGCCTCCTCAGTGCTCTCCATCTGAGGAACACACATTAGCACCAGCCTTTAACACAGAAAGGGAGGTTCCGGAGGCATTCGCAGGGACGCCGGGAAGGAGCTCCAGTGGAGCCTGGAAGTACTGCGACCCGGCAGGAACCTGACTCCGCGGGAGACAAACTCCTAACCCCCTGCGGGTTCCGTGCTCTGAGAGCTGCCTGTCAGAATTAAGTCAACAATCCAACCCGTGACCGCTCCGGAACAAATCCAATCCGAAATTCAATTTTTCTGTGGCAGAATAAAAATGAAAATCGTATACTTTTTTTTTTTTTTTTAAAGAACTTATACTTAACCAGGCGGTGGTAACACACGCCTTTAATCCCAGCACTCGGGAGGCAGAGGCAGGCAGAACTCTTGTGAGTTCTAGGCCATCCTAGTCTACAGAGTGAGTTCCAGGACAGGCTTCAAAGCTACACAGAGAACTCCTGTCTCAAAAACCCCCTAAAACCAAACAACAACAAAACCCCCCTCTTCCCCCCCCCAAAAAAAACCTAAAAACTTGATACGCTAAAATTCAATTGACTTCTATATTTGCACAGGAAAGGGCAAAGCAAGATAAATTGATTTTCAGCAGAAAACAAAAGAATCAAAAAATAACAAAAAAGACCTGTGTTTGGGGCTGGAGAGATGGCTCAGCAGCTAAGAGCACTGGCTGCTCTTTCAGAGGACCAGGGTTCAATTCCCAGCACCCACATGACAACTCACAACTGTCTGTAACTCCAGTTCCAGGGGATGTGACACCCTCACACAGACATTCATGCATGCAAAAACACCGATGCACACAAAATAAAAATGAATCATTAAAAAAAAAAAGACCTGCCTTTAAGATTGCTCTGAGACTGAGCGGGTGAGGCTCCAAGGGACAGCAGCGTGTGGGGGAGATGGGGGTAATCACGAAAATCACTTTGTTAGAAAGTGACATAATGTCTAACACTTTATTTGGCAATTAAGTACAAACGTTAGAAATAAAAGCCATTAGTAAAAAAGTAAATAAAAAATCTGAAAAAAAATTGTTTTGAGAAGTCAGGCATGGCATTACACATTTGTAAACCCAGCACCTGGAAGATGCAGGCAGGAAGATCAGGAGCTCAGTCATTCTTAGCTACATAGTAAGTAAGCCCCGGCTAAGACTGCTAAGACAATGGGGGCTGCTTGAGATCCTGTCTCAAACAACTATGTCCCACACAAACCCTAGCAGATAAAAGCGGCTGCTGCAGGCTGCTGCAGTGTGAAGCTAAGCTCCTGATTTGCCCACTTAACACTACTGCTGACAGTTACTTTAATAAAAAAATTTTGAGACAATGTCTCACTGTGCAGCTGCTGCTCCCTGGAATTCTCTATGTAGATCAGGCTGACTTCTTAGAGAGACTCTGTCCCCCGAAGTGTTAGGGTTAAAGTTGTGTCACATGCCAAGCTCCAACGACAGCAATGTTTTTGTTTTTATTTGTTGAGACAGGGTTTCTCTGCGTATCCCTGGCTATTCTAGAGCTTCCTGGAACAGCGCACTCTGGATTGGTTTGGGGGTTTAGCTGCTTTGATGACTGTAGTGGCTCACTGTTCTTTCTGCAGCAATCTTTGCAAAGTCAACTATTCTGGGCCTTCTCAGCCTCCACTCTGCTTTGCTTGGCCTCCTGTTACTTTCCCCTCATCTAACTATAATTTTAGCCTTTAGTTTTCTACTTGGTCCTGCTTCCTTCTCTTAGGACTTTTGGAGAGAGTGTCACTTTGTAACCTTAACTGGCCTGGGATCCACTATGCAAATCAGGCTGGCCTTGAATGCATCATAGAGATCCACCTGCCTCTGACTTCTGAGTGCCTGATTATAGGCACGGGTCACCATCACCAGCTGTTTGGCATTTATTTATTTGAGACAGGGTTTCTCTGTGTAGCCCTGGCTGTCCTAGAACTTAGAGATTTGTAGACCAGATTGGCCTTCAACTCAGATTCGCCCGCCTCTGCCTCCCAAGTGCTGGGATTAAAGGCGTGCTTCCAACACCCACAGTCTCATTTTTGTTTTGTTATCTTGCTAAAATGAATGCGTTCTATAAATATGCATTTGTATTTGCATAATACATAGTAAGGTGTGGAGGGAGTGCAAGGGCTGCAATAGACAGGCTAGGTCTGTAGAAATTCCTAACATACATCTTTATATTATTTTGACTTTTGTGCCAAATAGCTTTTCTTTTCCTATTTCCTATTCATTCACCCCTCTAGGCCGGTGCAAGCGTTTGGCGCTCCCTTCCTGTCTCTCCTTTCTGGAACTCTCCTCCCTTCCCTCAGCCTCCTACTACTAGGCACACTACCCCTGGAACAGTGATGGGGGTTGCCCAAGATTCAACCCACCCTTCCTCCTCTCTACTTCCATTGAAAGGCTTACCTTCTGAGTCCATGAGGCCTCCAAAGTGTTGTGTTTGATCAGTGCCTAGATAGGTCCATTTGGCTGCCGCTGTTACCTGAAGTAGCATCTCTCAATTAGTTTTGGCTTTTTATTGTGTGTGGGTCTTATGCCTGCATGTGCACCACATGCATGCAGTGCTCAAGGAAGCCAGAAGAGGGCAGGAGCCACCAGTGGGTACTGGGACTAGAACCCACGTCCTCTGGAAGAGCAGCCAGTGTTCTTAATGGTTGAGCCATCTCTCCAGACCAGGATTTCTTTTATTCCCTCTCCCCCTTTCTTGTAGCCAGGTCTTCAAATTTTGATTAATTTATTCACTTTTAATGTGTGTTTTGCTTGCACATATGTATGTGCATCACCTGCATGCACGCCTGATGCCCACAGAGATCCTAAGAGGGCATTGTATCCCCTGGAACTGGAGTTAGGGATGGCTGTGAACCACCATGTGGGTGCTGAGAATTGAACCAAGGTCTTCTGCAAGAGCAGCAAGAGCTCCTAACCCAAGCCATTTCTCTAATCTCTTTTGATTCCTGTTTTTTCATTGAGACAGGATCTCAAGTAGCCTAGTCTGGCCTCAAATTTGTTGTGTAGCCAAGAATGACCTTTAACCTCTATCTTCCTGTCTCCACTTCCCTAGTGCTATGATTCCAAGGGTGAGCCACTAGCCTAAGTACCGACATCTCCAGCTTTTATAATTGTCTCCTTCCTGGACACTAGACATTAGTCTAGGCCCTGCAATACTCTGCAGGAGTCTAACCACTGATCTGCATCTCAGCTTATAGTTTCCCATTTAAGGGCCTTGTTTTTTCAGCCTGGCTCTCAAAAAACAAAACAAAACAAAACAAAACCCTTGGGTTAGAGAAATGGCTCTGTGTATGAAGGGGTTCCTGATAACTGGAGTTCATTTCCAGAGCCTACATGGTGAAGAGATCAGAGTCCCGAAAAATCTTTTCTTGACACTCCCAATCCAAATGCATAAACATAATAAAAATGCAGACAAAAACTTTTCTGTAGGGGGCTGGAGAGATGGCTCAGCGGTTAAGAGCATTGCCTGCTCTTCCAAAGGTCCTGAGTTCAATTCCCAGCAACCACATGGTAGCTCACAAGCATCTGTAATGAGGTCTGGTGCCCTCTTCTGGCCTTCAGGCACACACACAGAAAGAATATTGCATACATAATAAATAAATACATATTAAAAAAAAAACTTTTCTGTATGTTTGAGGACCAGGCTGGCCTCAAGCCCGAGGGCATCCTTCAGCCTTTCAGTCTCTGAGGAAATTACAAATGTGGATCACTTTTTTTTTTTTGATATAACGTCCTATCACCCATGAGGATTGTCTATCTTCTCTACACAGTGAGATGTTACTAGGCTGGAGTGTGGAGAGGACAGGTAGTGAGTCTTGGGGTACAGGTATATAAAAGCCACGTAAAAACCTCACTAGAAATAAGGATAGCTGTGGTGTTATTCTAATGGGATGTCACTAAAGGTTGGAACATGACTATCAGATTTGTATTGTGAAATGTATCCTATGACACATAAACTGGAAGGGGGACAGAGAACTAACTGAACATGAGAAATCAGTTGGGCCAATGCGGTGGTAAAACCAGGTGTGATGGTTTGTCCCTGTAAGTCCAGCATTGGAGAGGCTGAGACAGGAGGACAGGTGTATTTGAGGCTAGCCTGGGCTACATAAAGCATTTCAGGCTAGCCTGGAAGCAGAGTGAGGTCCTGTCTAAAAAAAGAAACCAAAGAGAGGGAGATATTCATGCTGTGGTGCCCAAGCTGGTGTCCATCTCTTGGGTTCAATGAATCCTCCTGCCTCAACCTCCTGGGTAGCAGCAACTTTTCAAAGGTTTCAGGAAAGAGATGTAGTAGAGCTCACGGACACTGGACAGCATGCTCCTAACATTACGGGACGTAACTTCTGCAAGGCACAGCACTGAAGAACAGGACCCCGATGGGAGGACAGGAAGTCATGCCATGGTCAGAGATGCACACCTGGAATCCTGGGAACAAAGTTTCCAGAGCATAGCTGGGAGACAGAAGGGAGAAATGGAGAGAAGGCTCTGTTTGCTAAAACTCGCTGTATAGTCAGAGACCCCGAGAGCTGGGACTACACCCGTACATCCATCCTGCTGGCTGAGATTTAAAGCTTTTGGCAATGAAGGTTTTTGTAGTCCCCCCCCCAACCCCAAAATCTCTATTTGTCAAGCCAAAACCTAAACAAAGTCTGGGCTTGGCATAGGCAGGCCCTCAAGATGTGCGATTTGGGGCTGGAGAGATGGCTCAGTGGTTAAGAGCAGTGACTGCTCTTCCAGGTCCTGAGTTCAATTCCCAGGAGCCACATGGTGGCTCACAACCACCCATGATGAGATCTGGTGCCCTCTTCTGGCCTGCACTGGCAGAACACTGTATACATAATAAATAAATATTTTAAAAAAAGATGTTCACTTCATCCCACACTTCCCAGTGTTTCTATACATTTTCCCTGGTGTTGAAAGTAGGGATTAAAGGCAGGATCTAATGCACTCTATCAATGTGCTACATCCACAGGCTTTTTCTTATCTTTGTGTGGCAAGGTTTCAGCAAAGTTCCAGGCTGGCTTTGAACTTTCAATCCTACTTGAGATTAAGGTGTGAGGCATACTATCTGGTCAATGTTTTCAGTATGTAAGAGGATTCCAGGTGTAGCTTTCGTGGTGCTCTGCCTTGCACATGCCACGCATGTGTGTTACCACTGTGTGGACCCCACCCCACTCAAGTTCACGTGACCTGACTATCACCTGAGTTGCTAGTATCATTTTACCAGTGGAAGAGGTGAGTGTCCTTGAAGTGGTGCATGTATGTAGGTAGCTCAGAACATTACATAACTTCTCTGGGCTTCATGCAATGCCACCACCCACCGTCAGCTAACTGGACTATGTCAAGCATGGTTTTGCTGAAGAGTTGGCTGCTGTCTGTGAAAGAGCTCAGTCTCCTTTTTAGCAGCTAAGAGCAGCAGAGGGACATCTTCTCTCCTCTTCTACCCCAGTGTCTAGGTAAACATAAACAAGACACCAGGCAATCGCAGAAGATGACCCACGGTACACCATGGCAGGCAACACCAGTTCTGGAACAGGCAGCAAGCAGCAGAAACAGACTGATCAGCTTAGTTTAACTGTCAGAATAAAGTCAGAAACCACAACAGTAAATGCTTAGCAGCCAAACACATTTATTAGTCTTTTTTCTTTTTTTCCAGGAACTCAAAAATATTTTGTAGTTATAATGTAAGCAACTGAGTTGCACATAATACAATCATATCTTTCCAAAATAAAATAAAAACTAAACAAAAACAAAATAAGCTGTTTAAAAGCCCAAAAAAACCCTTCAGAAAACTTTTATATATGCGTTACATCATCTCTCAGTTTTAATGAAATGACTACGACTTTATTCCTTATTATTCAACCTGTCACAATCCGATAAAACACCACCCTTCAGTTTTGTTTGTTTTTGATATATATATATATATATTTGCTTTTGATATATATATATATATATTTTGAAATCCAGCATGAAAAATACAGTACCTGCTATGGCAAAAAATACACATAAAATGCAACTTTTCAGCTTATTTGTACATTAGTAGAGTTTAACATTTTTTTTAAGTGAACCAGTGATTTTAAGTACCACTATACTAAAAAAGTAAAATAAAATATAGAAAGGGGGCCGGCCTGCCGTGCAAGTGAACCACCAAAGTGCCTAGTTTCTGTGTCCACGTTAAACCAGTAAGATAAGCAACTTTACCATATGGGAGTCTGACTGAACCTCTATGTTAAAAAAGACAATGCCACATCCTTTTCTCCCCTCAAATATCCTTAAAACTTATCACCTGCATTTTCTATTGCCCATCAGAAGAGAGAAAAGAAAGTCACCAAAATAATATTGTAAAAGCGATTTCAAGTATAAGAAAACAAAACACTTATAGGTAACTTGCAGAGAGCATCAACGTGTGCAGCGATTTAGTCCTTTTGACAGGTTGTTCTGCTGAGTGTTTCAAATGAGAGGATTTTCACGGTCCCTTCCGTCTGTGTGCAAAGATGGAAAGCTGCCTCTTAAAACTTCAGTCTCCTTCTGGCGCCTTTCTCTGAACCTTTTGATTAAAGGGGCAAAGAGGGCCACTGAGGGCAGAAGGAAGGAGTGAACCAGGTATCGCAATGAGTTAAACAGGGTCTCTCCTCCGCAGCCACAGCCCCAGGTCCTCTCACCTCTGGCTCAGCCTCAGTGACCAATTACTGAAGGGTCTCCCACTCACTCTTTCCTGATTTGGTAGAATTAATTTCACTATGTAAACATAGCCCCCTAGGATTACGGAACCCAAAGCAGCATTTGTATCTCCGTCGAAAGGGAGAAAGATAAAACAGTCCAGAACCTCTCCTCAGGTTGCTTTTTGTTGGTGGTTTTGGTTGCGCAGAACAGGGCTGGGGTGGATGCAGATGGTTGGGAGTCAGGGAGTGGGCGTGGTTGAGCGCTTGGATCTGCTTTATTTTCCCTCCCAGAAGTTTTTTTTTTTTAAACCTGTTAAAAATGTTCCTGCACCTTAAGTCGTGCTGAAATTAAGGCCAAGGGTGCAGAATCTTGTGCACATGTCTGTGAGCACACTAGAGGTGCGTGCACCATTTTGATGTCTTGTGTTGAGACCACTGCATACACTTTGGTCACTGGTGTGTGCAAAGGGTGTAGTAAGGGGATGCCCAGGAAAGAGGTGCAGACATCAGCGAAGCCCTTTGGGAACATCAGAGAGAAAAACAAGGGCAGGCAGAACCCCAGCGACAAGAGGAAGCACACTGATAGGCAAGGGCCTCCAGACAAACTACAGAAGTAAAATCCAAGGGGACCGGACGGTGCCAGTCAGAAGATGGGCAGGGGATGGCCATGTACTTTCATCAAGATTCTTCCCTCAAAGGAAGTCGTCACTGAACAAGATCAGGGAGGACACTTAAAGAGCTTGACAGATAGGGGTTTGAGTTAAAGTGGGATAAAAGAGGGAGTCTTCTAACCTTGTCTCGTGGGAGCCCAGGTCTAGGAGGGCAGCAGCAGTCAAGGCCCTCACAAGCAGCAGGTGTCAATGTGTTTCCTCTAAGAATGTCCACTGTAAACAGCATGGAGGAAGATCTGAGTATGCACAGGGCTTTCAGGGTTGTTTGAGGGTCTCCTCAGCTGAGCTTTCTTCTAAGTAAGAAACACACTTCCAGAGCATTGCTGAAAAAGCCACAGGACAGACTGCAGTACCAGGGACTAACTCGACAGGGAACTGAAGAACCACACTAAAGGGAAAGAAGTGTGTGCACGTAAACAAAAAGGGGCGGAGAACTCAAGTCCCTGGAGGGGATGGAACGTGTGAAAGAGCCTTGGTGCTGGACTAGACGGCACCTAGTTAGGGCACACATAGCCAGTGGTCTGCTGTCCTGTGCTGTGGGGAGGAGCAACACTGAGAAAACAGCCATCCCACAAACCCAAAGCTACGCCACTGACCTGTTTTGCTTTTTCTTCTTCAACAAGAATTCAGATCTGAAACTTCTGATGGCTTAAAATGCAAACATCATATTTTAGGGTTATTTTCACAGCAAAGAAAATGTTTCAAAGACTTATCTGGTTATTTACACATCCGTATTTTATAAAGAATAGCTCACTGATGTCAAGAAAGGAGAGAGGAGTGAAGGGGTTACATTGCAGGGGAAATATACCTTGAGGTATCATTTTGTGTCAGACACTTGAAACATCAGGATTTTCTTGTTATTTTGCTTTTGTTTAAAGGCAATCGAGCAGATTTGGAACCCTGATAAGATCATGCCTGTGCAGCCTCGCACAGACACAAAGAGACTGTGATCAAGTCTGTCACTCATTACAGTACTGTGAACATAACAGAGATTGCTGTGTGGAAAACACGATACAGGCTAAACGGCTCTTGCTTCTGATACTGTGTGTTGTAATAATGCCTAGACCAGGGCAATGCAGGTGCCATGATTTATCACAGTCCAACTCCACAAAAGAATTGTTAGAACAAAGAAGAGGAAGTACAAAGGCCTTCCGGTGCCCCACACCTCACTGCACCACCAGTTCAGTACAGGAAGCAGAGATCAGGGATAGAGAACAGGGAAGGGAAGCTTTTTTTTTTTTTTGCCTGTCAGTCAACAGCAAGCAACAGCCCTCTTTCTCAGCTCATAATTAGGAATGGTTCCATTCACAATGATTGACAACAAAGAAATGCATAAGAGGAGGAGTTTTCAGAATGATGTAAAGTGAACTCTCAGGTCAGCAGAGTGCGGCATGGTTTCCTGAGCTTGAAAGGGTTCTGAGTTCAGAGAATACTGGAGCCTGTAAGCTTCCACGGCTGCCCTGGGTTAACACTGCATGGCCAGTACAAGAGTCCTGCACCACAATGGTGGACAGGCATGGCAGACCCCCCAGCATTTGCTTCACAATTAGACCTGCCAAAGGGCGGGATCTGGGAGGTCCCCTTTGCCCTCACTATGCTGACCTGGCGAGCCTCTCCTCCACTTCCCTCTCAGACGTGGGGATACCATGGACACAGAAACTGGAAAAACATAAAGATGCAGATCGACTTCTTTCCCCTCTTCCCGCCTTTCCCCTTTTCAGAAAATGCATAGTTACAAATTCCGGTTACAAAATGGAGCAAGGATGACCACGTAGGGACCTTTTGTTGTATTTGTTGACAAAACAAACAAACAACCCCCCCCAAGAATCCAACAACCTCTAATGAAATTCACATTTGCATAACAATACATCCCAAGGCAACCAGGAGTGAGCGCAGCCTCCCTCTGTCTTCCTGAAGGAAGCTGAAGGAACCCAGGAGAGTACTTTCCTCTGCGGAGGAACTGAGGGTGGTGGACAGGGTCCTTGGCATCCACTGGATACAGAGTGGGAGAGGTGGGGTCGTTGAAAACCAACATGAAACACACGAAGAGACTACACATCTCTAGATTTAACTACAACAGATCCCAAGAACTACAATAAGATTTCAGAGTTTTTTCTTTTTTAAACACTGGTCTCAATTCTTTCAAAACCTTTTTTCTTGCATGCAATAAATACCCTGTTCACATAAATAACAACATTGCTGTGACTTGCATTTGAGAACACCATGGCCTCCTAAGGCAGAGGGTGAAAAAATGCACCTTCTGCAGCGCAAAGCCAGAAATGCCTTCTTTACATGCATGAACTGGTCACCAAAATCACCTCATTCCAATTGCTCCAGTGCTTACAGAAACTAACTAACTCTCTCTCTCTCTCTCTCTCTCTCTCTCTCTCTCTCTCTCTCTCTCTCTCTCTCTCTCTCTCTCACACACACACACACACACACACACACACACACACAAACTAGGGAATGCAAATGTAGACAGCTGACCTGTACTGGACTAACCTGAGCCTTGCTCAAAACCTCCAGGCCCAAGACCCAGAATCCTTTTAGCATGACCACACCATGCAAAATGGACGCTCATGAAAATCCAACAGCTGTCCCTGGGGCTGCCAGGAGACTGACAGACCACGGTTGGTCTCTGGACTGACAAAGGCACATTCAGAAGAACTACACTTAAGAGATTCCTTGGAAAGAATTAAAGGGGGTAGTGTTTTAAACACAATTATTGTAACATAACCCCAAACTTCTGGCAAAAAGAAGTTTCAAGCTAAAACCTATTACTTGGTGAGTGACCATCCTACCTTTACAAGGTATGTGACCTTTCTTGAAGGATTCCCAAGGGTCTATTTAGTTTTGCATAAAGATCCCCCCTTTTGTTTTTGGCATACACACTCTGCATCTACCACCTTTTCCTGCCTTAAGGCCAGTCACGAAAGTAAGGCTGTTTCATCTGCCTCCAGTCCCTTTACAACCCCCAGGAGTGGGGTACCCTTTTGGTGGCCCAAGAAGAACTGAATAACCCACCAGAAGGTCCAGGAAGTCAGGAAGGGAAAGAAATGTAGGAAGGAAGGGTTTCCCTTTTGGAAGAAGTCATCCCAATTTACTGATACTGGCTGGAAATGGGTCAACTGTAACTGGGAGTTTATTTCCGAAGTACTGATTACTTATAGTGTGAAAACTAAGCTGAGCCATACAGCGCTCTTGGGAAACACTTATTTTTTATTTAAAATAGAACACTTGTTTATGAAAGTGTACCTGGCCTGTCCCCTCCCACAGAAAGGTAAATCTGTCATGAGGAACAATCTCAGCTCTGCAGACCCACTGGTCCTTTTCCTGCCATGGGCCCACCTTACCAGAAAGAGCTATTTAAATGCCAAGAGGCAAACATCAGCAGTTTCTGTCACTTTGCTACTATCTTAAAAACCATTCAGCAGGGCGGCGGTGGCTCATGTCTTTAAATGACAGCATGCCGGAGCCAGAGGCAGGTGAATATCTGTGAGTTCGAGGCCAGTCTGGTCTACAAAGCAAGTTTCAGGACAGGCTCCAAAGCTTCAAGAAACCCTGTCTCAAAAAAAAAAAAAAAAAAAAAAAAAACAATGACAAAAAGCCCCAAGTCATTCAAATGATGGAAAATACTTCCCGACTGTTCAGGACCCAGTCAGGATGGCCATCCACAAGGGGCAGAGTAGATGCTGACCTGGCAGGAACTAGCTCTCCACTGACCAGTGCCTCTCACTTTCTTTTATCTTATTCATGTCCTCCTCTGGCAGTGTGGACTGGGGAAGATATTGTCGGCAGTTTAGTGAGGATTGATATTCAATTTTTGCTTTATGAGACAGAGTCTCTGTGAGACTTGTTATGTAGACCAGGCGGCCCTTGAACTCAGAGAGATCCACTTGCCTCTGCCTCTCAGGTGCTGGGATTAAAGTGTGTGTCATCAAACCTGGACCACTATTTAGTTTTTATTATTACTGTATTTTTAGATTCTAGGAGTTGATCATTTCAAATCTAAAGAAGGTATGGTATCCCGTGTCAAATTTAAGATTGAGAATAAAAACACTATTTTTGACGATGATCATCTCTGATGACAGCGTAACTTTGGCACTGGCAATAAGCCTAGAGGGCATTGTTACAGGGAGTACACAAACTCTGGGAACATTCTTGTTTTCTTATAGACTGATGATGTAGATCAAGAGCGAAGGTTCTCTGCATGGCCATCAGGATTTAAAGACAGACAGTCACTTGCACACTGGCTAGAATAACCCTAGCTGCAGACAGACAAGATCGTGGAACAAGGTGTCTCTTTGCAGTGACATCGGAAGTGTAGCTAATGCACCGACACAGGCTGTGACTTGGCAAAAACACTGAAGAAAAGTTTCTTAAACAAACAACCACAGCTAAGACCGTGCCTCTGCTCCTAGTTGAAGACCTTATATGTAGAATAAAAAACTCTAATCCAAAACAACAAATGGCAGGGCTGTATAGGCTGAATTTTAACTCAAAAGGGGGCAGGGAAGAAAGGGACCTTCTTTATACAAAGACTCGCTTGTGTCTATAGCCAGGCCTGCGGGAAATGCCCTATGAAACTGGACAGGAGATCAGGCCTGGTGTACACGTTTTGCTCAGCATAGAGACACTAAGAGTCAAAATGGCAGAATATGAGAAAATAATTTAGAAAGTACACAGCATCTGAGGTCGAAGTAGAATCTGGCTATTAACCCTACACAAACCACATCCCTTCTAAGAAGAGGGTAACAGTGATTGTAGGGCTGGAGGAACTGTGTGGCTCAGGCATAGAGCGTGCTCGCCTAGCATAGGCAAAGTCCTGGATTCTCTCTCCAGCACCACAAACTCCGAGAAGAGAGATGTGTTTGCAGGAAGTTGATGTTCAGTCTCTGGTAGGTACACTGGGAAAGCCCTTCCGAGTTCTTAGCAGGAATTCTTCCCCCTTATTCTCTCCCCCCGTTTAATCTTCTAGATCACATTCAATTTTGAGCATGCTACATTCACAACGGAAGTGGGAAAATTCTTAGAACACAAGCCATTACAATACAAACCCTGTTGGCTATAAATAACTAACTGAATGCCAACACATAGGCGCTGTTTTACAGGGTCACTGAGGGAGAACACAGTTTGAGTCTGTTATTTTATGAATCAGCACTACTGTACTGCTAAGTTCATTCCTAAGAATGTTGGAAATGAAAAATGAGGTTCGAGGATTAAGGGCTGAGAGAAGGGACAGAAAATTCTCTCTCTCTCTCTTTTTTTTTTCCAAAGAGGGTATCAGAGACCTGTTTCTCAACCCTTAAATGGGGTCATGGCACTGGGTCTCATCGGCAGCAGAGGTTCTCCCGATGGAAGACAACTCTTTCCCCACTTGTGCTTTTCTTCTGGCTACTCGTATGGTCACAGAAACAAGTCTATGACGCTCATGAGACATATATACGTCTACCTACCACTAACCAGTAATTTAAAAGAAAGCCAGCTGGTGGATCTCTGTGAGTTTGGGGCCAGTCTGGTCTACAGAGCGAGATCCAGGACAGCCAGGCCTACACAAAGAAACTGTCGGGGCATGGGGGTGGGGAGTCATTTAAAACAAGACCAAAACAAAACAAAAACCACCTAGTATAAAACAGAAAGCTCACACTTACATGCTTATAATGTGCATAAAACAAATCTAAATAGTAGTGACTAGCAAGCTTCTGTATATATGCCAGAACGTGCTGGAAGGGTATGCTCATTGATCTTCCATGTATAACGAAGTCACCTAAAGTCTTGGTAGACAGGGTTTTTGCTAAAGAACACCATGGGAAGGGAAGGCTTTCTACCTTCTAGACACCCTCATCACATCCTCTTCTTAGCTCACTGCCAATCACTAACAAAAGCTTCCAGAAAGGTGACAAATGGAAGAAGGGAGGGGCAGGAAGAAGACAGGAAAACAGAAGCTGAGAAGCAGGAGCCTTCTTCCACTGGCCCGGCACAAAAAGACTTTCCCCATCACTGGAACTGTCACCCTTCTACACAAGGAAAAGTCAGCACCTATGGAGGGCACACAACATAGGAAAGAACTTGGCATCCCACATTATCAGACAAAAAAATGTATTTAACTTCCTCAATTTTTTTTTTAAAATTTTGATTTAGCCCACTGCCTTTGGGGCCTGTCCAGAAACACTCCAATTTCCTTTACAGGCAAGCATCTTACTAACTGTGGAGTGACTGGACCACGTGCACATACACACTCGTCCCCTACTTAGGATGTCTGGGTGTATGTACGAAGGCACTAAAGCGGTTTCAGAGAATGCAGGCAGCAACCCCACCCATTCACTTTACCTGTGGAGCTGGAGTTTCTTTCCCACTGGGAAGCTTAAAGTTTGAAAGAAGCTGTGGCCACGACTTCTGGCCCCAGGAGGGAATACAAAAGGAGAATTCAGTATCACCGAAATAGAAAGGAAACACTCCACATCTCCACCACCCAGGATGGGGACAGTAAGCAGCAGATCTTCAAAACAGCGTTTAAAACAAGCACAACAGTAGCTGGGAGCTAAAACAAAGTAAAACCACTTGTTCCTTATTAGATTCTTCTGTTTTCTCCTCCTGTAGCAGACAGAGGTGAAACAGACATTCTTCATGAACAGAAGAGAGTCCATAGGTAATTTTCCTTTAGTAATGCTTATACTTAAGATTTGTTTAAAATATTTCCTAACTCTTTACACAGATTCTCAGCAATCCAACAACTGCACTACTTACACAGTTTAGAGCCAATTCTTTTTTCTTAAGCTGTTTTTCTTCCTTTATTCCTTTCTTTTGTTGATGGGGCTGGAGAGACAGGGAGAAGGGCTGCATCGGAGAATAGAAACAGGACTGGGGAGTTGTCAGTCCAGCCTTCTAAGAAGTTAACAGTGGAGCGGCAATCCTACTCACGTACACCAAACACCCTCCCATTCAGTTAGACACAATCTCAAGTGAGGCCATGACAGCGCTCACAGAACCCGATTCTTCTCCCACAGTTGTTAAGAAAATGAATTTACCTGTTGCTGCTAAATTGGTTAATTTTTAAAAAATATTTCTATGTATCTTAAAATGTGTGACCCCTTTATGATAATAACATTTGGAGACTTTTCTTTTTACATTTTTGTAAGTAAAAATCATTTAAACTTTTCGAAGTTTCAGGAACTTGTAAAAGTTTACTAACGGGAAAGAAACAGCTGTCTATTAGGATAAGATACGGTTAAATAAACCATCTTCAAAAAACTGGCTGCCTACCCTAGAATTCCTGAGAATGCTCGCAAATTTTAAAGCAGGAAAATAAATGTTAAAAACAAAACAAAAACACTGTTAAATGCTCCCAGAGTTAGTCTTCATCTAAAATATATATTTATATGTGTGTATATATATATATGTATGTGTGTATATATATATATATATACACGCGCACTTTTTGGTCTTTTTTTTTAAAGTTTTTAGGTTTTTTTCCCTTTAAGCTTATGATGGAAGAACATTTTAGCTTCTCGTGTTTATTTTTACATATTTCAAATCCCTCATTATGTCTTGTAAACAAGAGGGGCTCTAGCACCCGGCTTTCACCGTAGTATCGTAAGGAACTCAACTAAGCCATAGTGCAGGTCAAGGACCCAACAGGCATAAAGAGGAGGAGGGGGAGGAGGAGAGGGCAGGCAGGGCCACAAACGAACCAAGAGCGGCAGTGGACAATCCCCATAGGCTCTTGGGAGTCTGGGGATGCTAAGATTTAGCCTTCGGTCTGCAGATATCTGAATATAAGCTGCACTTCACTTGGACATCACCATCCACGACAGAGACATTTTGTAGGGGCAGAGGTGGGAAGGGGATGGTGGTGATAGAAACCAGAAAGCAGGAGGAAGGCAGAGTCCCTGTGAACAAGGTGTTGCAGGAACAAACCAAACCCACCCACCTGCAAGGGCTCCTAGACTGGCAAGCACAAGTGCCCACGGGAACAAAGCCTGTCAATCTCTTCTGAAGCCAGGTTTATATTCAACAGGGTAGGCCAAGAGGAGTACAGAATTTCCCACTCATTGTCTCACAAAGCCACTTACACACAATTTTGTTTTTTGTTTGTTTTTTGTTGCTTTTCATTTTCCTATCGGTATCACCCTACCCACCTACACAAATACACAAGCTGAAAGTCAAATACATTAGGCATTGTTGTATCCTTCACTGAAGATGCTAAAGAAAGAAAAACTCCCTTGTCCTCAATAGCAGCAAGTCACAGAGGACAGCAGAGGTCTGCTCCCACCAGGGGTTGGAATGGGCAGGTAATTGCTGGTACAGAATGTCGGCACTTCATGTTGAACAAATAGTACGATGCAGACTGGGATATCCACACAAGTGCTAGCATGTTACCCGCACACATCTCCCCCACCCACCCCCCGCCCACCGTCTATTTTGTATGTAAGGATTCCCCTTCAGGTTTGCTTTCACTCTCTTCACAATAAGCAGTTTGATATATTTTGATTCCAACATAGTACATACATGTTGTTGATAACTGTGGATTAAACATTGCCTCCTGTTCGGCCCAGAGAACTACTACATTGATGCTTTTTAAAAAAAGTCTTTAAATACCAAAATTAAAAAAAAAAAACCATTACAAGAAAGAAAAATAAAAGAGGTCAAAACCAAAACAAGGTGCAATACTTAAGTCTTTGCTAAGTTATTTTTGCCTAAGCAAAACCACATACACAGGAAACACAACACAGAGAAACAAGGGGAAAAGCCTGAAGTACACACTGGTTTAAGAACATTCGTTAAGTAAACGTTTCTGTCAGTGATGGCCTGGTGCTGTAACACGCCACGGCCTGGCACAGGTAATGCTCAGCGAGAGGAGCAGAGAGGGAGGAGCTGCGCTGCTTCCAGGAGGCTGCTCACAATTTGCCGTTTTCCTCAAATGATAACGAGAACCAATAAGTATATTTAATTTGCATTACCTGATTCCTTATAAAAAATTCTCACACTTGATCACTTGTAAAGTGGGAACACAGCTTTTCTGCTTTTGAAACATTACATGATTTAAAAATTACTGAATCTTCTGTTCTCATTCAAAGTAGCAAAAAATGCCTGCTTGGGACTTAAAACTCCCGTGTGCTCAGGGGCCGCTAATTTCACAGCACAGAAGTGAGCAACAGGTGCTCTGAGAGGTTCCTCCCGCCGACTGCTGGCCTTGGCAGTGCTTCGCTCTGCTGCTAGGTCAAGGGAAGGCTGGGGAACCTCGCGCTCTGGCTACTGCTCTCATTGAAAAGCACCCTTCGTCTCAGTGCAGCCCGAAGAAGTGGCTTGAGTTGCAGCAGCCCCCTGTGCTCCTGTGTTCTCATAGTTAAAAAAAATTAAAAGCAGATGGCCGGCCAGCCAGCCTGCGAACTGTCAGCAATGCAGCTTTCTGAGAAATCAGGGTGGGGTGAGATGAGGAGGGCAGGACGCAGGCACACACATAGAGACAGAGGAGGATGCACACAAATGCACATGAACACACGTGCACACACATACCAGAACAAGCATGCCTGGGCAGTTACATGTGCCAGAACACACTGGTATTTATCAACCAGCCAATCACAAAATTTTTCCTTTTTTTTTTAAAGTTTTTTTGTTTTTGTTTTTAAAGTGAGGCTCCGTCAAGTCTTCCCTCCCCCCTCCCCCAACAATTCTTTTGAATTTCCCTCCCACCCAAACATGGTAGACCTAAGGACGGAAACACACCCAGTGCAAACAAAGTTAAAAAGCTATTTTTTTTCAGTATATATGTTTCTTAGCAACAACTTCCATATAACATGAAAAAAGTGAAAAACTAGAAACTAATTTTTTTTAATTTTTTTGTGTTTAAATTTAAATGGTATGTGTACTTGCTTCACATTGTCTTTCTAGGTTGGCGTTCATGATTCAAGTATTTCAAGAGTGATATGTTCTCTTTTTGGATTCATATTCCAAACGAAAAAACTGAAGTTTTAAGGGAGGCAACTATGTGCTCAGACAGTCTGTCAATGACCCACCTTTCTTCTCTCTCCGTTTTCTTTTTTCCTTTTAAAAATGTATTTATTGCAAGTTGAAAAAAAAAACGAAAAGGTCAAGTTAGTGCTGCTGCTGTTCCAAAAAAAGGTCACGAGGTCAGAGTTGAAAGTTCTAAGTTCAGATTGAATCTGACCCTCCTCCTAGAAGGTCACCAGGTAGTAAAGGAGCAGGGCTGCCCATCCTATGGGGATCTTCCACCGTCGTAACTCCCCACAAGCTAGAAGAATAGTTTGTGGGACCCCACAAGGAAGTGCCAGCAAGATCGGCCCCACTGCTGCCACCAGTGCTGCTGCTCCACTGCCCGAGCCCGGTGGACCCACCGAAAAGGTTCAGCGCAGGTCCAACGGGGTCTGCCTGGTTCTGGCTGGTCTCCAGTGACTGCCATCCTGTGGCAGGTGCGCTTGGGGTTGCTGCAGGTGTAGGCGGCTGAGCTTGAGCCAGGAAGCGGCTAACTTCATCTTCAGTGGCAAACTCGGCCAAGATGGTAGTGTTTCCCAACACACACCTGGAGGAAAAGGAAGAGAGCAATGTGATCTCAGAGACCAGAAGAACACACGGCATCACTGCTGCCAGCCCTCCGCCACTGCATGGACTACATGCTTGCTTGCTTACTGACTGAGATGGGGTCTTACACAGCCCAGGCTGGCCTTCTGTCTCTGCCTCCTAAATGCTGAGATTACAGGCATGCATCATCATGTTTGGTTTATGTAGTACTGGAGACTGAACCTAGGGATTTATGCACGCTAAGCAAGAACAACTGAGCTACATCTCCAGTCCACCTGTATGGGGTGAGAGAGAGAGAGAGAATCTAGACCACAGAGGACATAAAAGTTGTGATGTTGGATATATCAGCATATATCTGTTCATACTAAACACCATCAGTGACTCAGGAAATAAACTTAACCCTAATGTAAACTGTGGACTCTGGTGGATCAGGCACCAATGAATGTTCATAAACTAACAAATAGGCCGTTCTAGTAAGTGGTGCTCATAATGGGGAAAGGCATCATTGAGTGAGTGGTCAGGATTATTATGGGAAGTTGTTGTCCAATCATCTCAATTTGGTTGCGAATCTAAAGTATTTTCAAAAAACTTCAAGCCTTACTGAAGCAAAAAGAATGTCAGTTTTTTTTTTTAAACTCCATGTGAGGTAAAGAATAACACCCATTAATATCAGGCCAGCCAGCGCCAGCATCTAGAGCACCGTTCCATTTAGGGGATGGACTGGCTGCTGGGGCCTCACTGTCACTTGTTTGTGTTCTCTGGGGATTTTTGTCACAGTGTCTGTTGCCCAAGGGAGTCAACACTTTTTTGTCCACCAGGGTAAGAGAATGTTTAAACCCTGATACACTTCATGCAAAAGTGCTGCTACAGATAATTTCTTTTTTGGGCTGGGTGTGGTGACGCACACCTTTAACCATAGCACGTGGGAGCCAGAGGCAGGTAGATGAGTCCAAGGCCAGCCTGATTCTACAATGAGCTTCAGGACAGAGAAGTCCAACAAAGCCAGGTAGTCCAGGTAGTGGTAGAATTTTCATAAACATTGGCTTTGTTTGCAGTACAATTTACTTACTATACAAATTATTTACATTTGAAGTTCAGAGTTTGAGCCTATGATATACACTAGACAACGCAAACAAAGTTAGGAAGAAGGACGGCCTCCTCAGCATCTGCAGATGTACACACGACTGAGGTTCCTGTGTGCATACTTCCGTCATTGTTCTGTTAAGCGGGGCCAGAGCACTCCTGTGTGCACCATGTGTGCTGTCTGGATGCACGCAGGGTACAGTACTCACATATGCAGTGCAGTCTGGGCCTTGGCTGCCTCTTGTTTGGTGCTGTACCGGATCAGGGCAGTGCCCTGGGTTAGATTCAGATGGAATGTCAGCAGTGGACCATGCTGCATGCAGATCGTTCTCAAGGTTGACCCATCAATCTAAGAGGTAACAACACGTGTGAGCTAAGATGTGGAGCAGGCATGGAAAAGGCAAATTCTAAGACATTTACAGAAGGAGACTGAGGTTCATTATTCCTATTTTATAAACGTTTCTTTATAAAAATAACTAAAAATAAAAACATAAGAACCATAAAACAAGCCTGCTTTTTAAAAAGAGAGCAACAAACAAGTGTATGCTTAGTTGTGGAGCTCAAAAGACAGAAATAAGAACTAAAGTCACCACGCAAAGTTATCAACATCATTACTAACATTTTATTTTTTTCTACCTCCTCATTTAACCCCACAGAGACAAGAAAAGCACTCATGTTAAAACTGGCCTAGTCCAAAAACAAACACTCCAACACTGCCATATTCCTCTGATCATATAAAGTGGGGACTACTTCCACCTTCTTTTTGACTAAGTGCATTGAACCAAATGCTGAAGGGATTATAGATAACTTCCCCAACCCAGGAGTTATATAAGCAAACCTATTTACTTTATGGATTAATTTTGCAACACTATCTTAAATATATTTATTTCAGTCTTAATTTCAATACTCCAATTCACCTCATTGGAAAAGAAATGCTACAGCTGGAAATGCTACAGCTGTGTAATGTGGTAAACAACAGCCTAACATACATAAGAACCCAGGTGCCATTTTCAGCACTAGTGGGAAGCCTGAAGAGTAAAACTCAGCAAACCATGTTAGCTCTTCACAGAACACAACCATGAGCATGTCAGTATATGGCACAAATTGCTTTCCAGGAGACAGATGTCCTTCAACACATTTTTGGTGACGAAAAGTCAACTGATCCATGCATCAACTTTGCTCTACCAACAACTTAAACTAGGAATGACATTAACCTGCTTACTAGGCAGCTCTAGTGTTTAAAAAAATCAATTCTTTCTGATACAAACAGAGCAAATATCACATTCATTTACATACATACATAATGATGCATACTCACGATTTTTTAGCGGCTACAAGGAGTGAAGGATTAGCTAGCACATCTTATTGCCTCTCTCATCCTATCCACATTATAACCACTACAAAGTGTGACAACTTTGATACGCCCAAGACAGGGTTTTTCTGTGTAACTACTCTGGCTGTCCTAGAACTCATCCTGAAGACCAGGCTGGCCTCAGACTCACCTGCCTCTGCCTCCCAAGCGCTGGGATTAAAGGCGTATGCTACTACTGCTTGGTGTAAACTCTTTAAAAAAAATGCATACATAGTTTTGAGCATCAACATGCTTGATTTTTTATATTGGGACTGTAGTTACAGGTAAAACTCCTGCTTACTGCGTGTGAGCCCCAGGTTTGACCTGCAGTCTCTATCCCTTATAGTTGGGTCTGCTATGAGATGAGGGACTAAACTGAGACTGTGATTGAGTTTTGAGAACTAGGGAACCCTGGGTTGACCTAGAATTCCCTATGTAGACCATGGGGGACTCAAACTCCCCACTTGTCTCTGCCTCCCAGATGGCACACACCATCACACCTGGCCTTAAATTGGGACTTCTGAGCTGATTAGACATCGTGGTAATAAACGTCTTTCTCTGGGGCTGGAGAGATGGCTCAGAGGTTAAGAGCATTGTCTGCTCTTCCAAAGGTCCTGAGTTCAATTCCCAGCAACCATATGGTGGCTCACAACCATCTGTAATGAGGTCTGGTGCCCTCTTCTGGCCTGCAGGCATACACACAGACAGAATATTGTATATATAATAAATAAGTATTTTAAAAAAAAAAGAACGCCTTTCTCAAATATGCCTGCAAATAGGAGTCTTGTGATTTACTTTCCACAAATAGGTTCACTGGGCAAATACGTTTACAATGAAATGTATTTCCCCATAAAGAATCCTAACAGACACTAGCATGTTAAAGAGTCTAAGAAATTTCACAGTGACACTTTACCAACTGAGCTTTTTCCAAGCCCCTTCTGTAGTATGTTTCTGTATGTGGTTAAAACACATCATCTCATTTGGTTCCAGATTCTAGCTGGCATATCTATACAATATATTTTCTTACCAGTAGGTCAGACGACCTTACTCTCACTGCTTTGTAGAATCTGCTCATCTCTAGCACTACTGAGGGTGAGGGTGAGCCTAGGAGACAGCACCCTATCCTGTCAATAGGACTCATGTAATGGCCATGGAACAAATGTGCTTTCTTTATAGGTTAGAAGAGGGCATTAGACCTCCTACATTTGAAGTTACATCTGATGTGGGTGCTGGGAACCAAAACTTGGGTGCTCTGCATAAGCAGCAAGCTTTCTTAACTGCTGAGCCATCTCTCCAGTACCATAAATGAGCTTTCATATCTGCCAACCTCTTCCACTGTTTCTCCACCCTTTTTTGAAATAAAGGGTCCCCATGTATCCCTAGAACTTGTTATGCAGACCAGGTTGGCCTTGAACTCACAGACGTCTAGTGTCTCTGCCTCCCAAGTGCTGGGGACGAAAGGTATGTGCCACCAGGTCTGGCTCCTCTCCCTTTAAATAAAACCAAGCCCTATCTAGAAAACCATAAGAAAATAAGGTTACCTGTGGAGTGAGATTGTGAAGAACCAGCCAGTAACTAGGACGGACAGAACCACCATCACTCCAGGTAGAGGCTGCAAACAGAAAAATGATGAAGACCGATAAAAACAACAACAACAAAACCACCCAATTTATGCAGACCTTCCCTCCCTTCTTCCCTCTCTCCCTCCCCCTCCCAACCTTGATCTTCCTGGTCTCTTCTAGTTCTTTTTTTTTTTTTGGTTTTTCTAGACAGGGTTTCTCTGTGGCTTTGGAGCCTGTCCTGGAACTCGCTCTGTAGACCAGGCTGGTCTCGAACTCCCAGAGATCCGCCTGCCTCTGCCTCCCGAGTGCTGGGATTAAAGGCATGCGCTACCACCGCCCGGCTCTTCTAGTTCTTGAACCCAGTGAATTCATTTGCTTTGTGTAAGCCAGTCTTCCATCCCACCTGACCGCCCTCTCCAGTTGCTCATTTTTACTTCATGTGCCCTAGAGAGGTCCTGGGTCTCTTCATCTGTACTGTGCACAACTTTACAATCAAAAGATGCTTTTTCTTCTACCAGACAGCTATGCTCTCCTCCATTCAGCCCTCCCCAAGGTGTTAAATAGTCATTTCTACTTGGCTGATCCTCCTCACCTGAGGCAATCCGAGAGTCCTGTGTTCCCCACCCCCTGACTGATCTGGGTGCTGTGCTGCTCCAAGGAGATGCCGGTTTGGGGTTGGTCAGGCCAGGAGGTGGGCGGGGCAACGGTGTAGTGTTCCTGGAGGAGATGTGGTTTTTCCACATCTTATTGGAGAGATGAGTGGGGTTGTGTCCTATGGGATCTGGGGACCACGTGGATTTGTAATCAGGGAACTTTGCTGTGAGAAGAGAAAAGTCAAGAAGAAGCCACATTAGATGGGCACCTGCCCACAAACAGACACAAATTTTATTTGCACATAAACACAAATATATTTATATTCTATAACTCTGTTGAACTCTGTCTCAAAAACATCGAAAAGTAGCAGGAAGCATACATTTTAAGAGCAGCAGTATGAGCTGGGCAGTGGTGGCACATGCCGTTAATCCCAGCATTAGGGAGGCAGAGACAGGCAGATCTATTAAGTTCAAAACCAGCCTGGTCTACAAGAGCAAGTTTCAGGACAGCCAGGGCTACACAGAGAAATCCTGTCTCAGAAAAAATAAGGGGGGGGGGGGAACAGTAAGAAAATAACTGTTGAGTGTGCTAAATTTTAAAATGATTCTAAACTGACAAAGATTTAATAAGGTAACTAATCTCCTACTACTTTTTTGGGTAAACACAACTTGAAAGAAAAGAGAAACTCATGGAGAAAATATTTCTGAGGAGGACAGACAGGGTTAGACTGTTAATACAAACAGAACTAGAGTACTCACAAACTGCTAACTACCATGAAAATCAAAACAAAACTAGAAAATTATGCATTGCTTGTGATTTGATACATGTTAGACACCAACACTGATTTTAAAAATAGTCAATAAGGCTGGAGCAATGGCTTAGTGGTTTGGATTACTTGTTGCTCTTGTAAAGGATCTGGGTTCAATTTCCGTCATGGTGGCTCAAAACCATTGCAATTCCAGGGGATCCCACAACCTCTTTTTTTTTTTTTTTGGTTTTTTTTTTCGAGACAGGGTTTCTCTGTGGCTTTGGAGCTTGTCCTGGAACTAGCTCTGTAGACCAGGCTGGTCTCGAACTCACAGAGATCCGCCTGCCTCTGCCTCCCGAGTGCTGGGATTAAAGGCGTGCGCCACCACTGCCCGGCCCCACAACCTCTTTTAACATCTGTGGGCACTAGGCACATACATGCAGGCAAATACTCATACACATACAATAAAATAAAAATATCTAAAAGAAAGTCATCAAATAACCACCTCTGCTTACTAGGCTTAAGGTACCCGACAGTAGTGTGGGTAACACAATTATCTTGCAGAGCCTCTGATTCAGATGCAAGACAGAAAACAGAACTGGTATCCTTGACAACAGCACGTATGTTCAATACACAGAAGACAGAGAACATTAGGCTGTCAGCAGAGGCTCTACAAAGATAAATCTGAAGGGTTTACATCAAGGGATAGGCTCAGAAAAGCAGGAAAAAGAAAATCTAGGTTCAGCAGAAGTTCTTTCAGTTTTCATGGGGCAGAGAGCTAAGAGGCCATAGGTACACTGTGGCTATGTAAGCTGCAGTAGAGTTTCCATACGACTCAGCATAAATCAGAGTGAGAATAGAATGAACCAACGGGAGTGGAGATGAAAATTATGACTGTCAAATATATTCCCTGAGAGACAGGGCTTGGGGTCCAGTGAATGAAGTAGGAAAGACTGTTCTAAGGATAGCCAAAATAACTGTTAGGGAAGTCTCAGGTCAATGTCCACCTGCGAGAAGATAATTCCCGAGAGCTGGGTTTTATAGGAACAAGGGAAAAAGAAGAGTGCCAGAGAAGGCAGCCATGTGCCTGTGTGGAAAAGCACAGTCCTATAAGGGCACATGAGAGTGAAGGCAGGAGGAGCAAAGGGAATGTGAGGCTATCCTGAGCTACATGAGACCCCGTGCCAAAAGAAAAACAACCAAACACATTCCTTAATCAAACAAAAGGAAGAGTTAGACAAGTTGTTTTGTTATTCTATTATGGTGTCCATGCACAGGTGTGACTGTGGGTGTCGGCATGCACAGCATGGAGCATGTGTGGATCTCTCCTACTGCGGGATCTGGGCACCACAGCAGTCGTCAGGCTGTGCCAGCTTGTGCAAGTTTTACAAGTAAATGAAGTCCGATCAAGAAAAATATGGGGGTGCCGGGCGGTGGTGGCGCACGCCTTTAATCCCAGCACTCGGGAGGCAGAGGCAGGCGGATCTCTGGGAGTTCGAGACCAGCCTGGTCTACAGAGCGAGTTCCAGGACAGGCTCCAAAACCACAGAGAAACCCTGTCTCAAAAACCAAAAAAAAAAAAAAGAAAAGAAAAAAAAAAAAAGAAAAATATGGGGAAGGTGTGTTAAGCACTAAGGTGCTTCCTTTAAAATTTAGGCGCAGTCAGTTCTGAGGCAAAATGTAACAGTATTTTTGTTTGGTATATTGACACAGGGTCTTAACCCACGCCAGACTGTAGGAATTCATTCACAATCGTCTCAGTTAATCTACTAAGTGAGGGTAACCATACCACAGTAGGAGAAAGACAAAAGGGAGTTTATGCTCAGGTTGACTATGACGCCTGGCCTATAGGAATACTCAGCAAGTGTGCAGGGTTACTGCGGCACTGTTGGTGTGATACACTGCCCTCCTTAGTTTTTTTTTTTCCTCCTCGAGACAGGGTTTCTCTGTAGCTTTGGAGCCTGTCCTGGAACTCACTCTGTAGACCAGGCTGGCTACAAATTCAGAGATCCACCTGTCTCTGCCTCCTGAGTGTTGGGATTAAAGGCATGTGTCACCACCATCCAGCTAAATTTTTTTTTGTACCTTGGTTTTTAAAATAATGACTCTCCCTTAACCTGTAGCACACTGAATTGGCTAGACTGGCTACTAGCAAAGCCCAAGGAACTTCCTGTCTTTGCGCCTGAGCACTGGGATTACAGATGTATGCATCACACCTGAGCATTTTCTTTTGAGATAGGATTCAATATGAATGTCTTGGAATTTGCTATGTAGAAAAAGCCCCAAACTCATAGACCTACACCTTCTCCACTTCCTAAGTGCTAGGACTAAAAGTGTGCTAAGTTGTGCCTGATTTTATTTTTTTAAGTTTATGTGCATGGTGTTTTGCCTGCACATACGTCTGTGAAGGTGCCAGATCCCCTGGAACTGGAGCTACAGACAGTTGTGCGCTGCCATGTGGGTGTTGGGAATTGAACCCAGATCCTCTGGAAGAGCAGTCAGTGCTCTTAACCAGTGAGCCATTGCTCAGGTCTGCCTGATTTTTTTACGTGGGTATAGGGGACTGAACTCGGTTTCCATACTTGCACAGCAAGCATTTTACCCACTGAACTATTGTTCCAACTGCTACTAGCTGCTCTATTCCTCATGAAGTCTCAACAAACAAATAAATGACAAAACCCAACCAGCCCTCCCTGCCACGCCAAATAATGAGGATCTCAAGTAGTACTGGCAAATTAATCAAGGTCCTTTTTTTGACTCTGGCCATCTATTTTTCATTATGTCTCTAAGTCAGATTTTGGGGGAAGAGTAGGCTATTGCTGGTTGCCTCAACACTAATCTGGATTAAACTGTCTCTTCCTATGGCCCTTGATTTCTTGGCAGGCTGGCTAACAGAAGCATATGGTCATCAGGTCATGAACTCTGCCCTGTGAATATCCCCAGCTATATGACATTCTATTCCTGTTAGCTTTGACCAATGTAGTCCTGTGAGAGACCTACCTAATCTCTGTGAGACTAGGAGCTCCCTGAGTGGATAGTGAAGGCAAAGAAAGGTTGCACCCCCATCTGTGCTGACCGACAGTCCTTAAGAAGTAAATGCCAGCGGAAAAGAGGAACCTCTCAGTCAACTGCCAGACAAGAGGGGAAAAGCCACCAAGTACCTGAAGTGCTATGAACGTTGGTAAAGGAGTTGTCAGAGGCACTGTAGGGCCAGGCACCAGGTGAAGGCAGCGAGGTGTTGAGGGAAGAATTAGACCCTTGAGGTGACAAATGAAGAAGAAACATTGGAACAAATGTCAGTATGACCAGGGAACCCTTGTGAGCGTTTTATTTAAACTTAAATACAAGAGAAAACAAAATTCAACCAAACAATAAAGACGTAAAAAGCAGTATTATTCTATTTTTTGTTAAAATTATCAGGTACTGGGCTGGAGAAATGGCTCAGTGGTTAAGAGCACTGCCTGCTCTTCCAAAGGTCCTGAGTTCAATTCCCAGCAACCACATGGTGGCTCACAACCATCTGTAATGAGGTCTGGTGCCCTCTTCTGGCCTGCAGACATACACACAGACAGAATATTGTATGCATAATAAATAAATAAATATTAAAAAAAATTATCAGGTACTACAACAAACGGAACTAAAGCCATGGTGAACAACTATGAAAATGCTGGTGTCTGCAGCTCTCACTTACCTGTGGTGTTATCCCGCAGCAGTTGGTGGTCAGTATCTACAATGGGAGATGTAGCTGTACCCCCCAGCACACTTCCTGGAGTCACATAGGGGTCAGATTCAGGGTCAATATTTTGGATACCTTTCCATGGCACTCCTGGTTGGAATTCTGAGACATGAAGAAATGTTAGGGATGAGAGATAGTTAAAAAAAAGTTTAATTTACACAGTTCCTACTTTATTTATTACTATTGTTTTTAGTCTTACTATGTAACTCCGGCTGTCCTAGAACTCCCAGAGATCTGCCTGCCTCTGCCTTCTGAGTGCTGGGATTAAAGTAAAGGCCACTATACCTGACCTTTATTTGTTATTATTATGCTAAAATAACTGTTTAGTAGAAAAACACGATCCCGTGAGAAGTCTAAACAATGAATCTACTGTACCTCGTATTGTCATCACGAGATAAGAACACTCTGAGCAAATGCTTTTGCCGGTAGCAAGTCTTCACCTGTCGGGTGGTGAACTGGATCATATTCATAAAGGCCTGGATCCATATATGATTTTTACAGCTACTAGAGGAATTACAATCTTAAAGGAAAGTAAGAACCCGTGATAATGAAGTGAGGCCAAGAACTGGGAGAAAAATCTGGGCTTGAGACCAGTGACCTTTCCCATTTTTCTTAATTAGGTACTGGCCAAAATGAACATAATAAAATGAAATATAAGTGATCATTGCTTCACAGACGGTTCAAGAATAGGTGTAAATAATTTAACTGATTGCGAGAAAACCTAGACAATATATGGAAGCTTATCATGTTTGTATTGACCCACTTAAGCTATATTTAAAGATATATGATATCATTAACAAACTGGTATTCCCCTAATTGTGTTGAGAGGAGCAATATGTATTGTATATGAAAAGGCGGCATTATTTCATCTCACTCTAATAAAATGTAATTATATACATTTATGTCTGCATTACATAAGGATAGAAGGACAATTATTAATTTGTGCTTTTGCCTTATTAAACTACAATGAAAACAGAATATAAAGACAAAAGGAAGGAGGAAGGAAGAGAGAGACACAAATCTTACTGAACTCATCACCATGTACCTGGGGCATATTAATGACATATCTGACTAATAAATCTATCAATCGATTCAACACATACTTTAAAATAGGTTATGTTATATGGCATCCGACATACAGAACAAATGCCAAGTCCCAGCTTCAAGGCCACTTATTATCACTAACTACGCATTTCTTGAAGATCTTTTATTTTCCCACGGCACATATTTCAGGGTGTATGCCTTTCCTTTATCAGACAATGAAGCATGGGGCTTCTTCAGTAAAGCAAGCTACACAAGCTTGTTCAGAACCTAAATTCAACAGAAGTACTATTCTAGAAAAAGCATTTTATGAACAATACCTGGAGGCCAACTGGCATTGCTGGATTTACTTCCGATTTTATTAGTCGGTGGAGATTTGGCAGGTAACCAGCTATCACCAGCAGGACCCGTATGGCCACCCAGCGTGTCACCTGGGATTATATCAAACTGGTTGTATGGTGACCCTCCTCGGGTCTTACCAGGGGCCACTATAGCGCCTGAGAAAAGAGAGAAATAACTGTTTAAGAAAGAGCTCTAGGGGGCTGGAGAGATGGCTCAGAGGTTAAGAGCACTGGCTGTTTTTCAGAGGGTCCAGGTTTGATTCCCAGAACCCACAGTGCAGCCTGCAACTGTCTGTAACTCCAATTCCAGGGACTCTAACATACTCCTCTATGACCTCTGTGGGGAATAGGCATGCACACAGTGCACAGACATAAAAGCAGACCAAACATTCACACATATAAAATAATAAAAAGATCTCTAATAAACCTAATAAACAGAACTTTCTAGCCTCCCCCACCCTCAAAGGTTTTTTTGTTTTTCAGACAGGGTTTCTCTGTGTAGCCTTGGCTGTCCTGGAACTCACTTTGTAGACCATGCTGACCTCGAACTCACACAGATTTGCCAGGCTCTGTCTCCTGACAGCTGGGATTAAAGGTGTGCACCACCATGGCCCGGCTCAAAGACAGGTTTTTAAAGCTTATAGAATAAAGACTTTGGGCTGCTACCACTTGCAGTATGGCCATAAGGAGTCATCTCACTTCTCTGAGTCTCTCCATTTTTCAACTAAATCCACAGGAGTCTTCTCATTCTACAACAGTCCTTTCAATCTGGAAACCCCAGATGTTATATGTCAGAGAATCATACACACTATGAAACACAGTATCTACATGGCTGCTACACTAACTGCTCAAAAGTACCAAATGGGAAAAACTGGACAACTTTAGCACCTTGGAGAGTATTAAGTGATCTTTTTATTAATGCTTTCTACCTCTGCTCTTAAGGGCTGGTTAAGCTTGGGTTATCTGGAATCTGCAATATTAAGAGTCCATTGGAGAAAAAGCCATCTGCAATTGCTTTAAATTCCAAGGCAGTGAGGTGGAATTCCCGCCCAAGGTCTTTGCCAACACACCAGCAATGAACTCTACATTTCTAAGCCCAGGGCCGCCTCACATACAGAGAACAGCAAATCCTTTGTCCCTGTATTCCCAGAGATATTCTTGGGGCTTTGTTAGTGCTTCCTTCAAGCATTTTTATGCAGGAAAAGTTGAGAGTTTAAATTCACTAAGTTAACAACAATAAATTTTTACTTTAAATAAAAATTCAGGAGCATACAGGATATTATTTCCTTATTTCCCACATAAAGTTCATATAGTCTGTCACTCATCTGACATAGTCTTAGAGTGGTGGTAATGAGCACATAAAATGATCTGCAGGATAATGTATTAAAATGCTTGGATAAATATCCAATAAAGCAATCTGTTTGGTTTGGAATGAAAGGAGTATGATTAAAATTGTCTCCATTTTCTGCTAAGAGGACATTTACCTTTCTAAGGACAATGACACTAATCTGGTTCAGAGGCACAGCACAGTGAGGTAGTGGAAAATGAAAGGAACAATTATCTTGGGGATTGCTAAGACATGGGGAAAAAATTATCTATATTAGCTGATGAGGAGAGAGGACACTGTAACTCTGAGCTCTCCTCTCACATGCCATTTTACATTTATTACCCAGACCTGGTAAATCACTGGCCTAAGGGAGCTGTGAAAGTGCTCAGAGCTACAAGACTAGGGTTGCTCAGTCCATAAAACAGATTTTAAAATTTCAGTAAATTATTCTTGATTTTGATCCTACTTAGCAGGGTAGGAGACCTGGGTGGTTCCTTCCCCAGTCTCTGGATGGGATTACTAAAGAGGTTTTATAATGGGCTTAATAAAGAGGATTTATAATGGGAACCTGGAAGGCTGCAGGCTGAATGAGTTGACTGGGTTAAGCCTGCCAGGGCTCTGCCACAAGAACGATCAGATACTTATTTATATTGACTCTCATAAAGACAACTCTGAGTCCAAGAAAAATACTGACAAATTAAACAAACAATTCATTGAAGGCCGAAAGAAGATCCAGACCTCTTATCTTTCTTCTAGGGAAATAGAAAACCCTTAAAGAAAATTATGGACAGGCAATGCTAATCCACTATCAAAATACAATGTCAATGCTGTCCTGGCGGGACACTAATTCATAAAGAACAAGAGGATCTGGAAAAAGTCTCCTTATGAATTCTCTTCTACTAGTTATCTTTTGGAGTTTAGGGACATTTTCTTCTTTTTCTGAGACAGGGTTTCACTATGTGTCCTAGTATAGCCTTGAACTATGTAGATCAAGCTAGTCTTTAATTTATGCATACAACTATACCAAGTTAGGGCAGGAGTTTGAGAGAGGCATGGACTACAAATTCTTAGCAAGATCTTGTCTCAGAAAACCAAACCAACCAACCAACCAAAACCTCAACAAGAGGATTCTGTTCTCTCACCCACTTTAATGGATTTTAATCTTATGGATGCCCAAATTCATAAATATTATCTCAATCCCATGACAAGTGGGACATTATGCCTAATCTCCCTCTGACAGATGGTAATAAACCTTGGAAAAATAACAAGAGATTCATTAACAAAAACTAAAGATCTGTACTTCAAAAAATTACCAAAGGAAGGCTAGAGAGATGGCTCAGTAGTTAAGAGCACTGGCTGCTCTTCTATAGGACATCGTTTTGATTCCCAGCATCCATATGGTAGCTTACAGCCAGCCCCTCCCCCAAGACAGGGTTTCTCTATGTAATCTTGGCTGTCTTGGAACCCATTCTGTAGACCAGGCTGGCCTCAAAATCACAGAGAACCACGGGCCTCTGCCTCCTGAGTGCTAGAATTAAAGGCGAGTGCCATCACAGCCTGAAGACCATCTTAACTCCAGTCCCCAGCAATCCAATGCCCTCTCTTGGTCTCTGAGGTCACTGCATACATGTGGTGCATAGAAATACATGCAGCCAAAATATACATATACAAGAGCTTAAAAAAGGGTTGGAGAGATGGCTCAGTGATTAAGAGCCCTGGTTGTTCTTCCAGAAGACCTGGACTTAATTCCCAGTACCCACACGGCGCTCACAACTGCCTATTAATTCCAGTGCTGGGCAACCCAGCATCCATGGCAAAAGACCAATGCGCATAAAATAAAAATAAGTTTAAAAAATTGTTTTTTTTTTTTTTAAATAAATCACAGCTGGGTGGTGGTGGTACCTCCCAGCACTTGGGAGGCAGAAGCAGGATTACTGTGAATTTGAGGCCAGCATGGTCTACAAAGTGAGTTCCAGGATAGTCAGGCTGTCACACAGAGAAAGCCTGTCTTGGAAAAAAAAAAACAAAAACAAAACCCAAACCAACCAACCAAACAAACAAAAGGGCAGCAGGACTTGTATGAGTTTAAGACCAGCATGGCCTACAAGAAAGACATTGCAAATTATTCATTTATTTAACTAAAGAATTCTTTTTGAAGCAAGGTCTTATATAATCTTATATAAGTCAGCCTGGTACTTGCTTGACTAGAACTCACAGAGATCCACCTGGTTCTGCCTCCTGAGTGATGGGATTACATACTAAAGCCCCCTGAGATACTGCCTTAAAGTATGGTTGGACATATCTTCAATGTCAACACTGTGAAGGCTGAGGCAGACAGATTTCTGGGAGCTTTAGGTCAGCCTGGGATACAAAGACCCAGTCTTAAAAAAAACACAAACATACACATATGAAGCCAACAAAGCATGCAGGATACTTGGTCAAGGACTGAGTAACATCAGAAGATCCTGCTAGCAACATGAGGCTGTTTGCTCTCACCGTTTTTGTGCATGGTGGCTTCTTGTGTGGCCACAGAAGGCAGCCCTTCCATCATGGAGGTCCACTGTTTGAAGCGAGACTCAGTCCCAGCCTCCTTGCCACCAACCATGCCATAGTCCATGCCGCCAGAGCTGAAGCCTGGAAAGAGATCACAGTTATGTCTATATGTTTCTTGAGCTACAAATCAAGTGCCCAAAGTCAGGGGCTGGTGGTGCACACCTTTAATCCCAGCACTTGGGAGGCAGAGGCAGGTGGATCTATGAGTTGGAGGCTAGCCTAGCCGACAGAGTGAATTCTTCAGTCCTGCTTGATAAGAACTCTGCTGTCTCGTTTTCATTGTATGAAAATGGGTGTCACTGTCATCTCATTAGGTACATGTCAATGCCTACCTACACCCGCATTTTTACTGAGCAAACAAACATTTGTGCCTGACAGCTGGCCAGATTCAACCACTCTCCAATCATATCTGATACCAACATGGAAAAGCAACTTGTCTTAAGCTTAAGGTTGCCAGGGGAGGAGAGGAGCTGCACAATCTAGGGTTTAGGAAACTGGTACAAGGTCTGACTCAAGACTTCAGGTATGCTTAGAGAATGGCAAGAAGCCCAATGCAGTGTGTTCTGGTCTGCCAAACAGCTAGAGTCTCTTAATTTCTTCCTCTAAAACAGAAAAGAATTTTGGGAGAAAGGGGGGAAAGAGAAGAGGAAGAAAAGGAGGAGGAAGAAGAAGGAAGACGATGATGACAGAAAAGGAGGAGGAAGAAAAAGAGGAGAGAGAGTATGCCCCAGAAAGAGAGACACAGGGCTGGAGAGATGGCTCAGTGGTTAAGAGCATTGCCTGCTCTTTCAAAGGTTCTGAGTTCAATTCCCAGCAACCACATGGTGGCTCACAACCATCTGTAATGAGATCTGGTGCCCTCTTCTGGCATGCGGGCATACATGGAGGCAGAATGTTGTATACATAATAAACAAACAAACAAATAAATAAATATATTTTTAGGATGGTAATACAAGTTATGATAGAAAGTGTCATAGATATAAAACTTTGGACTCACTAAGATAGGACAGATAATACAGGACTTTCTCTGAATTTGCAAAATACATATGAACTAGACGTTGTGAGTGCAATTCTTACCTGATAATTATCCTTATTGTATACAGTTTTACTGTTTAAGTTAAAACCTTTCTTTTTTATAATTGTCATAATACCTGACAATTGTTTTCACTGTATATAGTTTTACTATGTTTGAGCTAATACCTTTCCTTTTTGCTTAGACAAAAATGGGGGAAATGCTAAAGGATAATCTTTTTGTACACTGTGACTATGCCTGTGTCTTTGCCAAGGCACCTTCTGATTGGTTTAATAAAGAGCGGAATGGTCAACAGCTAGGCAGGAGAGGATAGGTGGAACTTCCACGGAAAGAGAGGAAGAGGAGAAGAAATGTAGGTATGTGGAGAGCCACTAAGATATGGAGCAAGTAAGACATATGATACAGAGGAAAGGTAATTGAGCCATGAAGCAAAATGTAGATTATTAAAAGCAGGTTAAGGGGCTGAAGAGATGGCTCAGAGGTTAAGAGCATTGCCTGCTCTTCCAAAGGTCCTGAGTTCAATTTCGGGCAACCACATGGTGGCTCACAACCATCTGTAATGAGGTCTGGTGCCCTCTTCTGGCCTCCAGACATACACACAGACAGAATATTGTGTACGTAATAAATAAATAAATTTTATATATATATAATTTATAACTTAAGCCGGGCGGTGGTGGCGCACGCCTTTAATCCCAGCACTTGGGAGGCAGAGGCAGGCGGATCTCTGTGAGTTCGAGACCAGCCTGGTCTACAAGAGCTAGTTCCAGGACAGGCTCCAAAACCACAGAGAAACCCTATCTCGAAAAACAACAACAACAAAAATTTATAACTTAATTAACCTGCTATATATATATAGCAGGTTAATTAAGTTATAAGAGTTAGTTGGGAAAAAACCTAAGCTAAAGGCCAAGCTTTCATAATTAATATTGAGTCTCTATGTCATTATTTGTGAGCTGGTAGCCCAAAGAATTCCTGTTTTGTGTTCATATGCTGTGTTTAAAGTCTCAAGTCAGAAGCACCTCCACATCTACTTAACTAGCCTCTTCCCTCAAGCTCACCCTTCATAGAAAACAAGACTGAGAAGGTAACAAAGTTACCACTGTACTTGACAGGCCACGCTGACCTTCCATAGCCAAGAGAAGAAGGCAAATACAAGCAAGCACAGGAAAGGGTCTGTCATATGTCAAGTAGAAAAAAGGTATTTTTTCCTCCCAGCACTGAGAACAAAAGCCAGGCTTTATACTTATTAAGAATTTGCTCGGGGCTGGAGAGATGGCTCAGAGGTTAAGAGCATTGCCTATTCTTCCAAAGGTCCTGAGTTCAATTCCCGGCAACCACATGGTGGCTCACAACCATCTGTAAAGAGGTCTGGCGCCCTCTTCTGGCCTGCAGGCCTACATGCAGACAGAATATTGTATACATTATAAATAAATAAATAAGAATTTGCTCTACTACTTAAAGCCCCAGAGAGTTTAAGTCAGTTCTCAGATCACATGTAGAAGACAGCTAGGGCTGGGACATGGTGGCACACACCTTTAATCCCAGCACATGGGAGGCAGAAGCAGGCTGGTTAGCCTGGTCTACAAAGTGAGTTCCAGGACAGTTAGGACTGTTACACAGAGAAATCCTGTCTCAGTGGGGGAAAAAATAAAAATAAATAAAAGAAGACAGCAGGCAAAAGCTGGGACTCCCAGGGTCAAAGATACCCTACTACTTCCTAGCTCTAGCTGGAATTCTTAGTAGGTCAGGGCAAAAAGCAGCCATCTGTCCAATCAGTGGTTGGTCTAGGAACAGATTTCAGGTATCCTCACTCATTTTTTCTTTTTTTTTAAAACACAGATCGGTAGCTTCTTTATCAAAACAAATTCTAAATGCCATTAAAGAAACAATCAAACCAACAAAAAAACCTAGCGTCCTGTCCTGTAGCTCAGGCTGGCCTTGAACTTGCAATGCTCATGGCTTAGTTTTCCAAGCACTGAAGTAACAGGCATGTGTCACTGTATATAGCCATTAATTTTATTTTATTTTTTTTAAATATTTATTTATTATGTATACAATATTCTGTCTGTAGGCCAGAAGAGGGCACCAGACCTCATTCCAGATGGTTGTGAGCCACCATGTGGTTGCCGGGAATTGAACTCAGGACCTTTGGAAGAGCAGGCAATGCTCTTAACCACTGAGCCATCTCTCTAGCCCCATTAATTTTATTTTTTAATCAGTATTGTCTCATTGCCTGGACTCTGCTTACAGCATGTTTTCCATTTCTAAAGAGATAAAAGTCTCAATTAATGTCAAAAATTTAAAAGGTGCCATACCCCACCTTTAAAAAAAAACTACCTTAATGGGGGCTGGAGAGATGATGGCTCAGTGGTTAAGAGCACTGACTGCTCTTCCAGAAGTCCTGAGTTCAATTCCCAGAAGTCACACAGTGGCTTACAACTCTAGTCTGACACCTTTACACAGACATACATGCAGGCAAAACACCATGCACATAAATCTTAGTTTACAATTTGAGAAGGTAGCCTTATCAGTGAAGTGAAACAATTAAACTTACACATGCTTTCACAGATACAACTTCAGTCACGTGCAGCATTCAATTCGAAGGATATATAAATACTTAATTGGCTTATATGTGTACACATCTGCAGGAATATATAGATGTTGATGTCTGGGGGGCAGGGGTCAACCTCTGGTATGTTCCTCCAGACATACTCATGTTTTTTTTGTTTGTTTTTTTGAGACAGGGTTTCTATTTGCAGCCCTGGCTGTCCTGGAACTTGCTCTGTAGACCAGACTGGTCTTGAACTCACAAAGATCTGCCTGCCTCTGTTCCCTGAGTGCTGGGATTAAAGGTTTGCACTGCTGCTACCAACTATCTTCAAAATAAATTTTTTTTTAAAAAAATAAATAACATTAAAAGAAAAAAAGCAAAGGAGGGTAATGCAAAGCTAGCCCTTACTACAGGATGGGACTAGCAGATTTTATATTAAGTACTTTCCACAACACAGAACATACCAGAACCATATCCAGGGATTGGCCCTTTGGTCTGAAGGTCTGGGAGCCCCACATTCAGCGCGTTGGGTACCATGTTGTCCAAATGTGGCTTAGGCCCAACGGGATGAGATGGCGAATGCTTCATGCTAGGCTGCCGCTGCTGCTGCTGTTGCTGCTGCTGCTGCTGCTGGAGAGCACTCACCATTCTTGCCAGCTGCAGGTCAGCATCCATTAAGGAAGGACCCAAGAGAAATGGACAGATGATAAGCCAGTATCCCAAATCAGCTGTTAAGTCAAAGGTGTTCCTTGCCCAGAACACTAGAGGACCTCTCCACCCACACACCTGTTGTTCTTGCTGCTGGCGCACTGCTTGAGAAATCTTTCTCTGGTTCTGTAGCAACTGCTGCTGTTGCTGCTGTTGCTGCAGGAGAAGCTGACATGCCTACAAAACAATGAGGAGGGAACCAGAGCTTCCTGAGATTGACATGGAGTGTCTGCATACAAAGCACCCATAACTAAATTCCTAGTCTATAGTTAAGGTCACCTTCATGCAAGCTGATATATCAATTTTAATTGTAATCATCCGTATAAAAGTTTGAGCACAAAGTGACAAAGAGAAGAAAGTTAATGCAAAAGAAGTAAGAAAAGCAAATAACCTTTTTAGCAACAGGAGCAAAACATGCCACTTACCAACTGAAACTGGGGAATCTGTGGAAGCTGGCTCAGCATGGCAATTTGTTGAGGAGATAACTGGGGCCCCACATTAAAGAGACCTGGATTCAGGCCACTGTTGGGGAACTGCTTGAGCATTGAGGCAGAAACCTAACCAGAAGACAGAGAGAAAATCCTTAGAATTTGTCAAAATAAAAACTTTTCTTTTTTGGATTAAAACCAAAAAAAGACCTGATATCTCTAAAGCAAGCATTGTCAGCTTCTTAAAAACTATCTGCAGGATACTCCACAGTGCTAACAATTGTTTTCTATCACTGGACTGCGAGGCTGTTAGCTTTTTAGTTCTCCTAAGACTTTCTAACTTCCTGAAGTAAAAATGATGAAATTTTAAGTCAGAAAAAAAGATCTTTAGAGAAAAAAATGATGACAATATGGCTTTTCTCTAACTGAGAAATTAGTATTGGAAACATGCCATTTAGCCAAACATGATAAACTGCTTAGAGCTAATAAATGTTTACCAGAAGCCAGAAGCGGTGGCACACGCCTTCAATCCCAGCACTTGGGAGACAGAGGAAGGAGGATCTCTCTGAGTTCAAGACCAGCCTGGTAGAGTGCCAGAAGAGCCGAGGCTGCACAGAGAAATCCTATCTCAATACCTCCCCCCACGAAAACCAAACCAAATCAAACAAAATATAATACTTATCGGAAAGCACTTAATTATACAAATAAGAATATCTGTATTTTTTCGCCAGGGCTACACAGAAAAATCCTGTCTTGAAAAACAAAAATAAATAAATAAAAAAGAAAAAATAAATAAATAAAAAATAAAACTGATTTTAGGGTTTAAGACAGTCTACCTTGGCATGTATTCCAGTCTCTATCATTTCTACGCAAGTGACTCAGAACAAGTACCTTTTTTAACCTTTTTGAATTTTGTTTGCCTATCCCCAAAACAGGACTAGAAAGTAATTAACCAACTAAACCAGCCAATAAAAACCTCCATGTGTTGTTCAAGACATTTGAGTTAACCTATGCCAAAGACTTAGAAATGAGCTTCGTAGCGTCCATTCTTACATCACAGGATGGTTCTTCAGGAAACAAGACCAGAATTCCCTAGTTCCTTGCCTTCAAGCTAACACTCCTGCTTCTTTCACCTCTACCTGTTTCTCAAAGCAGAACCAAGAACAGAAAGTCATGTTGTAGGTACAGTCTAACACCAGTGGATGTGGCCACCCCTAAGCACTCTGCTCCAAGTCATGCTTTCTTTAACAAAGCCTCGGGTCTCCAATGCTCACATCCCAACTCTCTATCTAACCGTCAGCTCAGTATCAATTATAACCAACAGTATTTTAAGTGTTTTGCTTCCCTGAGTTCTCTTTACCTTTGCAGTGATGAGGAACAAACCCAAAGCCTGAATCAGTGACAGGCAAGCAAGCACTCTATCAGAGTCACAATCCTAGCTCCACCCACAATACTGAACCCATGTGAATGGGTCTCTAATTTTTAGTATGCAGATACTCTATAAATGCTTATTAAACTAACACACTGTCATTATTATTCTAACTTAAGAGTCATTTACCAAGTTATTTTCAAATAATTTTTGTCTACTTATTGCTGCTCTGCTGCCCTATGGGACTATGGATGAAAATCAGAACTAGCTAGGTAGAGCTGAGAATCCAGGAGGATGCAACTAAAACCTCTGCCCAGCCTGAAGCTGATCAGCCTGAGAAGAGCCCCTTAATTACTAAGCTAAACAAATGTCTTAGCATTTAACTTTCTTTTTATAAATTCATTCTCTGCTGCAAGATTTGTTAAAGCTCCCAGTTGTTAGCTGTCCTCCCATCCCACCTCAGTGCTAAGGATGAAACACTATCACTGAACTACATCTCTCACTCCTTCTTCTTTTTTTTAAAACAGGGACTCACTTTATTGACTTGGCTGTCCTTGAATGTTATGTAGACCAGAATGGCCCTTTTTATGTTTTTTTTTTAAAAAAATAAATAAATAAAAGAAGGCTCTTTGGGTTGGTCCTGGTAGTGCATACCTTTAATTCAAACACACAGGAGGCTATTTTATTTGTATGTGTGTGTACCTGTGTGTGTATGTATGTGCACTATGAGCATGCAGGAGCTCAAGGAGGTTTGAAGGAGGCAGAATCCATGGAAGCCGAGTACAGGCACCTGTGAACCACCGTTTGAGTGCAGTGCTGCAGAGCCATCTTTCCAGGCCCACCTCTACATCTTACTTAAGACAAAAGAATAGAAGAAGCACTACTTAGTCACCAGTGGGTGCTACACACTAGTTTAAGAACTAAGTCATGGCTGAGTGGTGGTGGCGCACACCTTTAATCTCAGCACTTGGGAGGCAGAGGCAGGCGGATCTCTGTGAGTTTGAGATCAACCTGGTCTCAAAGGATTTCTAGGATGGTCAGAGTTACGCAGAGAAACCCAGTCTCAAAAAACCAAAAAGGACAAAAAACAACAAAACATACAAACAAACAAAAAAAGTCACAAACAAAAATGAAAAAAAAAGGAAGGAAAAAAGGCCTTTTTAGTATATCCTTACTTTCCCCCTCAAACCTCAGCCTGTGTTCTAATCTTAGTGTCTCTGACTTTCTTCACTACATCTCCTGTTCTATTCCCCATCCACTGCTTTTCTATTAAGTGTTCTGATCTTACCTTTCCTCAGCACCTTGATCAAAGTCAAATTGCTCAGTTCCCTATTATTTTTTGTTTTGAGTTGAGACCGGGTTTTTCCTCACAGTCCTGGCTGTATTGGAACTCACTATGTAGACCAGGCCTGTAGACCACTATGTAGATCTACCTGTCTCTGCCTCCCAAGTGCTAGGATTAAAAGCACTTATTACCACGCCTGGCAGTCCCCTATTAATTTCAAGTCACCACCTCTGAACATTCTCAAGAATGAATTTTTTTCTATTTTTTTAATGCTCTCTAGTCTAGAAATACCTGATCAAGTTCAGACTTGCTATATATATGGCCCTTCAACTCATTTTTTTCACTATCTCAATCATATCCGGTTACCCAACCAATTCTGCTGTGAGGTTGGTTGCTTCCTCTCCATCCTCTAAGAGACACTGGTGATGTTGAGTATTACGAACCAACTTAAAACAATTATTTGACCTCTCTTTGAAATGTTGAATTCACAGCACAGCATGAACATGCCTGTGGGATTTGACTCCCACCCCAGTCTTATAATAAGTATGTGGAACACACTTTCTAAAATTTCCCAATATACTTCATATATACTACATATATACAGGATTTGTGTAGTCCTGGCTATCCTGGAACTCAATCTGTAGACCAGGCTGGCCTCAGTGCTGCGATTAAAGGCATGTGCCACCACTACCTGGTTTTGTATATTCTTTTTTTCTTTTTTAATATTTATTTATTATGTATAAAATATTCTGTGTGTATGCCCGAAGGCCAGAAGAGGGCACCAGACCCCATTACAGATGGTTGTGAGCCACCATGTAGTTGCTGGGAATTGAACTCAGGACCTTTGGAAGAGCAGGCAATGCTCTTAACCTCTGAGCCATCTCTCCAGCCCCTGGTTTTGTATATTCTTTCATATATACCATATGGTTTCACTGCCCAAAATAAAAAGAAGGCAAATTAATAGAACACTATTTAAAGATGTAGAAAAGCACATCAATATAAGGCATTCCTTTTATTAAAAAAATGTTAGTTAATTCATTTATTTTTTGGTTTTTTGAGGCAGGGTTTCTCTGTAGCTTTGGAGTCTGTCATGGAACTCACTCTGTAGATCAAGATGGCTTTGAACTCATAGAGATCCGCCTACCTCTGCCCCCCAAGAGCTGGGATAAAAGGTGTGCGCCACCACCCAGTCATAAGGCATTCTTATATTTACATTGCACCACCACACATGCTCCTTAAATTGAAAGTCTTAGACTTCAAGAGTTATACTCAGGCTGGGTGGTGTGGCACATGCTTTAATCCCAGTACTTGGAAGGCAGAGACAGGTGGATCTCTGTGAGTTGGAGGTCAGCTTGGTCTACAGAGTGAGTTCCAGGACAGCCAAGGCTACACTGAGAAACTCTGCCTCGAAAATTTGCAAAAAAAAAAAAAAAAAAAAAAAAAAAGTTATACTCAGGAGGAGAAGGTTGTTCTATTTACCCTCGCCTCTGCAGGTTCCAAGAATTACAAAGGGACCTGAAAGCATCACTACTATGCTCTTGGCAAATGGCTGTTCAAACCTAGGATGCAAAGTAATTAAAGTGCAGGTTTGCATATTCCCATTGTGGGGAGTTAATTATGCTGGCTTAAAAGCCCTCGGTCTCCTGCTGGGCTGCGAAAGTGAAAATCTTGCTGCAATCAATATGGCTTTTAACAAAGCATTGCAGGTGCAAAATGGCAGAAATGTAAAGGCACATAAAAGCCACCAGAATGTTACTTTCTGAATAGCCCAGTGAGGAGGGAAAGGCAACTGCAGTAACAAAGGCTGTAACAATTCTTTCTTTTTTTTCCTGGCTGTGCTGGGAAGAGAATGTAGGGCCTCATGCATGCCACATGAACTTTCTACCAGTGAATGACATTTGTAGCCTTACTAAAAGATAAACAAAACAAACAAACAAAAAAACTACCTAGGGTTGAGCAGGCCCCAAATCCCAAGAATTCTGTCTTAATAGAGTGAGTGAGGGAGACCTTTAGTAGTAGCCCAGATCCTGGTTATGAACAAGCTGACAAAGACTGGTCTACAGAACAAGATCCAAACTCCTGAGTAGTGCAAACATAGCTTTGCCACATTCTGCCCTCAGTTCCTCGTCTAGCTTCTCCCCATCCCACTGAGGAAGGCAAGCATCTCTATTAACTGTTCACATCAACCCATTCAAATCAACTCCTTTCCTTAACACACCAACTGCCAGCTACTACTGCACCGCCACGAGGCTTCTGTGGCTTGGAAAATCTTTTTTTGTGGCTAAATCTAGAATTTTGAACTTCTACTTCAAGCTTCAGTTTAAATTTCACTGCCAGTGATGCTAGTAACATTTAATCAAGTGAAGCATTACCCTCGTCCCCAAACTTTGCTGACCATCTATGACAAGTTAGCAGTTGCAAAGTGTCTACTTTGTATGTGTGATGTAACTTATAAAGGGGGGCTGATACTATGTTCTAACAACCTTGCACTCGGCATCTGGATTTGCCAAATGGCCAACTGTAACCGCTCCTCCTTTTGTGTGCACCAACCAGGAAGTAACAATGGGTCACCACCTGAATGCTCTCTAACTCCAAAAGGGGAGAACACAAAACTTACCTGGGGGGAGATAAACTGGGGAGGCACTTGCGCCCGGAGACCAGGAGAAGAACTCAGTGGCTGCACTGGAGTGTGCAGGCCTCTCGATTGTGCTGTGCTGTTTCCAAACAAACCGTGACTGCCGCCCTGCAGAGAGAACGGTACCAGTCAGGATGTTTCTATCGATTCAAGAAAACAGTCAAAGAGCAGTTCTAGTTCTAGTTTCTATTGATAAGAAGAAACAAGATCTCTAGTCCATGGAATGATAGCATTCGCTTTAGAACTGAGGGGCTCTTCACGTTAGGATGTTGGGGGAAAGTTACTCAAACTGAGTCACGGGCACATCATTCACCACAGGTGGTCAGATAAGTTCTATAAACTGAAAAGGTTAAATTTAGTAACATTTAAAAGTAGTGCTACATTTTTTGTGGCTAAAAGGAACACGCTGTGTAAAACTTTAAGACTACTTTTTTGAGACAGGGTCTCATTCTGTAGTCAGCCTGGGCTCAAAGTCAAGGTGAGTCTCCTAAGTGTTGGGATTACAGGTGTGTGCCATCACAAAAATCTGGGTTTATCAAATATAATTCTCAAACTCCATAATCTGAGATCTATCTTAAAAGGCATCTGGGTAAAAATATTCACTATAAACAAACTATCAGTTGTAAAATAACACTCTGGTATCACTTCCCTCAATCATTTGGCGTAAGTAATCATAGCCATCCACAGGGACCCTGCTCTAGCTCTGAGCACATGTTCCTGTCCTGAATCTGTTGGCTTTCTTTGCTACATGCTAAACGCTCATCAATCTTACATCGACATATGAAATATCATTTTAGGTCATGGGAATAAACATTACTCACTTGTAACTTATTAAAAAACATAAATATCGCCTAGTCTAAAGGAAAAAAAAAGCTCAATTCCATGATTCCCAATGAAACACTTCACTGAGCTCATCTCTAATCTCCCAAGAGCAAGAGGAAGTTGGGCTCCCAGGGCCCTGCCTTTCTTATTTGTTTTTAGCTAAGGAAAATTTTTCAGGAAAGGAACTGCATTTGATGACTTTCCGCTGTTTTCGCTGCCTAAGGACTACTCTCGCATCCCAACAGTGTTTCACTAAGCAGTTCAGGCTGATCTTGAACTGTTTTTGTCTCCATAGTACTGGGATCGAGGAAGGTACCATCCATCACATCTGGCCTCCTGAGAGTCTCTACGTTATGTATTCTTAGCCTGTTTAAGGCCCGAGTTAAAGGGCCCATTAAGGGTATTGTCTGCAAAGCCTCCTTCCTCGTTCCATGAACAAACTAACTGAATTTCCCTCCACGCTAACAAAACACTAAAACCCTAATGATGTTCACTGAAACCATGATAAAGTGACTATGTTTTCTGTTTTGTTCTGTTTTTTTTTCTGTACCAGTTTAAGCCTTCCTTTTGGCATTCTCAGAATTTCATAAAGCCTTAGTCTATAGGATGCACATATCATTTGCAAATATCCATGGCCCACTAATCATTCACTTGAGAACACCCCACTGAGCATCTTCAGAAAAGACAGCTAATAATGCATTTGTAAACTGAGGTTGCTACTTTCAGTCTAACATAGGGATAAGATAATCTTAAAGAATTTAAATAGCATCATTAAGTTTCAGGAACACTAAAGAGATCATGATGGCTTTAATGATACAAAATTAGATTAACAGACTGCTACAGGCAAATAAATGAACTTAAAAAGCACTAAAACAAAAAATGATTACAAACATAAAGTAGAAATGGCATTTAAGATCTGTATATATCATAAAAAGATCAAAGATCTACCACAAATTTTATTTTCCCAAGGGTGTTTAATTCACATCACTGCACCTAGTTCAGAGTCATTTAGTTTTAGTTTTGTTTTGGCTTTTTAAGACAGGGTTTCTCGGTGTTGCCCTGGCTGTCCTGGAACTCACTCAGTAGACCAGGCTGATCTGGAACTCAGAAATCCACCTGCCTCTGTCTCCTCAGTGCTGGGATTAAAGATGAGAGGCATCGTGCCCAGCTAGAGTCATTTTAAATTTCAGTCTTTCCTTTTATAAGAAGATTCTCAGCTTCCTGAGAAGCTTCAATAATGAAAGGTATCTGAAGCTGCACACAACATTCTAATGTTTTTAAAGTGGGTACAAGCAAGCCAATAGCAGTCTATGAAAATTCTGCTATCTTACTATGGCACTTAAACTCATTTTCTTGGTTCACTTTTGCTGATTTTCATGGATGTGTTGAAGACAAACAAATATACGTGGCCTTCAAAAACATTAAATCTAGGAATGAAGAAGACAGTAATTCAAAGGCTGTATACATGCAATGATGGTTTCCCTGACCATTGTCCAAGCTTTTCAGGTATATGGGGAAGCTCTAAGATGACCTATTTCTATGTCTCCTTAATTGGAGTTATTTACCTCAACCCAAGGCTTATTTCAGAAAGGTATATAAATTAAAAATAAAACCAGCAAACTGAGTCAAATGTTCTGTGATTCAGGAAAATATTACTATTTATTATTATTAGAGACAGAATCTTACACTGTAGCCCAAGCTGGCTTCAAACTCCTGTCTACTGATCCTTCCACCTTGGCCTCCCAAGTACTGGGATTAAAAGTGTGTTACCATGACTGGCTTAAGTTTTATCTTTTAATTATAACTTTGATTTTTTTTAATTTATTTATTATGTATACAATATTCTGTCTGTGTGTATGCCTGAAGGCCAGAAGAGGGCGCCAGACCTCTTTACAGATGGTTGTGAGCCACCATGTGGTTGCTGGGAATTGAACTCAGGACCTTTGGAAGAGCAGGCAATGCTCTTAACCACTGAGCCATCTCTCCAGCCCTATCTTTTAATTATAAAGTAAATGTGACAAACTCCGCATGACGCAGTTTGAAGTAGAACTGTATTTGGGTAGGACATATGCACCAACCCAATACTGGTAGACTTTGCAGTAATCCACCCAAGACAAGGAATTCCCTTTTTTAAAAGTCCAATGCCAGGCTTGTGGCTGGTCTATTAAACTTGAGTTTACTTTCCAGTAGCATTAGGTATTTATGTGAGCCTGAAACCACATTTTATATTTTCTATATCTCAATATAAAACAAAAATTCTCAAAACATTGTTTTTCTTTGTTCATGTAAGCAATATACAACATTCCCCTTTAGGAAACTATAAAACAAACAAACAGGTAAAACACTGAAATTAAAGGAAGAAAACAGAAAAACAGTCTGAGTCCCCCAATCCAGAAATAACGAATCTGAATACATGGGCACAGTATAATCTCCGTCAAGTCTGCATGACAGGCTGCGCACAACTTGACTATGGTGAGTGATCCTGCTTTAATGCCCATGTAAAAGTCATCACATGGAACAGAATGGACTGAACCACACATTGTATAATTCATGTTCCTGGGCTCATCCTGCCGTGAAAGGCAGAGAAACAAGTGTGGCGGCACAGAACTATGGCTGGGGAAACACTACTGTTGGGAGTTGTTGCTGTAATAGCATTGGTAGCCCCAGATTCCTGTTTTTTTTCCTTAAAACTACGAGAGCCCCTGGCAGCTTTGCTGTGTGCCCTGCAGGCCTCTGAGTGAGTACGCGTCATCTCAGATGGCCCTGCTAGCTCAGAAGCTTATGCGCGGCCCTTGCTAGGAGGACTAGTTTTGGTGACTGCCAATGCTTGAGCAGAGCCACTCTTCAAAGTTTCACTCCTAAGGCTCTCCTTCTCTCTGTGAGTACTGTGGTTTAAATCCTAAAGACAACAGATGGCCAAATTCCCAGTCACAAGAACCTAGATTTTCTTAAGATACCGTAATACTCAAATGTTTACTCTTAATCTTAGTAATTTTGCTACTAATTTTTGGTTAATAGATATACTAAATTAGAGACCCTAGGAATACTACTTATATATTCTAATGGCTTTTAAAACATTTATTTTTATTTTATGTGTGAGTATTCTGCCTGCATGAATCTCTGTGCACCATGTGCATGCCTGGTGACTGCAGAAGCTAGAAGAGGGTATCTGATCCCCTGAACAGAAATTATAGGAGGCTGGGAGCTGCCATACGGGTGCTGGGAACAAAACCCAGATCCTCTACAAGAACAGCAAGTGCTCTTAACTGCTGTGCCACCTCTGTGGTCAAATATATAACCTAATATTAAAAAGTGGTAAATGTGTCACTAGATTATATAAGGTCCCTATAGAATCGCATTCATATATTCCTAAATCAGTTATAACCAAAAATAAAAAGATAAAAGAAACAGATTTAAAGTAAAATCCATGTTGAGAAACATGAAGAGAGATGGTTTCTATGGGCTAGAAGATGTAAAACCTATACTCAGTATCATTCTGTGCATTCAGTAATCAACAAGTTTCCCAAGACAGACAAATGATGAAATAAACTGAAGACCAGGGCCAAGGTGAGGCCACAGCCAAGCAATTACAAATCTGAGAGGCCTCCTTACTTGTCTAGCAGCGAAGTTTTGGGGGTTGAGCCCTGTGCCGATTGCTCCAAGGCTGACGTTGGGTAGTGTGGAACCAGAGGGAGACAGCTTGTAGCTGGGAGAAGGGGAGAAGGGAGAGCAGGGAGCCTCATCCCCAAGGCACCCATCTTGATTGGAGAAAGGCAAAGTCAGCTGAAAGGTAGTAGGAGTTAGCCAATCACAATGAGTGTTGGTTAGTGAAGCAACAGAATGCAAGAAGGGAAAGAGAGACACACTAGGAATAAACAAAGTAGAGTGCATTAGCAATAGTTCAGGATGAAATTTGGATCTGATAATAACCATCGCACTTTTGCCCAGCAGACATCACCTGTCATCCTCTTCCTAAGTTAGTAACCCAGTCGGCCCACTGCACCAGGACAAGGGCTGCCACTTTGTTTTTAGGAGTCTAATGCTGACTACTCTGGTGGTAGGGCTCCTGAAGCAGAAGTCAGGCAATCGTCCTGTGAATATGATGCCGCCTAGACCAGCAACAATATGGGCCTAGATCTCCATGTTTTGGTTTTAAATGTCTTAAGAGGTCCAGGAACACTATAAAACATATTCTGAATCAAGAAATAATTTCATTTGAAATATTAAAAATCAGAACAAGTGAGTAAAACTTACTTGTTTCAATCAGGAGTGAGAATTTGAAGAATATACCATTTACCTAAAAACAAGCCACTAGGGAAGTAGGAAAGATGGAGAGCTTTTCCAGACCCGACTCCAAGCTTGTAGGAGATACATGTGTTTGTACAAAGCCCAGATTTCATCGGTCGCTGGCACAGCAGCAGGAACAAAAGTGCACAGTAGCTTATCTCTAAGTGCCTATAACCTCCCTCGGAACTCCATGAATATCTCAAAACTTAGAGCTTCGTCACAACAACAGTACGGACAGATGGCTCTCGTTCCTGCCCAATCACCTGTTATTTTCATGTCACCACATTAATGCAGGTGATATTCATTTGTCTAGAATTTGCTATCAGAAGACAGTAAGAACATAGCAATTCTCATAAACTTAAACAAAGCACGCAGCTCACCTTCTCAAAGTAAGGCCCACTGTCTGCAGTTCCCAAGTCTTTGGAATTAGGTGGACGGAAGCCAGGTCGATCTTTCCTCATGATATCATTGAAATCCCCGAGATTCATTGTTCGTTTATCCACATCAAATTTCTTATCTGAAAGGACATAAACAATAACTTAAATAAAAAGAATCAATGTCTCCCACGAGAACCACATGTGATCTGACCACTTACTCTCTGGGGTCCTGGGGACAAATCCTCTCTATTCTTTGGAATGAGACCAGAATTCTCACTAGTTCAAGGCTTATTCTGCCCCTGGAGCACATAAGGGCCCACTTTTAGAAATTAAATATAAACCTGCTACACTTGTCTGTCATGGAAGACCCGAGAAGAGCCTTGAGGCAAAACTGACTAAACAATATTCAGATCACGACTGATGTGTTGGATGAATACATCTTAATCATGAAGTCAGGTGTTCTCAGTAAGAGAAGCGGCCTGTTTGGCTTGCTAGCACCTGCTAGATACACGGCTGGAGTTTTAAAGTAGTTATAGGAAATAGAAAGATCATAGAGGCACACCTATTCCCCCAAAATTCAAAGTTTAAGAATTTAACACAGTCGATCATGTTAACAATGTCTGCTCAGCCAGGTCTGCATGTGCAATGACTGTTTCCTTCTCTCTTTCACAGATCTAGAAATCTGTTCTACGACAACATCATCAGGTCACAGCTCAAACACTATTTATCACTGCTATCCATGATTATTTTCTTACTCTTAGTTTAACTCTTTTATGTTCTCGGGGGTGAACAAAAGCATTACTGAGAAAATTTTCACAGATGAAGGGCTGTCCCTCCATTTGCTCCAGCCACAATGGAGAAGTATGTCAATGATGAAATCCTGGGGTACAGAGAGTCATCTTAAGGGTCTGGACTAGCAGTACCACAGACATATTAAAATAATCTGAATTTAGTTTTCAGTACTTAAAAAAGAATCTGAGCCACGTGGTGATAGCGCACACCTTTAATCCCAGCACTCAGGAGGCAGAGGCGGGCAGATTTCTGGAGTTCAAGGTCAGCCTGGTCTACAGAGGGAGTTCCAGGACAGTCAAAGCTACACAGAAAAACCCTGTCTCAGAAAAAGAACAAAACAAACAAACAAAACCAAAAGCAGTGAAAAACTATCTGGATGCTAGTAAGGTACAGTCCAGTCAAGCTTCTATTTTTCATGCAACAATTGCTTCAAGTAGAGCAAGGTTGGCTTTTAAGGCATACAGGCCTTCTTCACAGTTAACCAGTTCACCTAGAACACAACATATTTCCCTGGCTGTCCAGTTATCTGAATTTTCAACCTTCATATTGTGTCTGGCATGAAATCTTATACAGAGTTAAGCGTTTAGTAAATATCTATCCATCTGGTTGCCTCAACTCAAGCAGGGCAGGAGAGCCTAAGGGCCTATCATAGCCATGAGTACAAACCGAATCTTATTTGTGGTCTGATACACACCTACAGACAAATCCATTTTGCTGCTTGGGTTATCTTCTGTTTGACTCTGAATAAAACAAAGCACACAAAGTGAGAAACAATTATCAATCAGAGAAGAGGAGCCATTTTTCATGTGAAAGCCACATTAACCACAAGCACCTGACAAGACTTTCTGCAGTAAACATTAAAACTGGAGCCAAAGATGGTAACATTTCTATCACAATTTGATGGCCATCCATGCTTAATTAAATGTCTAGCATTTAATTCCACATGCAATCAGTCTCAGTACAACTATGGACAAAGGACTAGTTCACCAACTGCCTGGAGAAATAAACTCATTCTTAAGTACACAGGACCAGATTCCACAAGTGCTAGCCAAATGACGACAGCTTCTTCTTGTGACTTGTCAAGTCATCAATGAACTGTGTAGCCATGCTAAATCATTTGTCCCCACAGTTTTCCCGAGACAAGAAAATTAGAGATTCTACAAGAATTATTCTTTAAAGAGAGACCCCTAGCAGAATTTCTCTGGTTGTTTTCTTTTTGAAAATAATGACGCAAAGACTGATACAAATATCATTTAAGTATCTCCTTTGTCCCCACCTTTCCAAGGAAGAGGATACAAAGACAATTCACTTTTAATGTTGTCATATATCACTTAATAAAATAGAAAATAATAATAAATTGCTTACCCCATATTTAAATCTGTAGTTTTGTAGTGGTCCTTAAATTTATACTAAGCCTGAAATTTGGGATATGTTTACACATGAGAAAAATGAAACTTACCAGCAATCCCATATTTGAAAACTGTTTGGCAAGAGGATTCATCCAGGAATCATTGTTTCCTCCTTTTAGCGAGCACTACAGGAATGAAACGTAATCTCAGTCACAGAGCTTATCACAGCCTCCCAAGATACACCTACACTAAAAATGCAGAGCCAAGAGTCAACCTTTCTGAACCTAATGCTTGCCATTTTGGTATCTTACCTCTTACTCTAGGTTCAGCCATTTTACTTTTCAGTTCAGCTTGTACTCCTACTCATCAGTGAACTGGAAAACGAAGTTTATTCTTAACATGGAAAGAGTCAGTATCAAAGTGTGTACAATGTTAACCTCTGCGTGCCACCACGGCCACTTCCAGGAAGATGCTGTCTTGTAACCCCAGCAGGACTCTATTGGGGAAAAACTGCTACTGGTGAATGCTGTTTGGAAAGTCTGTTTCAGCTGGACATCACTCTCCGTGTGGAAGTTCTAGGGAGTTCTTTATCTGGTTCACAGCATAAGAGTCACAGGTTCTCAGTGGGAAAGAAGCCTGGACAAAGACACTATTCTTGAGCTCCAGGCACAATGGAAGGCATGGTAAGCCTGTATGACTCTTAGGATGCTCTGGTTTCTCCATCTGCTCCATTCCCACATGAGTGGGAATGGAGACAGGCATTTGTGGGATGAGGTTGGTGGGATGGGGTTTGGGCTTTGTGTAGCTGTGCATTCTACAGGTAAAACATGTGCTATTTATATTATAATTTGTATTATTGTTGCTGTTATTTGAAACAGGATTCCTTAATCTTACTATGTAACCTAGGATAACCTTGAACTACATCCTCTGTCTTCAGTGGCTCTGACTGCAGATATGTGCCACCATATTGGGTTCAAGCTATATATATATTTTTAAAGTAATGAGATACTTATATTTAGCCAAGATATTTTTCTTTAAAAAAAAAAAGTCCCTCTGAAGGAAGGAGACAGTGAATTTACTAGTACAGAGATTTCAGCTTTAAGAAGGAAATAATTCTGTGAGAATAGACTTAATGTCACCGAACTGCATACTTAAAAATGGTTAAGATGACAATTTTATATTGTTTATTTTATTACACTTAAAAACTATCCTTCATGATGGAGGAAGGTCATTGGTTAATTATAATAAAGAAACTGCTTGTACCTCATAGGTTAAAACATAGGTGGGAGGAGTAAACAGAACAGAACGCTGGGAGGAAGAGGAAGTGAGCTCAGAGGCCAGGCTCCCCTCTCCAGGGTAGACGTAATGAAGCGAGCTGCCAGGTCAGACATGCTGAATCTTTCCTGGTAAGACTGATGCTACACAGATTACTAAAAATGGGTTAGGCAAAATATGAGAATTAGCCCGTAAGAGGCTAGAGCTAGTGGGCCAAGCAGTGTTTAAATGAATACAGTTTGTATGTTGTTATTTCGGGTTTAAAGCTAGCCAGGCGACCAGGAGCTGGGGCAGCAGGAACACAGCCCGCAGCTCATACTACACCTTCGTAAGAATCACTGGCATCGGAGCGGAAACATTCAATTCCCAAGTAAATCTTGGTTGTGACCTGAGTGGGAGGATTTAATCAGAATCTTTCACTCAGTCTGGATCCATTGTTAATTTGTAAAAAGACTGACAAGGCAGACCAGACAACATGAGAGTACCAAGATGCTGAGCAGCATAGTGCAATTTCTTTAGTGACTAGAGTAAGGAAAGTCAAGTCCTCAGGGGAGACCCAGGAAGAACTGCTTCAACTAATGTCTCCAACAGAAACCAACTGTTCCATGCTACAGAAGAAAGTTAGGGTACTGAAATTCCCAGCTTCAGGCCAAGGGGTGAAGGCTACCTGAAGGACTCCTAAGGGAGTATGAGGATCTGAAGGACAAGAGGAAGCATAGTCACAGGGTAGCAGGGGGTTTCATGGGTGTGTATTCCTTATTTCTAGTGTGTGTGTGTGTGTGTGTGTGTGTGTGTGTGTGTGTGTGTGTGTGTAAAAGAGAAGGTTACAGTGAAAAGAGAGTGGTTTTCAGGTGCAGAGATCATGGCTGCAGATGCAATACCAGCGTCCTATACAAAAGCAACAGCAGAATGCTTGCCTAGCACTAGCAGGTCTCTGGGCTCCAGTCCCAGGACTGTAAGATAATAATAAAATCATGATAATATAAGAGGAAAACTGGTTGTTATATGGAAAGCGAGGTGTTTGGAAGGCACAGAATAGGAGGAAAGCATTTAGTTATGGCAGTGCTAAAAACTGGGCTGGCTTACATTTTACTGAAGGAAGGGCTCTGGGCCTTAGGATGAATCAGGTAAAATCAAGACCCACTGATCACCATGGGAAAGCCATTATTATATCTTCCTTTGGTGTCTTTTCTACATTTCCATGGAGATTTACCCATAGGACTTCCTTGTTGTTAATTGCAAAAGCACAAAGCATTTTTAAAGCAGGCCTCAGGAACTTAAAATAAATTATTATAACATGGAAACCAAAACTCAATTACCTCTACTTTACAAAGTTTATTTTACCCACAGTGCCAACTCTACAGTTCAAGATTTCAAGGCCATGGGATAGGAAGATACGGGATACCGGGGAAGTGGTTATTAATTTATAAAGAAATACTTTCCCCTTTATTTAGGATCTCAGTGGACTCCAACTGTCTCGTACCCTCCATCAACAATTCTAGAAATGAATAAGCAAGCTGAAGCATTTCTGAAGCACTACCTTCATTTGTTTCTTTCCTCCTTGTCCCCAGCTTGCTGAGTTGTGGGAGGAAGTGCTTCCCTGAGAGCCGGCGGTGTTCCAGACTCCTCCATCATCCTCCTCTTCCCAGCTAGGATGGCGAGTTCCTGTGACCGGACCATCACTCTCACCCCAGCCGTCTTGCATAGATTTGGAATCTTAAGGAAAGAGTGAGTCAATTTTTTGAAGTAAGTTCATGTGACAAAACTAGAGCCATTCCTAGCAACGCAGCAATTTAATATTCTCGCAGTTCTGTCTGCTCTATCTACATGGTAAGACAAATGCATTATACTTAAAGTAGACAACAAACCTTACAATCAAGATCTTTTGACTACTTCTATAGAAACTGTCTTCCTGAAACCAGGGAGACAGTAATTTCAAAACTAAAAAGAACTCATCACCATTATAAGAAATTACAGAACTGGGTGGTGGTGCATACTTGCAATCCCAGTTTGAGGCCAACATGAACTACTTCAGACACTATCCTAAACAAATCAGCAGAAGGTGTGTGTGTAGAGTGAACATGAACATGAATTTCATACCTCACTGAGAAGAAACTGGTCTCTCTGAATGAGCTGTGGAAGTCAAGTACTTCTTTGTTTACACTACCAAACATAGGCATTTCAAATAGGCATGCCAAATAAACAGTTGTCTACCTTATTTGGGATGAGGCCAAAATAAGAATGGGAATAAAAACACAAGGCCATGAAAACTTGAAGCTTATTAGGTCCACAACTGTAACTGAAATGCATTAGCTGAGGAGGATCCTAGATGTGGCTTCAGTAAGAAATGAGAGAATGTAGAAGACAGAATGGGAGAAGAAAAAAAAAAAAAGATGGGATAGCCAGAGAGGAGGGCACTGGACACCAGTCTCCAGTCTGTTCTACTACCATACCCTTTTTTGTTAATTGTTAATTAACCAAATATTGTTAATATGAAGCTTATAAGAAAACATTCATTTCCCTCCAAAACTACTGTATAGAACTGGATTTGCTTTCTTCAAGTGAAGTAGGGAGTTGGGAAATGGATCTTTTTTGTACTTTTTCCAGAGATAGCTGCTATCCTTGAGACCAGGCCTATGAGAGTCAAGTAAGTTCTGACTTTCAAAGCACATGGCACTGGCTCTTATAATTGTTGCATGCCATGCTATAGCAGGTCTAAGTGAATGCTATAACTCTCTCATGGAGTTCATCCTAGCCACACAAAGTGACCTTCTGGTGGAAGAGCAATTGGTAGGACTGTTACTCAAAGTATTGACAGTCAGATGGTATAAGGGGTTACAATTTTATATAACATATATATAATAAACTTAGGATTTATATCACCTACTGATAAGCAATAGGAATTTAAAACCAAATATATATATATAACATATTGATGATCTCTTTATAAAAATGGGTTGTGAGAGATGTCACTGACTGCTATTTTAGCAGACCCAGTTTCAGTTCCTAGTTCACAACTGTCTATAACTCCAGTTCCAGGGAATACAATGCCTCTGAGGGCACTGCATGCTGTGTAGCACATATATACATGTAGGCAAAACACTTATACACATAAAATAAATAAATAATAAACGTTAAGAAAATGGGAAGCCAAGTGATTGATTTTTTCAGAGAAGAGCTGAACATTTAACAAATGTTTTGCATAAAAAAAGGGACTGGGGCCAGGCAATGGTGGTGCAAGCCTTTAATCCCAGCACTGGGGAGGCAGAGGCAGGCGGATCTCTGTGAGTTCAAGGCCAACCCGGTCTACAAGAGCTAGGTCCAGGACTGGCTCCAAAGCAATACAAAGAAACCGTCTCAAAAAACCAAAAACGCAGGGTCAATGGTAAAGGTACTTGCCACCAAGCCTGACAATCTGATTTGTTCCCTGGAATCTTAATGATTTTTAATCATTTTTTTCTTCTTCAAAACAGGGTTTATCTGTGTAGCTTTGGAGCCTGTCCTGGCACTAGCTCTGCAGACCAGGCCTGCTTCTGCCTCCCGAGTGCTGCGATTAAATAAAGATATGAGTCATCACAGCCTGGCTCAATGTTTTTTAAAAGTAGAGAATCAACTCCACAAAACTATCTTCTGACCACACACACACACACACGCACGCACGCACGCACGCACGCACACACACACACTCTCTCAGGCTATAGCCAAGTGGTAGGGCACTTGCCTAGCTCAGGGTTTCTCTGTAGCCTTGGCTGTCCTGCAACTCTGTAGAGCAGTCTGGCCTCAGATTCTCAGACATCCACCTGCTTCTGCCTCCCGAGTGCTGGGATTAAAGGTGTGTGCCATCACCATCTGGCTAAGCATCTGATTCTTTTTTTTTTTAAATATTTACTTATTTATTATGTATACAATATTCTGTCTTGTGTGTATGGCTGAAGGCCAGAAGAGGGCACCAGACCCCATTACAGATGGTCGTGAGCCACCATGTGGTTGCTGGGAATTGAACTCAGGACCTTTGGAAGAGCAGGCAATGCTCTTAACCTCTGAGCCATCTCTCCAGCCCCTAAGCATCTGATTCTTAATTATGGGACTCAGTACCAAGTGTAAGGCATTTTTGACTGTGGAAGATCACACCTTGCCAGTGTCAGCTGAATGATTTACTCCTTCCTCTGAGCATTAGACATTTAAGTCATCCAGAGAAAGGACATAAGCTACAAATGATCCTGACCAACAGAACATATTACAGAACACAGAAGGGAAAACGACAGATTTGTGGTAGAGGATAGTGATTCTTAAACTGAGAAAGGCCCATAAAAATCCTTCATTCCTGCTAAACAATCTGTGTCAGGCCTGGTAAGCAATCTAGATCTATTTCAAGTTAACTAGATCCTATGTCCCATGATAACAAAACTGACTTCACAATGGAAATCTGAGAACAAGGTCTTCAGAAAACTCCAGAAGTCTATGAAGTGGAGTAGATCAAGACTTTTAAAATATAACAAAGTCCCATAGGCATGGTTGTGAATTCTAGATTAAATCTAATATATTCCTCACAGAGTCCTGGGTGTCATGGATATACTTATCCTTTTTCTTATCTTGAGCATTTCATAAAATTACAGTATTTAATCAAAAAACCTTAACCTTTAAGCCTGTTATACTATAGGAAAGAGATGTTGTTACATATTTATTTGATCAGAACTAATGCTGAACTTTTGTGTTTTGTTTTGTTTTTCGTTTGAGACAAGGTTTCTCTCTGTAGTCTGGCTGTCCTCGAACTCTTTGTAGACCAGGCTGGCCCAAAACTCACAGAGATCCTCCTTTCTCTGTCTCCTGAGGGCTATGATTAATGCATGTGCCACCACTGCCTGGCTGTAACATGTTTAAGAAAGTTGCAGTCGTGCACCTGATACTAGATTCTCAATTTAACCAAAGAACAGTATGCAGATTACAGTGACTACAAATTGCCACCTAAAATTCTCTTACGTAAGCAGATGACTGATAAATCATGTCTTAATTATATGGAAAAAAAAGGAGGAGAAACAAAGTAGTGAAAATGACCATATTTACATTTCTGGGTAAAAATAAACAATATTACAAATTATAGTTCTAGATACTAAATCTATTCTGTTTCTTTTTCCTTCCATTCACTTACTGTTTGTGGGTCACGTGCACATAGATGTTGTCAAAGGACAACTTGCTTAAGTTGGTCTCTTCTTCTACAATGTGGGTTTAGGGAACAAACCTAGTTACACATGAGGACAAGTACTTGAAGAGCCTGCATTTGTTTTTATTGTGTTGCATTTTATTTTTTGAGACAGGGTTTCACCATGAGCCCGGCTGTTCTGGGACTCACAATGTAGACCAGGCTGGGCTTGAACTCACTCACAGAAACCAACCTGCCTGCTTTTGCCTTCTGAGTGCTAGCATTAAAGGTGTGTACCACCATGCCTGGCCATTCATTTGCTTTTAAGTCAACCACATAAATGACTTTTAGCTCACTGTAAACATCTGAACACATGCCAGCAACGTTCACTATTTGCTGCTATTTAATATTACAGGTTATAAATTGCATCGACTCAGTACTTGAAATAAAACAGCCCTCACCAAAATGCTTTATTTCCTAATTAATAAGGAACTCCTCAAATACTTACTGGGTTTCATGGCACTGGGAGCGCTGGCAGGTGTGCTTCCCCAGCCTGTGGTCGATGCTCCTGCATCATCCATCTCTCCCCACCCAGGACTGCTTTCATTTGGCTCACCCCAGGCTGAAGTCCCGTTATCTGGAGCTGGTGGTGTGCTTTTGCTCCAGACTGAAAAAAAATAAAAATAAAAATGTGTATCTCTAAATATTCATTGAATACTTAACATCCAGTGGAGGTGAAGTGGGTAAGTCAGTTATATTATCTTGGCAGAGATAAATTCAAACTTCATGGAGGGCATCTGGCAAAGTCACTTTTTTCAAAGGTCTAATGTAGATGACTCCTGACCCAGTAACTCCACTGCCAGAAAAATCTGCCCTAGATATATGTACTAAAGTGATGAACTAACATGTGCAACAGTGCTCACCGCATTAACTCTAGAAAAAAAATGGAAGCAATTTAAGTATTAGAAGGAGATAGGTTATATCAAATGTGGGTAGTATGTAACTAAAATATCTACCAGAGGAAACAGGTTAGACAAATACTGGGCTCATAAAATGAGCACTACATATAAAGCAATTAAGAGAAAGAACTGTAGGGCTGGAGAGATGGCTCGGCCGTTAAAGGCTGGGCTCACAACCATAAATATAAATATAAAGAGAAAGAACTGTATTGCTATATATAGGACATAGCTACAGGAATATTGCCTGCCTACCCAGGATCCAATCTCAGGATTCCTGCCTCTTCCCCTCAAAAAGCCCACATCAAAAAAAAAAAAAAGGCAACATGAATACTACAGAAATGTAATTCATTCCCTGTTTAAAAAAAATTAAAGCTTAGGTATATTTGTAATAGTTAAGAGCAAGATTTATGAATGGAATAAATTCTAAGAGATTACAGTGAGAAACCCAAGAGACGAAGATTCTCTCATTTATGGTGTCTTTTGCTTTTCTGTACGCAAGTGTGATTGTAGAGAAGTTAAAGAGTAATCTTTTATTTCTGTCCTCATTTTATTTATTTATTTATTTATTTATTTATTTATTTATTTATTTATTTATTTATTATGTATGCAATGCTCTGTCTGTGTGAATTCCTGAAGGCCAGAAGAGGGCACCAGACCTCATTACAGATGGTTGTGAGCCACCATGTGGTTGCTGGGAATTGAACTCAGGACCTTTGGAAGAGCAGGCAATGAATGCTCTTAACCACTGAGCCATCTCTCCAGCCCCTTCTGTCCTCATTTTTAATTCTTAAAAAAAGAGCTAGTTAAAAGCAGTTACTCTGAATGATAATTAGTGTTACTAATGACATTTACTTAAAAAAAACTAGGTTTACTTTGAATACTGGGAAACTAAACATTATGGTTGATTTTAACTAAAAACAAAAACAAACAAGGTACATTTTCTAAATTGGTAAGTTTTTTAAAGGGACATTCAGGCCAAACTGAGAACAGAGTGAAGAGTTATTGGAACAGTTTAATATCTATCCTGAGATCATCTTTTAAGTATACCACAGCCAACCATTAAGTCACCTGAAAGGAAGTGAGAATTTCACTTAGGATAGAGTGCTTGCTTAGCATGCACAAATCTCAGGTTCTGAGCCCCAGCACTATAAAAAATTAATAAATTTGGAGACCCCAGCTGTCTAGATACCAGCTGTAATACAACACTGTGAAGGCTCCTGGGAGAACACCACAGAGTACTCTCCTTTGCTGGGGGAAAAGAAGCACACAGGGTGGGTTCAAGTAGAGTCAGGAAGGAAAGAAATAAGGTCACTTTCTTCATTAGTTCTTAAATGGGGACCTAGCCAGGTGGTGGTGGCATAAGCTTTTAATCCTAGAACTTATGAGGCAGAGGCAGGTGGATCTCTGTGAGTTCGATGCCAGCCTGGTCTATAGAGCTAGTTCCCAGACAGCCAGGGCTACACAGAAAACCCTGTCTGAAAAAACCAGTAATAATTGCTTTTCCTAGCTGGGCGGTGGTGGCGCACGCCTTTAATCCCAGCACTTGGGAGGCAGAGGCAGGCGGATCTCTGTGAGTTCGAGACCAGCCTGGTCTACAAGAGCTAGTTCCAGGACAGGCTCCAAAACCACAGAGAAACCCTGTCTCGAAAAACCAAAAAAAAAAAAAAAAAAAAAAAAATTGCTTTTCCTTGTACCAAGAAAGACCCCTGTAATGTACTAGGGTAGATGCCATCTCTAGTGCCCTACAGAAATAGAGTCTCAGAACAACAAAGCTGGAACTGAAGGAATAATCCTCAGAGTAAGTTAAATAGATGTATCTTAACAGATAGTGGACTAGGATTTCTTTTCTTTACTAACACCTTTGAGAAAAGAGTAGGTGCCTACCTGATGCTGATTTTCCGGTCATCGGGGTAGGCAAGTTTGGTTCTCGAGGCGGTGGGCCCCCTTGGGAATTCTTATCCCATAGGTTCACATTCTTGTAGTTATAGCTGTTAGGGTCTCCCCAAGCTGAAGTGCCATCATCGATGTCCATTTTTCGACTAATTGACTGTGGAGATGGCTCCTCCCAACCACTGGGTTCATCATCCTTAGGGATTGCAGGCTGGGGCCCACTGCTCCAGTTGGAATTAGAAGGTCGAACACTTCCTGGAGGTGGTGGGGGTGGGCCTCCCCATGAACTGGAAGCCTCTGGTTGTGGTGGTGGCGGCGGCTGCTGCTGCTGTTGGTGTTGTTTATTCCAGGAATTGGGCTGTCTGCCTGTTTCATTCCATGCAGGGGATCTTTTGCAATCTTCCCACCCACCTTTTGAAGCTAGGTTTGCATTCCCGCTATTACCCCAAGTTCCAATTTCATTCTGCCCTCCTTCACCCCATCCAGGCACAGGTTTACTTGTAGAACTTTCCCAATTGTTATTTTTCACTTGATCAACCTCCTCACCCCAACCATTCTTCCCAGAAGTCCATCCTTGGTTGGG